>NC_134460.1:69857498-70457498 GCF_047948215.1 Lycorma delicatula
TGTGGAGTGACTGTGCATGTGTGTGTGTGTGTGTGTGTGTGTGTGTGTGTGTGTGAGTGTGTGCATGTATGAGTGAGAATGTGTGAGTGGGTGTGTGTGTATGTGTGTGTATATGTGAGTATGTGTATATGTGAGTATGTGTATATGTGAGTATGTGTATATGTGAGAATGTATATGTGTGAGAATGTGTATATGTGAGAATGTGTATATGTGAGAATGTGTATATGTGAGAATGTATATGTGTGAGAATGTGTATATGTGAGAATGTGTATATGTGAGAATGTGTATATGTGAGAATGTGTATATGTGAGAATGTGTATGTGTGAGTGTGTGTATGTGTGTGGGTGGAAGTGTGTGATGTGTGTGTGTGTTAAATTTTGTCTAAAGTTGTGATTGTTCCTTTACTGAGTATATTATTCAAAACTGAGGCAAAACTCAACAAAGTTAAGATCAGAAGGAGATTACCAGTGAACATAGGAGAAATTTTTCTTAATAACGAAAGATTACAGAATGTATCATTTAACATCCAAGTAATTCAAATATAAAGACATTTTGTAGAAAAAAAATAATTGTATTTAAACACTGATCTGTTGTAGAATTATGCAACTAATGCTGAACACGAAAATAAATACTAAAATAAACACTAGATTAGCCAGAAGATCTAAAGTAGATGAGATACAGGACATTTTTTCATTACAGTTAAGGAACTAGTGTATAGTAAAGAAAACATATATCTTTGTTATACTTATTTATATTAGAGATTGACTGAGGTAATACAGGTAACTACATGAGATTTATTGCTGAACACCACTTACTTCAGTTTTGTTTTCATTTTAGATATTGGCTCAGTTCTACAGTTTTGTAATATGCAAAAAATTGATTTTTATATACACCAGTATTTCTTTCTGAATATGTTAACAACATATTAGTTCTTGAATTGCTGAGTATTTAATATTTGACAATGAGAACACATCAAATATCAAAAAAGCAACGGCAAGAAAAGAGTAGTTGGTATTAGCAATTAGGAAGTTCTACCAAAAAGAACATCCAAACAAAAAAGAATTATGCTTCAATAACACTATTAAAAAACAAAATACTCTACTCAAAACAAAAAACAAAATGGGAAGAAAAGTTTAAGAAAGGAATAAAACTAAAATAGGCAGAAATCAATCTCTGAATTACTAGTTACCTCATTAACCTAAAAATACACTAAAAGGCCTGATACACAATACATACCATATAAAATAAATGTTTAGAAGTACTCACCTGCCACATAAATCACAAGCAATAATTTAAACTACTTCATCAAACAAATCTGAATGCCATTCTCTGCCTTCACTCTTTTCCACTCATTATCACTGATACTTCCTTTCTTTCCTAGAGAGGTACAATTGATATCTATAAATTCCCACCTAGACTCCATCTTCTGGTCTAATGTTAAAACCAGGAAGGAAGCTACTTCTCAAATAAGGTGTGTGAATTTGACAAAAATTCACAAGCTAAATTCAAATGTAAACTGTACAATTAACTTCCCTGATGTAAATTTATTTAAAATGTAGATCATGTAGCATTTATATTTTTAAAGGAGCTGAGTAAATACTAGTATGAACAGTTTAAGAATTGAAGAAATTGTAAAATCTTTAGTCAAACATATTCTGTGTTGGATTATTTACTGAGATTCAATTTTTTAGATTTTTTAAAAGAAATAACCAGATCAAAAAGTCATTGAATCTGCAAGCATTAACATAGCATTAAACATCATTTTATTGACATACACCATTTATCATGTCTAAGAGAACAAATTAATGTAATCAGATTTTGAGAGCAATACTGTCACCAAGTAAGACAGGAATGAAAATTATTTACATTTAATAGTATTCACAAGTAACATTCTCCATCCCTCCTACAGATAAAATTTGACATTAGTTTAAAAATAAGATAACAAAACTTATCTTAATAAAAATCCTAACCACTCATAATTATTTACTTACATTCAATCAAAACAACATATAATTTTCACTTCAATACTACCCTTTGCTGTAGGTGAAGATCAGTTTATGTTATTAAAAATAACTCAAAAATTAGGTCAATGACAATTAGGTCAATTAGGTCAAAAATTAGTTCATTGTAGTGCAATGAACTAAATTTTATAAGTGTAAAGAAACTATGAAGAAATTCATAGTTCTACGCACATGTTAACATTTTGTAAACATCGCAACACACAATAATTTAACTTACTTCATAAGAAGTAACTTTTTTAGTTAAAGTTAAATTTTAAGAAAAATCAATAACAAACATTATTTTGTTACTTCATTTATTATACATTTTTAAAAATATATCTTCATGGCTTTCCTGTATTTTTTATACTTACGACTTTTTGTTGAAAGAAAAAAACCAAGCAGATAGTGAAAAGTTAATGAGTCATGTAAATTGTATTATCACAAAACTCTTCATAAACAAATAATACACATCATATGCATTAGGATACATCCTACCTCTTCATAAACAAATAATACACATCATATGCATTAGGATACATCCTACCTCTTCATATAACTATGAGGGAAATTCCAAAAATAATTTATAATTCAATTAAACAAATAATCGTTTATTCTAATAACATTTTTACTTCTTTTTACCAATTAAAATAAAACAAATAGTTTCTTATACTTCCAACACAATCTCCAAATCGGTTTAAACACTTGGGCTGATATAGAAATTCTCTTAAACTACTGCCTGCACAAAGGTTTACACTCAAATTTATCAGCCACTAAAGTTCTTACAGAAAATTGAGAAGAGAGGTTGGAAAATTCTTGAGAACTCCCTTACAACTCTTTTTAGTTTCTACCTGTTCTGAAAATCTTTTTAGCTAAAGGGAAATCTTTCAGAAACACATTTTTCACCTGATAAAGAAGTAGAAAGTCATGTCAACTGGCTAACAAATACATACATTTATGCAATATATTTTGAAACTAGCATAGATTTATATTGAAAAAACATAATAAATAAGCTTCATTTTGGTACTTAATTTTAAATATAATACTTGTAATAAAATCATCTTTTTTTCAACAGAACCTTAATTTTAGGTACTATGTTATGAAGATATATGTGTTTATAATACAAATAACTCTCTTTTTTAAATAATAATTTTAATATAATTCTTCTTTTTCTAACACATAAAATTACCATAAACAAAGACTATTGCAAATTTAAGGGATTCATAAAATTTTGGTCAGTTATAAATGAACTTTAAAGATTAAATTCTATTAAATTAAATAACACTTCTTAGAAGTTATGTTTTATCCAAATGAAAAATGTTTAAAAATTTTCCCCCTAACAAAGGAAATATCCCTCCCCTTCCCAGCCCAAAACTATTCTTATTAGCAAAATTATAGATTTGTAAAATAAAATAATCATTAAATGAATGAAGAAAATGCATCGGTCTTTAAAAAATGTAAAATTTATTTTTATGTCAATAAATATTGGTGGCACATTGCAATTTATTTTCATTAAATAAAAACACAAAAAATTATATGAAGAGATAAATAAATAAATTATCTTGTAGTTACATCCAAGTAGTTGATTTAAACAAACTTATATTTAAATTAATTTCTGAGTGTTAAAAATTAACCACTTGCATCTAGTTTTAATTATCTATTGCAGGGTAAAAAAAAAGGAAGGTTACAAATTTCAAAATCATACCTGGTCACTGAATGATTTACTTTGTTCCCTTATATATCCAAAATGGATGACCACTTTCACAGATTTTTATAAAGTACACAATTTTTATACTCCTTTTATTTTTAACTCCAGTTCCTGAGAACAAATTCAACTGAAAATCAGTAGGGCTCTATTCCCAATAGGTTTATTACATCACCCCCACCAAGTTTTGTCAAAATTGGTAAAGATTTGTGTCCAGTAGAGCAGACAAAAAAATTCTATATAAATATACATAATGTATATAAACATGTTCAGATGTAATAGCGATTTCCAAATTCTTTGGAAATCTGCTTCAAACAAGCATTTATAAATTTTTATCAGAAGAAATATAATAAGATGTCAAGGTACCCAAAAAAGGCACATATTCTGTAATAATTCTGATTTATAAAAATCATAAATCTAGTTAAATAAAATGGTTAAAGATATCAGAAAAAGAATAGATGATATTGACAATTTACTGAAAGAAAGTGGTTCAAGAACAGACAAAATTGGAAAGTTTAGATTTCTATGATCTGTAAAAAACTTAATTGGACAAAAAAATGTTTAACATTAGTATGCAAAAATAAATAAGTATTATAACATAAGTCTACAATTATGATGATGAAGCGTATTAATTCATATTTTAATAAGTTAATTAAATTTTAAAATAAGAATATTTGTTTTATCACACATTAACAAGTGTTACCAGTCCACTGAACCATCGTACTTTACTAATATGCATTAATCTATTCACAATTACTTCTGCTAAGAGCATTTTAAGGCACAACTGTTAGATGTAATTATGTAATTAAATTAGAATTACAGATTTAAGTTTTGAAACTTTCCATTATATCTTCTTTCTTTCCATTATATCACAAGTCTTCTATAACAATTTAAACATCTTTCAGAAAAATATGCACAGACTGGTACTATATGAAAAGTACACAAGGTTAGGGCAAATTATATTTTGTTTTGTAGATGGCCAATGCAATCAATTCACAAGATATAAGTAAAATATTTAATAAGTACTGATGGGTAATTATAAAAAAAAAAGTTAAATATGCATTACTTGCATAGAAAACTGAAACTAAAATACGATACCATCTGTTTTATAATCTCTCAGGATTTTAAGAACTACAATTCAAATATTATGTCATGATCAGATTTTATTGCCTAATCAATTCTCTGTAAACCCGTGTACAATATTACTTCATTACTCAAATTTTTCTTAAGTAAGTCAAGAAAACAAAAATAATAACTTCTTTAATTTAACATAATTTTACACCTGTTCCTGAAGAAACATAAACAACAAAATAATAAAAACATATTCTATTAACTGCCTTCTGGAATGGTCCTTTCCAAATTTGATTATTTTCTGACCAATTAAGATCATGAAGAGTTGTTTTAAAAAAATGGCAAGATGTTTGGATAAGCTGTATAAAATATTATATTGGGCTTAAAATTTACAACAGCAATAATTGATTTTTGAAAAAAAGTTTAAATAACAGCAAAATATTAACAATTAAAGTTTAAACAGATAGGATCTGTTATATTAAATCTACATATATATACATGAACATACCAGCTAATCACACTCTTGCAAAACTTGCTGTGTATATCCGTCTAGTGGAAAATTAGAAATAAAAATTGATTATTAATTACGGTTGTTTTTATTATCAAACATACTTTCTCACAAACATAAGTTTCTTTAAAAAAAAAAACCATTACTGAATGAAAGAAATCCTTATATTATTTGTAAAACAGCAAGTAATAGAAAAAATGTGCCCAAATTTGGCAAGTACAATGAGAGAAGATTAGTTAAATAAGCAGTATTCTTAAAACACTTTTTCGTGTTTTACAAAGTGAAAATTTAAATTATATTAAAAAGTAGTAAAACAGGCAGCTTATCTTTTTCTTCACATTATTGAAGGCAAAAATAAAATTTCAAAAGTTAATAACAAAAATGTTTAAATTTCAGTGGTTTTTATTTAAACAAAATAAAAACCACTGAAATTTAAACAGAATACTAGAACTTGGTTTTTCAGTTCTGTTGGATGAATCTAAATTAGATGAAGCATTAAAGAATTGTGTTATTATTTTGCATGTTTTAGCAGAAATTATGCTGCAATATTAAAATAGTTTTGGCCTGCTTACTACATATACTAAGATTTAATAAAAAATAAGAAAGTTATTAAGGGATGTATTCAATGAAAAGAAACAATACCACAACTTTAAGAATAACTTTTAATTTTAATAAACAACAATAATATCCAAAACAATACAAAAAATATATTTATTGAGCAGATTTTTCATAACAAAAAAAAGTTATACAATATACCACACAGGAAGATACATTAGTTTTACAATTTTAAACAAAATAGTAACAAGTTCAATAAATACTTAGTAATTATTAAGAAAATAGAGTTCTTACATTAATAAAATAAAAATCAATTTTTTAAATGACCAACAATCTTTTAATGTACACTATATACTTACAGCAAAACAATAAATCTCTATAACATAAATTTATAAATTTCATGTAATAAAAATCAATAATAAAGTAAAATACTATGTATGTACATATTAAATGTACATTTATAAATTGTTTACGAATAAAAATTTTGAAAATACACATTAAAAAACTAACAATTAGATAAACTAAAAATGAAACATTACAGAACAACTAAAAATACTAGTCAGTAATCTGTAAGCATTTAAAGTTAATAGAAACAGTTTAATTTTTTTTTTTAAATACTTTATTAGATAACAACAGAATTCTTTATTATATAACAACATATATTAATAAAAGTTTTAAACATATATAGCAATAATTAATAATACATAATTACATCATAACAGTAGTATTCTTTTTAACAGTTTTAAATCTTTTTTGCATTAAAAGCATGACTAACTGATGTGCAATTAGTTCAACAACTACTATTAGACCAAAATCAGTCACAGACTTGCTGAAAAAAAATTATTTCATAAATCTTTTTTTATTTGATCAGTAGGCAATTAAACAACAGAAAATAGTCAGAACAATAATGAAATAAAATAATAATGATGCTGCCTACTTAATTGTAATAAAGTAACAGAAATCAGGCACATTTATTATGAATATGTGGCAATAAAAATAAAATAAAGAAACTAAGGGGGGAAGATGAAATCAAACCAAAAAGGTTGGTATAACAGCAAACATAAGTCACAGAAAGAAAAAAGATGCGAGAAGGTACAAAAAAAGATAAAGGTATATAAGGATAGAACCTGTTCGTAACGTAACAAAATTGTGTTCAAGATGGAGAGCCTTTGAGGTTGAAGGGATGAAATCACCTACAATTTCACCTTTCAATTTTTTTAAATAAAAAACAAGAAATCATAATTTGTATAAACAATCGGTGTTTTAGTTATTTTTATGAAATATTTGACCCATAGATTAATAAATTGGCTATCATGGAAGTTTTTTTTTTATTTTACTTCATACAGTATTAATGGTTATGATAATGTAATCCTATGTTTATACAGAACCTGTAAATTTTAAGGGCTAAGGAATGATCACAGCTATATTAAATTTTAGTTGCATCAAAGTAGCAAAAAAATATTTTTATTTCATTATGAGAGGTTTTTATGATGATTTTACAAAGTTAATAAAATCTGATAAATTCTAATGCTACAAACAATAAACAAAAATAATTAAACTTTTATTAAATAAAAGTCAAAATTTAGCTTTATAAAAATATTATATAAAATTTTTCTTAACTGAAACTAACAAATTTCAAATCTTCATATAACACAACAGAAAGAAAATTACTCAATTTTAACATTATCAAACTTATTTAAAACTGTTATTTACACAGAAATATTGTGATAATAAAAATTTTGTTTTCTAAAAATCTTTAAAATCATATTATGATAACAATTTAATGAAAGAAAAGTAGTTATAAAATCGTAGTCCATTTAGGAAATTTTATATTTTTCTTCAACATAAAAATATTATTTTATTTCAGAATAGTTTTTTCTCAAATATTATCAATTAAGTAACAATAATCGGATAGAATTAATCATATATATTAAATACAGACAACAATAGTTCAAGTTTACATATTAACAAATTATATAATTTTAGATAAATACAAACAAAATGAATGAATCATCAAAAACTGAAGTTACAAACTGCTTATTTAAAATTGAAAATTATATTTTTACACATAAAAAATTCAACTAAAAAAATATTCACATAATTTTTTCATAAATCAAATACAGTTTCATTTTTATTATTGGTTTAAGACAAAATTTATATTTAATTTTTTTAAAAAATCAAGTGAACTATGCAAACAAAAAATCTAAACAAAGATGAACAAAATAAAATCAAACTTGCATTAAAAGTTAAAAAAAGTAAGAGTGTGTGTGTAATACACACAAAACCATACAATCACACATGTAACACACAATCACTAATATTAATAAAATCCATGGAAAATTTTTTTTTTAAAGATAACAACAAAAAAACAAATTGTTAAAAACTTATTTGTCAGTCTTTGGTTACAATTTTTGTTTATTACTTAATACTCTTATATAATACATTATGTATAAACAAATACTGCAAAATTATCATTAAATGAATAATAAAATTAAATTAGGAGTACCCTTGCTTTATTTGACATATTATTCACCTATGTGACATGTAAAACTTTCTTGGTAATACAATTTAAATAAATTAAAACATTAACTCTTCTTAATTTAATTTTTAAAAATAAATAAATATAAAATGCCAAAACCACAAGAGCTTATCTGCTATTTTAAACATTTTACTCACATAGATTGCACAAAAAAAAATTAAAACATCAGCATTGTTATACTAATGAGTGCAAAACAATTTACACTGTAAATTTCTCATGAGAATAATTATATCTAAAATTAAATTGAACTATTATATAGAAAAATAATTAACTATCACTAATATTAAGATCAATAATAAAATAACTCTTTTATATTAACCTATAATTTTAAATAATTTTGACAAAGAATCTCAATTTTTAATTAATAAACAATGATGTATAATAATTAATTCATGTTCTATTATAAATACAACAAATTATCCTTTATATACTCTTTTTTTTTAAATATTCACAATTCTATTCAACAACATTACAAAAAACTACTTATCAAGAAAAATTACTTAAATCACATACTTTATAAACAATTGGGGCCTTGATTCCGAGCAACTAGAAAAAATAATTTATTATTTTCAACTTTATCACAGATAATTTTTTTTTACTTAAAATACACATCCACAATTCTAACATCTGTCAACAAAAACAGTGCATGTCATTTTTACATCTAAACGCACTTATAAAATAAATGATTGAAAATTTATCAATCAGACCATGAAAATTCAATTAAATAAAAACTGGATCGACAACCAAAATAATTTTAACCAAACGCATCGGAAACAGTGAATCTTTTGCTACAAACATCCAAATCATCATACGAATACTTGAATTTTTAAATATCTACATTGTTTATATTAACCGAAAAATCCCCCAGAACAATACTAATATGTACTCTTAAAAGTACAGTTCGGTTAACATTTTCTGCAGTGATTAATTGCAAGTCTTTGTGATATCTTATGATTGAATACATTTATTTTTATATTATGCACAAAAACCAACTTACAGTTTCCTGATACTTATGTAGGGTTGTAAAACATGAAATAGTTTACAACACAGTGTGCAAAACATTTACAAAAAGAAACCTATTAAACATATTTTGTGTCTATTTTTTAACATGTTCATCTCTTTTTAAGTTTATTTTTGGTAAATCATAAATATCTTTTGACATTTCCAATACATATACACAACATGCACGATACATCTTAGCTGTATTAATCTGTTATAAATATATGTTTACAAAATTAATTTCCAGTGGAAACTTCATCAAACACAATAAACATAAAGGATAAGATTAAACAAAATACTAGTTACAAAAAGTAATTTAATCTTTAAATAAAAATAAGTTTTTTCCACAGTAAATGAGCCAATAAC
This sequence comes from Lycorma delicatula, assembly GCF_047948215.1. Lineage (NCBI taxonomy): Eukaryota > Metazoa > Arthropoda > Insecta > Hemiptera > Fulgoridae > Lycorma > Lycorma delicatula. Next base: position 69,867,239 of record NC_134460.1, read on the forward strand.
TACACTATTTTTGAAATAATTAAGGTAAAAAATACAATGTTTTAATACAACTACTACAAATTTTGAATGTACGGTTTATACGAGTATGAACCCTTCAAAACACAATTTTTCATATGAACACGCAACGTATCCGATCTGCTGAATGAACGATGACACTTGTCACATCGAAACTGTTTGTCAACTCCACATTCATACTTCTGATGTCTATCCAAAGTATACGCTACTGCATAATGTCTTCCACATCTCTCACACTTGAATGGTCGATCACGCTGAGTGTAACCCATCATTAAGGCAGCAATATCTGGACACACAAATTAGTGTTAGACAAAATATAAATAAATAATTTAGCACTTAACATACCAATAATTAAAAAAAATGTTATTTTTAAAAAAAAAACCTTCGCAAAATTCATGCTTTTAATAAATGTGTACAGTTCTCAAACAAATGTGTTTTACAATTAAAAAAAATTAAACAGCAAAGAGAACATTTAGAAACCATATAGAATATGTTTTTAATATAATTTTGAAATAACTAACAACAGAAAGAAGTGAATAAATTGAAACACGTATCACGCATATAAAAAAGCATACCAATTTTATAGAACATCCAAAAACCAAAGAATAAATTATTTACCAAAAAAATGTTTAATTATATAATAAAAAGAAATTAAAAACAAACAGGAAATAAATAACATCTAAGAAAATTCATGTAATCCAACAAGCGATTTTAGTAGTATTAAATTAAAAATAAATTATATAAAATGAATTGAACTAAATAAATATATCAAAATATAAGAACTATCAATTACTACAAAAACTATTTCTCACAAATTAAAAAAAAAATCTGCTCTGAAGTATAATTTCCTGCCGTAGAAATAACTAACTAAGAGTAAAACTGTTTATTTTACTTATGGATAGATGTTTTATGTTTGTATTATGTTAACGGATGAGGTTATTTAACATTCAACATTAAATGGCTGTCCATAAGCAAAATCACAATGAATTATTTAATTAGTAAGCTATTTATACGAATAAAGCTCAATAATAAAATTCATGAGTATTCCAAGAAATAAAAAAACATACCTCAAGTTAATGCAGAAGCACATTTTAACATAATTAATAATTTAAGATAATTAAAAAAATAAACGAAAAAACTGAAGAAAATTTAGAAAAATTCACTATAAATATCAGCCTGCTGCATTATACATTATGCTCGACATGTTATTACATAAAAAGCAATCTCCTCATTCAGTAACTGGAAATTCTCCTATATCTGCATATATTATGTATGAAAATCTTAAACAATTCCACTGTACACATAATTATTTATACTTATTTATTTTTCTAAAGTCAACACTTATAAGACCCACATTTCTCTGTACCAATATATTGATTGTATTTTTATAATTAAAAACCAACTTGAACAACCCAATTACAGAATTACAAAGTAAATGAAATGACACTTATCTTATTTTTTACTTTTTGGAACTTTTTTACTTTTTTGGAATAAAAAAAAAAAAAAATAAGGTAAGTGTCATCTCATTTACTTTGTAATCCTGTACTTAGGTTGTTGAAGTTGGTTTTTCATTATAAAAATATTTATTTATCTACTACTTCTCACCATCATCTCATTAAAATAATTTTTTTAAATATAAATTTCAAGGAGTACTGACAGCCATGGTCAGTAACCACTAATGATTCTAACATTACCTATACTGATTATACCTCATAATCAAACCAAATATTAGGAACACTACAAATTAATTTAATAAAAAAAAATAATAATTTTCTCTAACCTACATGAATTACTAATATGATATACAAAGTTTAGTTTTTCAAAACTTAGATTTTTAATTTTTTTTTAGTAATAAAATAAAATGTGCTAGTACTTCCTGGTGTACTCACTAATATAATACTTTTTAATTTATCTGAAACATATTCAGCAAATTTTCTAAGTTGTCATTCACACTATCTCAATTTTCAATTGTTAATATTTGTGCCAGAGTTAATTAATCTCAAAAATTAAAAGGCTACTTAGTTTACATAATATTAATTTTTTTATTTTGAATGAAAACTATAGAACATCACTTGAATTCCATTTAACATTTGTGCTAATTGAATTTAGTAACTTGGGAAAATAGATCAATAACTTGTTCGCAATCATGTAATGTAAAATTTTGTATTTATCTTTAATCATAATACACCTAGAACAACTTAAACTAAAATAATCTGTACAAAATTTTTACTTACCATTCATATTTTTGTACTCCATTTCATTATGGCAACCAGCAAATACAATCGGACGTTCCTGTACATGTACGCTTACCTTTGTTACCAATCTATCATCACCTTACTTACCGATACCATTAATTCTTCTCTGTTTATTTATAAAAAATTACATATATAGATAAAAAACATAAGTAAATGAAAATTTCTTTACTATGCACGCATATTAGAAATAAACTCAGAATTATTAACAAAATAAAATAATAAACTAAATCAAAAATGTTTTAATTTATTAAACAATGGTGCATGAACCAGTGAACTACATGCTAATTTATTCTTTCATAAACAGAATTTAGATGGCAAGTTATTACGCAAATCAATTTAACATCATTAATGAATCATTTTACTCTACTTGTTAAAGTATGCGTGCATTTAGCAAAACTGAACATTAATATTAAAAGTATTTCCAACTTCTTTTTATATCAAGTGTTTCAGTCTAACATAAGAGCAACGAGCTCATTTAAAATATACTATAATAAAAAACGTTAAATAGCACAAACCACAATATATTATAAATATATTCAAAAATAATGTTTTTAAAGGCCAAGATGTGTACAGTAACAAAACTATAACTATATTATAATATACTTATATACCTGATTTAATTAACGTATTTAAATTAGATTTTCTTAAACAACAATTTGTTACTTATACACAAACAAAGCCTGATAGATTAATTGTAAAAGTAGAACATGTATGTATTTCAATATCAATTATGAATAAATAAAAAAAGTAAAAAACTTACCTTTGAAAATTTTAAATGTTTGAAAGATTAACAAACCAAAAAGCATCATCGTATCACAAATGACAAGTTAGAATCACCACAAATACAATTTTTGACGGTACCGTAATGTTTCCTCACGAAAATTAGTGCGACTAATCATCAAAAATAAAATAAGTTCACATCATTTGCACGGTAATAACAAACTAAATATTAAATTAATTAAAAATGTAAATGTATTGATAATGACACGGAATAAAAGATAAGCGTATTAATAAATTAAATAATTAAAAATAAAAAAAAAACATCAATTTGTAGCACGATGAAATAAAATAGACTGCAAGAAATTATTATATTGCGAACACACTTTAAAATATAAAAATACACTAATGTATGTAAATATAACCCGATCAGTAATCTTAATTAATTAAATATATAACTTAACTTCTACTCAATATAAAATGAATTACTTGTAACTTTAACACCGGTCAATCCAAGAATAAAATTAACGTTTTATTAAAAAGAATGTAATATATACTTACCTGTATAGCTTACCTGTTTCAGAATACATAATAATGTGCCGATTTCATTTGAATAAAATCACAACAGAACTTTTCTTCTTTTGTTATAAATTAAATTATAGATACTTCTACAATAAATATCATAGAATCAAACAAAATTTCACGAAAAAATAAAAAACCGACGTGACAATGTTTACGACAGATCATAAAATAGATTTCTGGAACTGCAATCAACATTTCAACTAAACAAACAATTTACTATAAACGAAAAACATCAAAAATTGTTTGATGTTAAAATATATATATATATTCACATCTAAAATATTAACATGCAAAGCATCCAAACTCCAAAAGAACTCATTCCTTAGTATCCCACTAGAAATTAATAAATTTAAAAAAACAAACATATAAATTGCTCTTTCTTGACTGAAAATGTAAAACAAACAACAAAAAAAGATTGAGAAAAATCCCCTTAAGAAAATAAATTCAACTCAATAAATATAAAATTTAGTTATAATATGAATCAAATCTAAATCAAACAGACTGTAACAAAGGAATGTTTTCATCTAGCTAACATCCCAAGCCTTTTAGCAACACGCCACCAATTCTGCAACTCCTCCCACAAGCATCAGTCCTGCAGTCCTCTGTTGAGCACTAGAAGGGGAAATAGAATAATGCTAATAAAGCTAATTATCATACCTTAACTAAGATTTCTTAATTTTGTTGAATATAAATAACAAAAATAAAACTGAGAAAATCATACTGACATCTACGTTTCATATATTTAACTTTAAAAATGTTTTAAGTTATAGTTAGCTAATAAAATCTTTTTATTACAGATTGTAATAAGCAACACTGTTCCTTTAAAGGGCCTCCCTATAAATGTTTGATAAATTAATAAAAAAGCTTCAAAAATAAAAAAAAAATTATTAGAACTGATATCTAGACAAATATTACTCTTTCACAGAATATTAACGTTTATAAATAACTTATTTATTAAATGACATAAGGTATAAAAAAAATTAAAAAGCTTTGCATTGAAAAAAATTAAAAACAAGAATAGATTTAAAAATAAAAATTTATTTAATAATAAAAATTATGAAACATTAAACAAATTAAATAAAACATAAATAACGATAGCATAGCTGTCAAAGTGCAAATAAGGAAAGTATTATAACTGCATACTTGGGAAAAACATTTTCTATAAAGCATGTTATTACCAAATAACTGGCTAATTTAAAAGATGATCAAAAAAAGCCTATAATATGCTCATGCAACAATACATGAAAAAAAAATAACGATGATAATAATAATAATAATAATGAAATAAAAAATTAGAATGAGGGAATGTAGATGCTAATGAATCATGCAAATAAAGCGACCACATACATACATAAAATGGCTAACATTCAAATTCAAATTATTTTCAGGAAATTACAGTTTACATATAACAAATATACCACAATATAAAAGTCATATTTACATTTAATTGTCTTAATTTAGACAAATAAAACTAAAAGAAAAAGAATGAAATATAATACCGAAAGAAAAAAATACAATCTCTGAACTAAAGCCTTAATATTAAAAACAGTAGATACCAGATGCATAAATTACGAAAAATTATGTATCGGCTACAAAACAATGAATATTAAATATAAGCCCGCTTATCACATCAAAGAATAAAAATTAAATGAAAACTAAATAAAAAATACTAACTACTTCAAATTCAGAACTTTGTAAGAAAAAAATGACCATTTTTTTTAAATTATGAACTAAATAATTTACTTTAAAAATAATAAACAGGATACACAGATAATGAAATTATAATGTAATTCTACTGCATTTACTGATAAAGTAAAATATTTCATTTTAATTTTGACTTAAAAAAGTAAAAAGTAAAAATTGTTTTAAAATTGACAAAATTATTTTAAATAAAAGAAGACAATAGATTAATGGTACAATAACACCACAACTGTTAAATACATAGACAGACTAGAAAAAAAAAGGAATTTATCAACACTAAAAAAGTCATTCAAGAATAAGCATAAATTGCTTCAAATTGAAGGCAAAAAACTAATAAAATAAATGATTAAATTTTTTTTGGAATATAAAATCAAAAATGAAAAAAGACAAAGAACTATTAAAATACATGATTAAAAAAATGTTTGTTTATAACATAAAAAAAAAGTGAAATAGGAAGCAAATATAAAAATAGACATTAAGATACAAATAAAAAAGATATTTTAAAAACTGAATAAGTTTCAGCGAAAGGGTAAAAAACACTATAATAAGAAAATAAAGAGCAAGAATTTTATAATGCATTTCTATTAAGCCATTCATTAAATATCTAACAAAATTGGATGATAGAATACATAAGTACAGGTCATAAAGTATAATTAATGTACAGTAACAAAATGCAATCTACAAGTTTTTTTTTTAAATCAATTAAATTATAATATATACACGCGCACACAAATAAGATAAAAACAACTTCCCTTAAACACAAAGACAGCCAAACCATCTCCCCCTAGAAATAGATCTTAAAAAGATTTACTCTAAAAAGAATTTATAATGAATATTTAACAACTTCAGTGAGTACCACACTGTTTTGAAAAAAAAAAATATATATATATATATTTAAAGTACTATTATTCGAAACTTGAAAAATAATAAACTAATTTTTAATAGAGTATCTGACTATGGGGAAGGAAATCTATGGCAAATGACATTCTCTTCTTCCAGTTCTTCGCTGCTGTAGACAAGGCAGTGCTACAAGGCTGAGTAAAAGCTAGATATTAAGAGTTTGGACACAGATGTACAGAATCAAAACATAGCAATCTTCCTTCAGAAAAAAATCAAATTTATATAAATTTTTTTTAACTTGTTCAATTTGTTAGAAAGAAAAGTAAAAATATATCTGTCACAAATTACCTCACAAAAACACAATACTTAAAACGCACTTTACAATAATATATTATTTTAATAGTTAATTTGCATTAGTGTTTATCACACTTCACAGCACCAAAACACTTCTGATTTGGCAAAACACTTTAACCACTTCACAAAAAAAATTTATTTATGTATTTTACAATTAAATAACATCACATCTATATAATTCATTCATTTCTATAATTATATTGCTATAAACTTGCAGAAAAAGTAGCAAAATCTACAAAAACATTCTACTAACAATAAACTGTCATGTTTATAGCAATATAAGTAATACATTTAAAAAATGTATAAAATGGAAAACCCATTTTAGTTCTATTCAAATACATTCCTAAAAACAGATTTTACCTGAAAAGTAGGTAGAAAAAAAGGGTTTGAGTAAATTACAGTAACAGAATGGAAGATACTTAACTAAGAAAAAAACAACATAATATCACATATGAGATTTCAGAATGAAGTTCTGTAAAATTAAACAATTTTTTATGTAACAATCTGCAAACTTCTGTTTGCCGATTTGCCGGAAGGCAAATCTGAATTTGTCAAATAGATAAAGTTATTTTTTTGCACTTTTCTTAGAACAATATGGAAAAAACCGTACCAGAAGTTTATTAAAAACAAGTACTTGATTTTCTAAAAATACCAAAAAGCAAAAATCAAATATCAAGTTCAACAATTAAAATGAAAAAAGAAAAATAACTTTTTATCAAAACTTTTTCAGGAATGTCGCTTTTTACACTTTAAAAGTTACATATGAAGAATTTTTAAATTAATTACTTCATAACCAAGTTTAAAAAAGAAATATTAATCATACTACCTGACGGAACAAAATGGAAAAACTAGTAATAAAATTAAAACTAATAATTTAACAAATAAAAATATTTTTTAATAAACTGAAAACTAAGTAAACTCCTATAAATAGGAATGTAATCCCCAATAACAAAACATTTATGTGACTAATGCATAAATGCATAAATTCCTGGTATGTAGATAAAAGAATAAATCATAACAATGTGAACACTAACATCGATTCATAATACCATAATAAATTAAAAATACTAATAGTTATAAAACACCATGTAATATTTCAACAAAACAAGAAAAAGAAAAACTGGATAAGATTAGAAAGTGTAATCTTACATCAGTCAGTAAGGAATTACATTAATAATATTAAACTGAAAGAAATCCAAAACAAAGCACCAAAACAATATGTATAAAAAGAAGAAGACAATTTTTAAACATCAATTTTTTTTTTTAATTTAACAATCTAAAAAATAAAATTTCTGCCAATGTGTTATTAAAAACAAAAATAATGGTAGATATCAGATTATAAACTGAAGAAAAAGCATTTATAAAAGAGCATTAATAGATGACAAGAACTCCATTAAAAAAAGTGTCAGCAACAGATGTATAATTCCTATAAAAAATTTACTGAAAAACTATATTTATAAATTTATTTAGATAAATCATTGAGTAGGCTTATTAACAATAAACTAATTCACAATTTATTTTTTTTAAACACATTACACAATATTTCACAATGTATAAATACACAACACATGTTTTTTCTGAAGATTTCTTCTCTTTCATTCACTGCTTTCCTCGACAAAATTTAAATAAACAAAAAATTTCACTTCAATGTTAAAATATAAAGAAGGAAAATTGCAAATGTTTAAACACTGCACATCAAAAATAAAATGACAGACGAATCCTACCTTTAGACGACTCAGCATTCTCGCCATCATCACTTGCAGCTCCCTGCCATGCATGGCCTGAAACAAAGAAAAATATAAATATTATGAAAAAATATATTTATCCACAAGTAATAGTAATTTCATAATAAAACAGATTATCACCCAGAATGAGAGCATGCAAAATAGTAAATAAATAAGAACTACAGAAATATATATTTTCGTAATTAGTCTGTAACCTAAAAAAATTCTACTAAATGAAAATTTATTATTAATATTTCTTTTAAGAAATTCATATATTCATTAATATGTGTAGGCAGACAACTTTATTCTACAAATTCATTTACACATTGTAAATTCTTCAACAAGGAATTAGTAATTTATTATCTATGCATGAAAATGGAAGAAGACTAATGTTTGAGGATATTTCCTTTAACTTTTTAAGTGCACAGATAGATTGTAGGTTATCTTGTAGTAAAGGTAACATCTTATGAATAAAATTTGCTCTCAATTTTTATCCTTAAACTACAAACTTATTGGCAGTGCTTAAACCTGCTGTTCTGTTTACATTTACTCTACTGCTCAGGTCAAAATGACCTGTATATATTTTTTTTAATGAAATTATTTGTACTGTGTTATAAAATTAACTACTTTCTGATTAAAATTATTTATTATTAATATTACAGAGTACATTAAATAATAATAAAGTATTTATGAAACATAACATCAATAAATTGGATAATTAAATCAATGGCAACACGTACAAATATATTTACTTGTATAGCCTACTGTTCTCAACATTTTACAGATTTTGAAGCATAGTTTTATAGAATTATAAACATTAAATAAATGTTAAATAATAAAATTAAAAAATGTAATGGTTGAAAAAATTAATTAAATGAAAAATAGACTATAATATGAAAATTTCACATGAAATTATTCCAGTACATAAATATAGTCGAAACTTACAAAAATATTGTTATTTACAGAATAGACAATAGTAATGCATGCTTGGACAAATGTTTGCTACATTTAGAACAAATAATGATTATTTTATTATCATTTTTTGAAGGACAAAATTTGCACTGCATACGTTTTTTCCCAGTCAGAAGTTTGGAGAGGAAAAATTTTACCTTGTCCTTGCATTATTTTCACAATGATTAGCAAATTCAATGTTCTAGGTATATATTTTTTTGATTTTATGATAATAAGTTATTTTCCCGATTCTTATAAATAAAATCTTCTAGTTAGTGAATTTTTATTCCAGTTTGGATTGACTAATATCCAAAGAAATAAGAACTGTATGCAGATATGTAAAGCATGTTATAAAACCACTGGCCACCGGTTAGTATTGTGCTTGCTAGTGTATGTGGCTACAAGTTGGTCAAGCATATCTACAACACCTTTAGTAGCATTATAATTTAAAATGATTTTGTTTTTTTATCAGTTCTTGTTCTTATCTCTATTCCAGTTTGTACAGTATTCATAATTATAATACTTTTGTTCTTTTTGAAACATAGTTCACTACTGCTGTGTTATTAGCAAAAAAAAAGAAAGATGAAGTTGAAAGTTGAGCTGTAAATATCCTTATTTGCAATTTGTAACAGCAACGCTATCTTTACTTTTTTTCTTACGGTACCAAGCATAGTTATTTTACATCTTGGAAGAAGCTGCCCTAAATTCTAAGATGTAATAAGTTATCTCATAACAATGTGATCTCTGAGGTCTAGTCAAATCTCACACAATTCATTCCCTGATTCTTCTCAGGCAGGCCATCTGGTTTTTCCCAGTATAAACCTGCAATTTCAGCACATAGAAGGTAGTATCACATAATGTCCGTATATTTATACCATACTTCAGAGGTTCGCTGGGAATATATTGTTTGAGAGGACAATGGCCACAAAAACCAACTAATTGTTCATTAATCGTTACACAATTTCATCAGAACATGATTTTGGTAGAACTTCTAACCACTTTTCCCAGACTTCACACACAGGAGTTAATTTGTTTGTACAGATCTATTCTTGATGTATTGCTCTATTAAAAGGTAAAACTCAAGATATTAAACAAAACATTTCAAAGAACATAGTTACTCTGAATATGGGATGACCAGTACCTGGATCCCATAAGCTTTTTGTTGTTTCCCCTTTAAATTTATAGACCCCCCCCCCCATCAGTAACAATAATCTACAGTATGCCTGAAGTGAGATGTATAAATTCTTCCATTTCTCTCAATAAATTTGAGATCCCCTCAATGTTAATCATTTTTATCACTTCATTCTTGATGGAACTGAAAATAAGATTAAATGAACGCACCAAATATGTTATCCTGGAAGATGCTAACTCATGACACCAAATACATTTTTGATAATGTTTTGGGCAACTTGTTGTCCATGATGTGGAGACTCCACCTTCCACTGAATCTCTCCATCCTTAGAAAAATATAATTGTGCTTGCTGCAGAATTTCTTTGCCTTGCTCTACTATACCCATCAGAGTCATCACTATCACTCTCGACACTTGTATGAATTCAACCTCTGACCTTCTTCAGTATTGGAAAATACTGTGTTTTCTTCATCTTCACTCTATTCTATTTGATTTCCCATACTCATATTGTATTTTATAAAACAATGAAATCAGACTAAATAGACTGAATTGTTTACAGCTATATATATCATACTGTGCCTGTTACGTGTGGAAATGATATGACCAGATGTGAAAAAATTCATGTTGAGACTTGTATATCATAACAGTCATGTAAAATTTGTAAACATATTCAGTTACATAATGCTTGCTTATTTTCTTTTTTTATGAATAATTTGTTTCATTTAAATATGTTTAATAATTGATGGTATGATGTAATACAGGTATATGGAAGTTTAGACATGTCAAACTACCAGCAAATGAGGACATTATACTGTACACCTAATCCACCATGGGTAAGATTACATAATACAAAATATGCCTCAAGTCATATTGATCTGAACAATACATAAGTACAATACTAAAAAATAAAGCAATAAAAAAATACTAAAAACAATCACGCAGGCTAAATCATTAAAAACAGAAGTAATGAAGTCCTAAATACCTGAAATAAAATCTTCAAGAGATCAAATGACAGGACAAACACTATTTTGGCTCATATTGACCTGAACCGAACATAAGGGTTAAATTTTATTGTCAATATTAGAATCTAATTATTTCCTCATACAAATAATTTATTGCCCCGTAGATTAGTATAAAATTTTATACAGTTCTTAACAAAAAAAAAAAAAAGGCATCAGCAGACTTTTAGCTGAAATCAAAGTCATATTGGAACTCATTACAGAAATTAAATATGTTCTAACAATTTGAAATGATGGTCTGACAGCTTCTGTGCTAAATAATTGTGAGCAAGTCCTCACCTATGATACTGATGTGCTCATCCTTACAACTAGACATGCCGGCAAATGTTACTCCAGGAATCATGTCACTCAAGCGACGTTCCAAGCAAGCACACAAAGTTTATAATTACTTGCGCAACACCAAAAAATTATGAAAAATGATTAGAGCCTCAAGGTAACAATATATCGTACATGAGTGCTTTTTTTATGTATTGTAGAGTGCTTTTCATATATTTCTTTACGTTACTGCTAGATCACTCGTAAAGTATTTTTTCTTAAAGCTTACAATTCGTAGATATCGATAGTGTAGGTTGTTTTCATTTTACGATACATATTTTAGAGAATAATTGATTTCAAAATTCTGATGTAAACAGAAGTTTGTTCCATGCATTCAAGGTTATGTTTTGGTTACTCCGCGGGTTTATAAGGGATTTTTTATACGTATTATAATATTATTTTATAAAATTAGAGTTTCAATTATAGTGTTAGTTGTAGTTTTAGTTACCTTGATCCGTAAAATATTCAGATTTATTCATTAGTTCGGTGTTTTTTTTCTACAATGTCCGGGCCTAGTAGACGTCTTACTGATGCAGAAATTAATAACTTTTTTGTTGATGATACTGATAGCGATTTCGAATTACCTAGTGACAGTGGGGCTGAAGAAGATGATGAATTAATCACAAGCGATAGTGATGGGGATTCAGAAGAAGATGAGGCATACAGAAACATCATGTCCCTCTTCCAAATCAATTTTTGGGACTCAACGGCCTAAAACATATGCCTAATCCACGTCCCAAACATATAATTTATTTTTATTTATTATTTACACTTAATTTATTTGAACTGATGGTGAAAGAAGCCAATACATCAGCCAATCAATATTTAAATGCAAATAGAGATAGGCTGCCTGAACCATACTAAAAATGGAAAAATATTACCATTTCTGAAATGAAAGGTTTTATAGCTTGCATACTGAATATGGGAATAATTAGAAAACCTACTCTTAAGAGTTACTGGAGTACAGTATCATCACAGGCAACCCCTTGGTTTGGTAAAATGTTTTCAGCGACCATTTTAGAATTACTTTGAAATTTCAAAGCATAAATGTTACAAAAAAATGGTAACACAAAAATTTCAATAACTGTAAATAATATGAATTTTTAAGTGAAATTTTTTTTATTTTGTTAACAAATAATTTTAGTTTTTAGAAACAGAGATAGATTAGATATAAATAGCAAGGATTTTTTTCAAATAAAGAACAAATTCAGTATTTTTTTTTTTAAATGAAAAAAAGTTAATTTTATTATTTAAATAATTAATCAAGGGTGTAAAACCATTTTGGATCGCAGCACCACAATCTACATAGTTTACAGAATAATTACAATTTTTTTTCATAATTTTATCGTGTATATTGTTATTTCTGTGGCATTTCTACCAAACATCTACTTTTTCTGAAAAACATGCTTGAGGCTTTTAACTAGTACTTACAAAAGAGGTTTGAGGCCAAAAGGGTTAAAAAGACAATAAACCTTACTAATATCAGAGTACTTATCTTGGTGTTACTTTCTTTTGTGAAGGGGAGATTTAATCCCCTTCAAACCTAACAGGGTTGTTAAGTCCTTGGTCAATACAAGCCCAGATTTTGAAACTGCATTATACTTTCAAATCTTATATATATACTTGTATAAAAATGAATGTTTGTTTGTTTGTCTCATATGCATTCCTATATCATTCATCCAATTACACTGAAACACTGGTGAGTTGTACGCACATCCACGAAGGTTTCCGAATTAGTTTGGACCTGCTAGTTGGCACTGGGGTCAAGATATTTAAAAATATTGTATTTATGGTCCGATTTGGCTTATATTCAGAATATGTGTTACTTACATGGAAAATAACTCTGCAAAAAACAGACCCACTAGATGACACGGGGAGTCAAGATATTTGGAAAAATTGCATTTATGGTCCAATTTGGCTCATATTCAGAAATATATTAGTTACATGAAAAGAAATATTTTTGCGAAAAAGAGTCCTACTAGGTGGCGCTGGGGTTGAAATACTTAGAAAAATTGTATTTATGGACAGATTTGGCTCATATTCAGAATATACATTAGTTACTTGAAAAGAAAAATTTTTGCAAAAGCTATACCTACTAGGTGGTGCCAGTGTAAAGATATTTATGAAACAAATAAACAGAGTTTCTTCTTCTATCTATATATATATATATATATATATGTGTGTGTGTCCGCTATAGACTAAAAAACTACTTGACCGATTTACGCACTGGGAAAAAGGGAAAAGTAAAAAAGGAAAGAAGGAAAAAGGGAGATAAGGAAGTAGGCAAAAGATAAAATTTAAAAAGGGAACAAGTGAAATGAAAAATGAGGGAAAATGGGGAAAGAGAAATCGAAAAGGGGAAGTGGAAAGGAGACGAAGCAAAATGAGGAAAAGGAGAATCGGAAAGGGGAAAAGAGGTGAAGCAAAAAGAGGGAAAAGGAAAAAAGGAGAGAAACAGTAAAAGAAAAAAATTGATAAGAGGAAAAGTGGCATGGAGAAGCAGAAAGGGGAAAAGGGTGGAATGGAAAAGGGTGGAGAGGGGTAAAGGAGGATAAAAGGTTAAATTCTGGGAAGTTCCGTAATGTTTTATCAAACTTTCAATTGTGTTCATTTAATCTCCCGCGCACACGCACGCGCGCACACACACACACACACACAAATCTAGCAATAGCGAAGCATTACCAGATTTGCTAGTGCTAAATAAGTAAATTAAACTGAAATGTTATTCTACATATGATTGTACCCCCTAAATGATACATTCTATATAATTACACATTGCTTTTTGCAAAAAAATAAAATTCAATACAAACTGATAAAAATAATCTGTATGTTTAACAATTTATAAGTGTAACTGCTTCAATATCATCTTCAAATAACCTCCTCTTAAAAAATCTGAACATTAAAAAATACAAATTAAACGTTCAAAATAACACCCTGTTTTAATAAGTTCATAAAAAAAATAAAAATAATTCTAAATTCCACAGACACCACAAACTGATAATTCCCACATCTAATCAAAAGAAAAATGTTCCAAAAATGGAAAAATAAAGGTTATATATAGGTGGTGTATCACAAAATTCTCCTGGGGACTTTCATAACCTCGGAAAAATTCAAGTAAACATATGTTCTAAAATGCTTCGTTTGAAAGTTACGGTTAGTGAAATATTTTGCTCAGATTTAAGCAACCTTGGTGAATGAAGTCATACTGAAATTTCTAGGATGTTAATTAAGGGACAGAATTAGTGATTTATGGTTTTTGGCCTAAAAAACCAAATAAAATAGGTCCCAGAACTGTAACTGCATAGTTTTTGAGAAATCTGGGGTGACAACCAATAAATTGGGGTAAAAAAATACCTGTTTTTTATGTTTAACATACAATAACTTTAAAGTATGTAATAAACATATTAAAACTTTTAAACAAAATTTGTAGAGAATTTAATTTTGAACAAAATGGTGCAAGATAAGTTGAATAAAACAGAAAAGTTAGAAAAGAAAATTAGAAAAATTCAAATTTTATTTAGAAACAGAACAGTAGACCAAAGTGCATATACATACCACTTTATAATAAATATTCAAAAATGGGCCTGCAATTTTCAACACATTTCTTGGCACACTTCTGTATCACTTTTGTTGTTCTTTTTTAGTTCTTCAGGGCTGTCTTTAAGTTCCTCAGCCACATCCATAATGCAGACAATTAATTCCTCACGAAAATGTATTTTTATTTTGTACAAAATATTTTTCCCAGACATGAAAATCTAAAGTTATTAGATCATGAGATCTTGGTGTCCAGGAATGTAAACCTCCACAACCAATCCATTTCTCTAAGAAAATATGATTTAAGTGAGTAGAACTATACAAAAGAAGTGGGGAGGCACGCCATCGTGCTGGAAGTATACTTTGCATCCAGTGCTAGAGGAACATCTTCAAGCAGCTGTGGCAATTCTTGAAGAAAGTCCAAATAGATCTCAGAATTTAAAGTAATAGAAACAGCTGATTATGAAAAGGGCCAAACCATACATGATGCTAAATCGGCATTAAAAATTGCCTTCTATTGTTTTGTGAGGATTTACTTCTGCCCATGTATGATCATTGCATAAGTCGTTCACACTATCACAAGTGAAATTTACCTTGTCAGTAAACAAAACATACTTTTAGATTTGTCGATTTGTGTTTCACTAGTTACAAAACTTCAAGTGAAGCGAACCAAACCGTCGCACGGGTGTAGATGTTGATAAACTGGCTGTTTACAATAAGCATAAAACTTCTTTTAAGTGTCCTCCAAACCATCGAATACGGAACTGTGATCCGCTTAGAAAGACGTCGTATACCGACGCTTGGACTGCAGCGATAAAAATTTTACCAATAACAGCGCCGTGTTGGACAGATCGTTCCTAGCTTGTACAAATACTATGTAGTGAACCTGTTTCCCAAAGATTGCGAAATCGTCGCCCTAACTGTTTCGAGATCTGGAATACTACGATTCGGAAAACATATTCATATTCTACTACAGCAGATGTAGCATTACCATTACACACTCAAAATGAACACCGTTATCCGTAATCCTTTGCTGGAAGTACGGCATTACTTCAATGGCAAATCAATCGCGTTCAAACTAAACTTCACACAAAACCTTCGCTAATGACAGTACAGTTCACAGTACACGAAATACTTTACATACCTCACACAATGATATACTAATACACTTAAGGTATACTAATACAGTATTTCGCATTGTTTTATCAGCTGTTTGTATTTTATTGCCAACTTTGAAATTATCATTTTTCAAATAATTTATTGTATTTCTCTAATGAAGTAATTTTTATTTTACAATGGTTGTGTAACTTCCAGGGTTTTATAATTTTTTAGAAGTAAATGTTGTTTTTACAAATTTTTCACATTACAAAAAAAAATTGGATTTTGTTTACATTAAACAAGTACTTTTCTGACAAACGTAGTTAATTTAGTATTTCTACATAAATTCGAATTTTTGTTTTATTCAACTTATCTTATACCATTTTGTTCAGAATTAACTTTTCACCACGTTTTATTTATAAGTTTTATGTGTCTACTACCCATTTAACAATGTTATTGTACGTCAAACTTAAAAAAACAGTTTTTCCCCTAATTTATTGGTTTTCACCCCAGATTTTTCAGAAACTACTGCAGATACGTTTCTGGGACCTATTTTATTCGTTTTCTCAGGTCAAGAAATCACTAAATCCTACCCCTTAATTAAGTTCCTTAAAATTTCAGTACGACCTCATTTCACCAGGGAAGCTGAAATCTGTGTGAAATCTTTCACTAGCCGTTACGCCCCACACGAAATTTTAGGACATACGTTTATATGAACTTTTTCCATTATTTTCACGAGTAGAATAGATTATGAAAGTTCTGGGAGAACTTCGCGATACACCCTGTATAGTTGCACAAAAACCTTTAAAATCACGTTTCATAATCATTTAATAATCAGCAATTATGCAATTGCTTTAAAAAAATTTACTAACGAATTAAACTTAACGATTCATATGTTACGGGTTTATAAACTTAAAACATAACCTAAATTTTTAAACATTAAGTAAAAAAATACAGTATGTAACTACTACACTAAAACGCCGCTGCTTCAACAGCTACACTTATTAAAAAAAGTGATTCCTGGTATAAAAAACTTATGAACTAATCCAAATTCAAACTTACATGACATGAATTTAACCCAAGTTATTTTTTACCCAAGCTAATAATCGAAAGCATTAATCTTTCACAGCAACACTGCGTAAGAATAAGTACATTTTTTTTAATTATGTGTAATAAGTGATACGCAGAATTATAGTTCATAGCTCAATTTTCCAGCTCATTTGATTTTAACAATATTGTTTTTAACAAATATGACAAGAAAAAAGTTTGCACAACTGGTGTCATGATTTCTTCTTTAACTACATTAATGCCTCCTAAAAATAAAAATTAAGTCTATGTACAGTTACTATTCGATAATTTTTCTGCACATTTTCAAAAACCTTTGCTAAAGTCCATAAATCGGAACTTGAAAGATATGTTCTTTATAAAAAATAATACTAAACTGGATCGGTGAGGAGATTTCAACCAATTTTTTTGTTTAAATAGAGAGCAGAATTCAATAATATTCTCAATTCCTGCTACTAAAAACAAATATCAATTTATATTCTAATAAAACCATCATAATACGAGGTCTGTAAATAAAAAATAAGACTTTTTTTTGGCAGCCAAAGTGGAAACACTGTAAAGTTACTAGTAAACTTATGGTTATATGAAAAGTTGATTCATATAAGGTATTAATATCTTTAGTATAATGCTGCCACGTGAGACGTTAAACAAACTTTTTGTGAAACGAGTTTTTGTTGTGCGTTACAAAAATGGGCGATACTAATCATGAACAACGTTGTGCAATCAAGTTTTGTGTTAAACTCTGTGAGAATGCTACTGAAACTTTTCCAAAATTGAAAAGGGCGTATGGAGAGGACGTTCTGTCACGAGCCTAAGTTTTTAGGTAGTGTAAACCATTTTCAGATGACCGGGAATCAGTTGCGAACGATCCACGCTCTGGAATACCGTTAACGTCAGAAGGTGACAACAATGTTCAGCGAATCAAGAGACTTGATACGGTACGACCGGCGATTAACTAAGAATGATTGCAGATTGCAGAACAATTGAATTTGAACCATACCACAGTACATCAAATTTCGATAACAAGATGAAAAGGTTTGCGCAAAATTGGTCCTGACAAACCTCACTGTTGAACAAGAAAAGAGCAGGGTGTAAGTGTGGCCGCGATCTACTAGGGCGAATTGAAACTGATTCTTTTTATAAAAAAAAAAAAAAAATCTTATTACTGGTGATGAATCTTGGATATTTGAGTACGACCTGGAAACAAAACGTCAGAACAAGGAGTGGCACACTTCAAACTCACCACGTCCCAAAAAAGCAAAAATTAGCAAATCAGAACCATGCTAATTTTTTTCTTCGGTAGTAATGGCGTTGTCCGTACGGAGTTTTTTCCTACAGGACAGACTGTAAATCAATATGTTTACAGAGAAATTCTTGAAAGACTGCGGAAAAGTGTTCCCCGCGTGAGACCAGTCATCAAAGACAACTGATGCTATGTCATGACAACGCTCCTTGTCATAGTGCATTCTCAATTAAGAGTTCGTTCTAATTTTAATGAGCGATTCTCAATTAAAGAAAAACATTCCGTATTTCCTTGTTCCTCAACCACCTTACTCACCTGACTTGAGCCCCTGCGACTTTTTCCTGTTCCCGACTTTAAAAAAACATCTCAAAGGACACCATTTAGGAACGTAGAAACAAACAAAAATGTAACCGACCATCTGAAGGATATTTCGGTTTCTGAGTTTCAACATTGCTTTAAAGAGTGGGAAACCCGTTTGAAGCGTTGTGTAGCTTCCCAAGAGAACTATTTCGAAAGTGATAAAAGGCCATGTATAAATGGATAGTAAATAAAATGTTTTTCTGAACCAGTCTCATTACTATATTTAGAGACCTCGTAAATAAGAACACAAATAAATTTGGATGAAATTTTAACATCAAAGTTCTACGAATTACACAATTAGAACAAAATATGCATCACCGATATGCAGAAACATTACTTGATTGTTACTTATTTAATTTTAAAGTTACAATTTAGTTATTCATGTATTAATAAAGATAATTAATTTATTGACCCCATTATAAACTTAAAAAATAAATTACTACATATTATTAGAAAAAAAAATTATCAAATAACAGTGCTTTAAAGGTTCAAATTCAGAGTTTAAAATTAAAGGAAGTGCATTATAAATGCACAGAACGTTTTATGAAATATACAGTCTACCAAATTTGATTTTAATTAAACAAGTAAAAGTTTAATCATTTAATAAAGAAGACTGGAAAGACCATAGTTGGAGAATGGAAGCTATACAGTGAAAACTGATCTAGGACACAGTTCATCGTACGGAATTAAGAAATAAATGCAGTTATTCAAATTTAATATTTATCAAGAGACTTCTTACTTTTAATCACTGCTATTACATATTTTTTCTCATGAGAAGAAATCAATTATGTAAAATCTGCAAACACCAAGCCTCAATTCAAAACCTTCTACTAAATGAAACGCAGATTTCACTAAAATCATTAATGAGAAAATATTGGGACAAAAATAGTCTTATAGTATTTGATCTATTTTTTTATTTCTTTTGAGGGGGGCGAAAAACGCTTTGGCGTTATCATCACCCGGGTCAAAATAATAATAAAACAGGATTAAAACTATAATAAAAACTAAGATAATAATAGGAATAAAACTGAAATAGTATAAGAAACGAAACAATGATAATAATACAGGAAATGTGAGTAACAAAATAATATCAAAATTTTTAAGGGTTAGAACTTATTAATTCTTTTTATAAGTAACAATACCCGAGCCTAGTACATTCTTATCATTTCCTAGGACCCGCCGTAAGTCTCTCGACAATTAAAATCTGCGTCGTACGGCCGCATAGCATACGCAGTTCACAATGCGGTGGTGCACAATCAAGCGGAAGTTGCATCGGACGCACAGCGGTGACATCAGGTGTCCGTGAGTAGCACTGGTATGTCCCAATCGCAAACAAAACAGGTCCACTTCCTCTCGGCGGATTTTCCTGCATGGTAACACTGGGTCTTTTATGCTTCCGAGTTTATTTATTATCCGCTGTAGCAGTCCGGTCAACTTGTCACCTTCTTCGAAGTATATATATTTAATGGACTTAATGAAATCGGTAGTTGTAACTCGAGTTAAGAAAGACTTAAGTTGGCTATATGCATCTTTTGCAGCGGATTCCGCACGATTTTTACCCAGGATTCCCATCTGGCTAGGGATGCAGAAACATTTACCTGTGTGTTGTGACGATTTATCTCAGCGATTGTATATGTATTTCGGTGACAACAGGACGACTGGAATACAAATCATCTAAAGCTTCTTTATTTTTCTGTTTAGCCTCCGGAACTACCGTAAGATATTACTTCAGAGGATGAATGAGGATATGTATGAATGTAAATCAAATTTAGTCTTGTGCAGTCTCAGATCGACCGTTCCTGAGATATGTGTTTAACAGAAACCCAACCACCAAATCCTCTAAAGCTTAGAAGGTATTATATGAATCGCTACAGATAAGAATGTGACTATTTTTTTATTAATGATATTCAAAACCAATTTGATGGCGTACAGTTGAGCACTGTAGACAATTGTAGACCAAACACATAAGTTCTGTCATTTGCAACAAAACCGCATCCAACGGTATTATTCTGTTTCGAACCATCTATGTATACTACTGCGTCTGAGTTTGTCTCATAGAAAATGGTGAAATATTTGCTGAAACACGAGAAGTTGTTACGGTGAGGTCGTAATTAAAATTAATGTGGGTCGAGTCTCCTCGAAATATGTGCAGGGACAGGTTAGGAAAATAGAAGGTTGGTCAAAATGTAAAAGGTACATTAATCGTCAGGTACGGACACCCATTGGTGCTGTATTACTAGTATGGTTTTCATACTGCTGGAAATGAGGATCTGCGAGGACTGCTTTAAGAACCGTGTAATTTGCCCGCCTATCCCAAAGTGATGGATCACCGCAATCAACAAGTACACTTGCGATAGGGCTTGATCTAAACGCACCAGTGGCAAGACGAAGAAAAGAGTGGTGTACAGCTTCCAGCATCTTAAACACGTATAAAGTGCTGAAGAGTAGACAATAAAACCATAATCTAATCGGGGTTGGACCAAAGAAGACTGAAGTATAATAAAAACGTAACATACATAATAAGTAAGCACCCCACTTGATGTTGCTAAGGACTCGCAGCATATATAGAATTTTTAAACAGCTCACCTTCAACTGTTTAAATGTGTTTGGTCTACGTAAGACGACTGCCGAAAAGTAAACCTAGCAATTTAGTGCCAAGAAAGATAATAATTGGCTCTCCATTGAGCAGACTTGTGGAGTGAAATAGTCTCGTAGACGAAAAAAGACTACGCATTTTGTTTTCTCCGATGAGAACGCGAAGCCGATGAGTTTGAACCAAATTTCAAGGAAAGATATAGTATTCTGTAGTAGTCTCTCGGCTATGACTGTTGAACGAGACGTGTAACATATACCAAAATCATCAACAAACAGAGAACATGAAATGGGTGATCGCAGACATTTAATAACAAATAAATTACATTTAGTTGATGGCTACAGTAAACAAGGTGGCAGTTAATACACTTCCTTGAGACACTCCACTCTCAAACGTGAAACTACTCGACACAGAATCTACAATACGAACACGGGATGAGCGTTCATTTAGGAAACCCCTAATAAAGATAAACATATTACCCGCAATTCCCCATTCTTTAAGGGTATTTAGAATGCCTTGTTGCCAAGCTGTGTCGTACGCCCTTCTGACGTCAAAGAAAACAGCGACGAGTTGCTGGCGGAATAGAAAGGCATTTTGGATAGCTGTTTCCAGCGATATCAAATGATCAATGGAAGTTCGTCCTTGGCGGAACCACATTGCTCTGAAGATATGGAAGTGTGCTTCTCCAAATATCAGGTAAGCCTTAGATTAACCATTCTCTCCATCACTACAAAAAACGCTCGTCAAGGAGATAGTCTGAGGAACGTGGTTTGTCTCTACCAGGTTTAAGGGCTGGTACGACAATTCCTTCCAACCAGATATGTGGGAAGACTTGCGCGGAGAACAACCCATTCATTATACATACGCAGTAGCTGATGAAGGGCCGAATTGGGAAGGTTTGAAAGCATACTGAGATGGATATTATCAAATCCAGGGGAGATGTCACGTGAGTTTTTTAATGCATGCAACTTGTTAAATTTAAAGAGAATATTTAACTCGCCGACCGAATCACAAATTTTTAACGGTATTTTTTTCCATTCGTATCTTATATCTCTGAAATTCATTAATATATGATGAAGTTGGAATACCGAACGAAAACGATTAGCTACGTTAGTTGCAACTGCAGATGACGATGTAAGGAGTTCATGAATAAGGCCGAGGGGAGATTGTTTGTGGGATCGACAAATTGCACGAAGTTCTCTTTACACAGAAGACGTGGGAACAGAGCACGAGATGGTGTCTACGTAATTCCTCCATTACTTTCTCTTAGCTTCTATGAATGCGCGACGACATTCCGCTCTAAATCTATAAATTTAGATGGTCATTTGTAGATCTACGGTTAAGTTTACGCAGTATCTACCATCGTTTCCTAATCGCGTTTTGGCAATCATCATTCCACCAGGAAATGGAGGGACGCCTAGGAATTCCAGAAGTTTGTTGGATGAATCTACAAGCATTCTCGAGTACCAGGGAGGTAAAAGAGAAAGTTGATGTAGGGTCTCAGCATTATCGCCATATTGTGATGGAAAGCCTTTATGGGAACCGTTCCAATTTGTCCTTTCAACAATCCATCTCCATGATCTTTTGTTCATCAAGTGATCAGTACCAAAAGCAATGATAACTGGTTTATTGGTCGCTACCGCGTTAAGTCGTTATAAACAGATCAATTAATATGAGGGAGTAAACTTGGTGAGCATAAGGAAACGTCAATGTATGAAAAACTACCAGTCGATGACATGATCCGTCATTCAGTACACAAGAAGTACAAGTTCTGCCTCATTCAGTTTACAATATTTCCTCGAGGGGAACAGACTGTGAGCCCCAAGAAATATGGTGGGCATAAATATCCTACTATTAACAATGGAGATGGTATTTGGACGAAGAGATTTTGTATATCTAGTGCATCAAACTCTGAGTTCGGCAAGAAGTATAGATTGCAGATGTCAATTTGAACGGGACAGAGATCTATTTCTTTATGGCAACTGCGGGGATGTGGGGTAGCTAGTGCTATCCTTGTAGCTGATACCGCGTACTGTATGGAAATAGCAACCCCGCCACTTTTTCTACAATCAACGAGACAGTCGTAACTTTCATAGAAATAGCCTCTGAGAGTACATTACTAAGCACATTATTAAATGTAATCTTGTGCACGTTATCAATAACCTAACATCTTCAATCCGGGAACGAAGACCTCGAATGTTCCAGTGGATAATGTTCATAGATGAAAGTAACTACAGATACATATAGATATAGAATTAGATATATAAAATTTATTTATAGGCGATTCTGGTTTTCTGTTATAAATTACACTGTGTGCTATCAGCACACAGTGCTGATTTTTCACAGTGATTATTTGTCGAATATTAATTAGGTTTTCCTTTCTCGCGTTTATAACTTTCACAAAGTGGTTAGCACTTTCATCCCTTACCATATCTTCGAAGAGACCTCGAGATGGTGGTGGGGATTAGGAAGCCTGGGAAGTCGAAGATACCGATCAGAAATTGATGTTTTGATAGATCCCTTTAAAGGGATCTTGGTAGCTTGCTGCGTAGGTGGTGCAGGCGGGAATTTTATTTGACGGTATAGCGATTAAAGTGATTTTCGGTAAACCACTGCCTGTATTTCCACTAATAATACCTTTCTTCTTGCTTGTACTCTTACTTAGCTCTGAAATAGTTGCTGTGAACTAGGCAACTTGATCAGACAAAATCTGAACGAGCTGTTTTAATTCACTGTAGGTTCTACACTGTTTATTACCTGCATTTGCAGGAGCTTGGCTTGATGTAGCAGCAGCAAAAGAGACGTCTGATTTAACAGGTTCCGCGAAATCAGTGCCTTTTTGTATTCTTTTCGTGCAACCGGAAACTATATTTTCTGCCCGATACAAATGTTTATAATTGCTTTTTCTTCTTTAAAAATTGGGCAATCTCGCGAGCGAGCAGAATGCGATTCTCCGCAGTTAATACCTTTTTCTTCCTACTGACAGTCAATATCTTTGTGGGCTTTTTCTGCGCATCTAGCACATATTGCAGTTTGGGCTAAATGTTGTGGTACGGCCATACCTTTGGCACTGGAAATATCGCCGTGAGTAAGGGATGAATGGTCGTACTCTAACCGACAGGTATCCTACTTTAATTCTCTCCAATGGTGTGAGAAAACTGAAGATTAAAATAATGGAGGGAGTAGGTTCTTCCATCCCTCTCTGAGATTTTATTATTCTCTTCATCTCTATAATACCTTGGGGACGAAGGTCTTTGGTAATTTCACTAACTTCCATCTCAAGCAGATTCCTCAAGCAAAAAATTACTCCTCGGGTAGTATTCAAGGTTTTATGGCATACCGCACTTAATACTGTCCATATTAGTTAGATACTAAAAAACAGATTATGAAAAGAAGTATAAATACAGCAAAAGAGAGGTAGTAACTAATATTGATCACAGTAAATGAATCGTTTGTCATTACTAAGAAAAAAACCAGAAAAATTATAAAGAATATTGCATATGAAAAACCTCTAAAGATGGGAAATTACTTATAATGGTAAATTACAGTCCGAATGGTACCCTAAAGATGATCAAATCTTTTTATACACTGATAGAGAAAGAAGGTTGGATGTAATCGTACATGAAATTACTCCTGAGTAATGTATTTTTTTAAGCACTTAAATCAGACAAAATATACTAAATGGTAAATAAAAACTTTTGGTAATTTGTGATTTTGATAAAAAAGAGCCTTCCAACTTTAAAAAAAAAAATGTTTTTGCTTAAATGCCCCAGTAAAAATTTGAAATTTTACTTCAGCCCAAAACACCTCCAACCCCTTTTACTATTTTTTGCAAAAAGTAACTTTCTTTTCTCCTCCTGAATGTAGTACTTGTCCACCTAGTTTGAACAAAATAGGTCGACTGGGTGCAAGTAATATCTTACAGTGATTTTGGAGGCTCAACAGAAAAAGAGTTATAGACCCAAACATAGGCCAACATATGTACGTATGTACATAATACATAATTCGGTATTATGTATTAAACCAGTGAAACAAAAAAAAATTTTACAGATTATTATATATAATTTATTTAAATTATTTTTTTTTAATGTCTCCTTAAGGCATAAAACTTAAAAAGGCCAATTTTTTCGATTACATACAATCCACAGGTGTAGCTGCTATATATCACAGTAGTTAAAAAAGTAAGAAAGAAGAAATAACTGAGACAAAATGGTAACCCAATTGCCAATATACTACTAGTTGTCTTTTTTATTACTTTGTACATGTTATATGATAAAAATTTGACTCTCATCCAAACATAATATTGAATACTACCCAATTTAATTATATTTAATATAGTATACTTTGGTGTAAGTATCTAGCTCCTGGTGGCTGGAGATTTATAATATACTTGGTTATTGGAAAGTTTTTAATTGGTAGTTTTATTTCATTATGTGCAGGATTTAGTAGTTCTGTGTAGCAGCTTTACTTCTTTTCTTTATTTTCTTCTAAGCAAGTAAAAATTTCCTTCCAGTAACGGAATTCCTTTACTAACAAGATTAATATTTATACCAATACAACAAACTAGTGATTATTCGTTTAAATTTTCTATCGAAAATTATGTAAGAATACTTCCAACAATCAGTTTCATTCCCAATCAACTTATGAACTGATGGGTATCAACAAATGTGTAACTAAAAATAAAATAACTGCATCAGATGACTGTGAGGATTATTTGAAAAGTTCTCAGCCTGACAAAGGAAACAATATTTTTTGTTATTTTTCAACATGGTCACCTTACAACTTGATATATTTACACTGATAACTTTCTAATTTTTTTAAACCATCAGTATAATGCAATTTATCCAAACAGGCAAAATAAGCAATTTTCTCAGCTTTGACCCGAAACGTGTGTGCAGGCATTATTGTGGTGAAAGAACATATTAAAGGAAAGAATCCTTTAAAGTGGACTCTAACACTTTTTGTATTAACAAAAGTTAGCACTTTTGGTGTTAACAGTTTTTTAAAAAAAAAGTACTTTATAACAACTTGAACTTCCAATTTTTTCCACTTTTAAAATAAGACAAAATTTGTTTGCTTTACTTGACAAACAACTAAATGGATACTTCTGAGACTTCGCAGCATAGCATGATAAAGGATCATGCTGAGGCCATTTAGCCATACTCACAACATCTCTCTGTCAAGCTGACAACTTTCTGAACAACCTTTGCACAACAGGCTAAAGGTTGGGGTATTTTCAAGTTTAGTTCTATTGTAATAAAGTATTTATACATGTACTAAGTGTAATATATACACATAGCTAAGCCAAAAAAAATATTTTTAATCGGCAAAACAAAATTTGGAATTAAAAAGAGGTCAGGAGAGCGTTATGATCATCACTTCATAGTACCATGGAATGAATTTCTGACGCAGTGCAGAAAAAGAAAATAATAATTGCAGTATCTCATTTTGTTATCTATATACAATATTTCACTTGGTAAGCGACCCAAAAAATAAATAATATTCTATAATTAGCTAATGGTACTTCCAAGAGTAATAAATTAGTTTGCTTACTAGCAATGAATTTTAGATCAAATTGTTTCCATTAATGGTTTCCACACATAATATTCATTTGTACAAATACATACCAACATTAGTAGTTACAGACTAATGACATCTGATAACACTACGTTCGGATTTAAAATTTGTTTCCCCAATATTCTGATACACAATGCATAAATGATCTAGACTCAAATATAATCATAAATATTTTGAATGCAATGAAAACCAAAGATAAAAATTAAAAAACATGACTGCGGAAAAAACTGCTCTTTTTTCTCTGGTTTGGTTCCACTTTGATTTTGTACTGTACTAGCAAATACCCCTGTTTGAATTTTGAAAATCGGAAGATTGGTTGCCAAGATATAACAATTTTCCAATAACCATCTGTTAGGTCAAGAATGTATCCGATCGTTGTAAAAGTTAGCCTTCAAACTACTAATAAATACCCCGTTTGAACGATTGTTTGCGGAGATATTATAAGAGCACCCCATTGCACCTTCCAAAACAGCACCCCAGGGGTACCCCACATGTAACCAGTTGATGATAATGATGGTTGATCTAGCCTCAAACTAGGTGCTCGCATCACCTCACCAGGGGGTGCAAAAAATGTTATAGCAAAAATTTCCCTAAAACACACTTTTTTTCACTAAAAATTTCCCCACTCGCACTTTGCAATATTATTTGCATCCATATAGCTAATATTGTAACTTCCTGATCACTATGTACTTAAGAAGCACATTAGATATTAATTTGAAAGAAAAAAAACACTTGATATTTGTGCAAATTCTGTTGGCTTTGCCTATGTTGTGTTGTAATGTGTATGACTAATAATGACTGTTAGACATTCTTCCAGCTAGCACTAGTTAATACTAATTACTACACACTGTAATGTGTAATTTATTTTTATTTAAATAATGGCTATTTGATTTTGGAAATAACCTTGTTTAAGTGCTTAGGTAAATTTGATTTTGGCTCAAAAATAAAACTTAAAAAGTATCAGTGAAGATCTCATATATTTAACAAAACATCAAGAACTGATAGATATTTACATACAAGCTATTATTCTTTTTACATTACTTCTGTCCAGTCCTTTATATACAGGTTTTTTGGAAAATTATCATTCAGAAATGCAGTCTTCCTTTATCTTGATGAAGGCTGTCAACAACTATAGAGGTTTTATAAACCTTAAGCCGAGATATTCAGACAAAGCTGAATATCTGGTAAAATAGTATTTTCCTCCTTTCAAATGTCTGTCTAAAGCTTCTTTCAGTAAATTAGAGACTGTGTGTGCAGGAGGCCCATTCCAAGAAACAAAAAATTCATGAAATAGGCTGTCAAATTTAATATTCCTGTTATGAAAGTGATTTCCTATTAGAGACCCAACTGACTTGCACACTACTTCATTACAAACTTTCAAACAGTTTTCTAACAAGAAAATTATTTCAGGTAACCGGTGATATACCTCAAGTTTGTAAATGCTTCCAGAATACATCTAATGTCTTGGTTAAGCAGAGATGGCTGTTTAAGTTGAGCTTTTGATGAATCTTGAGAGAAAATGTCTTTAAAATAATACAATTGTAAAATTTTGCTTTTTAATACTTTCAGCTGTTTTAATAGGACTTCATGACTGGAAGGTACATCCTCTATTTTTATTGATCCACTCTACAAGTTTGATAATACAATGGTCAAGTTCATATCCAGTTTCTTCTAAACGAGTGCTACTATAACAGTCACATATCTTTCACGATACTTCTTCGATTC
This sequence comes from Lycorma delicatula, assembly GCF_047948215.1. Taxonomy (NCBI): domain Eukaryota; kingdom Metazoa; phylum Arthropoda; class Insecta; order Hemiptera; family Fulgoridae; genus Lycorma; species Lycorma delicatula. Next base: position 69,896,037 of record NC_134460.1, read on the forward strand.
TATTTTCCAGATTTTCTAGAATCAGCACACACAGGTTTCTAGATTTTTTTGGTCTTTTGAACTGATCTCCAGTTAAAGCTGTTTGTTGAGAATCATTCACCTCATTTGTTTCTTCATTCTGTAACTTTTGATCTCCTGTTGTTTGAGTTAAACTGGATGTCTCATAGATTTCTTCCATTAGTAGATGGTTTTTAAACACACTGTTTCGCAAACAGTTCAAGCTTTGAATAGAAATGGAAAATTTTGCTTTGTTAGCACTGTTCAGTTCAGTTTTCATGTTTTGAAGTCTGGTTTTTAGCAAACCATAATAATCAAAAACCAGTCCAAATACAGATCTTGACACTTTTAGTTGTACAACTGAAATTGGTCAGTTCTTCAATAACATCAACTGTTCCAAGAAGTTGATAAAAAAATTCAGGATTTGAAAATTGCTTTAAATTCCTTGCATATTATTTTGCTTCAGTGTTATTATAATTCTTTATATTCTCCGTTTTCTTCCTTTGAAAGCCCATAAAAAATAAGACAAAATCCCTTTCAAAGGTCTTATACACTCGTAATTTACTTTGGAAAAATCTAGTTTGCTGAAATGATTTTTGGTTCATGAATCCAATGCCTAATTCTTTGGCTATGTTTATTAGTTCTTCAAACCCGATCTCCCAATTGAAACTTTTTATCAGGTTACTTAATACTTGTACCTGACTTCTCAGCCCATTACATCCTTTTTCTTTCCTGACATCCTTTATTATACACTCCAATCTATGAGCTATGTCCCAAATTAGGTATTAAAAAATCTAAATCAATGGTTTGACATAATTCAGCAATTTTCTTAGGGACTCCAAGGTCTAAATACTAGTTATCAAATGCCGTGCCATTCATTTGTTTGACAATGTTTATTTTAAACTTTTCTAAACCAAATTTAATTTATTTTTGTAAGAAGAGTCCCTTTATGTGAAGTGCTACAAGGGGAGATATCAATAATAATGAAAGTCTGCATAACAATAAGACATGTTATTTGGCATGTTCAATGAAGCTTAGTAATTTTGTCTGCTGACAGATATCAAGGGTAACTGGTTAGTACATTTAGGATATACATTCATAGTTAAAAATATATTTTGTTAAATTATCTGAAAAATTCTCTTGAATAATTTTCATAAACACTTGCTTCATTTAATACATTTAAACTCAATCCTCTTTCAAAATATTTTCCCCCTTGCCTTCTTTTACAGCATTATACAATACACTGTTCTTGCAACAATTAGTCCAATTTTTTCATGATCCTTCTTCACTTCTAACACTCTTTGTACAAACAACTTTGAAAATTTAAAGCACCATTTGTGGGCATCAGAATTTAAATGGTCAATTAAATGAGTTTTTAAATAACTAAAATTGAGTAGTCTGATTACTCTGCATCATGTGATATACATTTGGCAGTGTGAATATTCCTGGTGTCATAGAACTTTGTTAAACATGGCATTAACTGATAGATTTCATTAAGAGATTTACTACCCTGATAAGTTTTAATTTAGCTTCAAACTCTTCAGATAATTCTTGTGTTGCTTCCATTGTAGGTTTTGGTTTGGATTTTTCCTGCTTAATTACAGTGAGTACAGCATTAAACTTTTCATTTAGACTTAAAGCTGATACTATGTCAGATAAACTGCCCTTAATAATTGCTTTCATTCTTTTAAAAAAAGCTACATCAGAGGATTTTGAGCAAGAAGGTTTTTGATAGTTCTATAGGATGGTTGTCTGGTTGTTCATCAACCTTCATTTTTTTTCTTTTAGACTGTTCATCATCAGATCCACAAGATTTAACATCTTCCTCTGACTGCTCAGGACCTGTTGTTGGAAGGTTTAGGTTCAATACCCCTTGTCACATTTAATGGTTTGAAAAATCCAGAAATGCTTGCTTGGTCATTTGTTCTGGGGTTTTCACCAGGATGTTTCAATGAGATATGACCTGAAAGTTTGTCTCTTCTTCCTCGCCACTCACAAAATGCACAACCGACTTGTGTTTTCTTTTGAAAGTTGACATGTGCACTTAAAGAAATAGACTATAATTTATAGTATTACGGTACAGGTAATTACACTGAATTACAAGTAAATACTAGTGATAATAATTACACACACTGTCAAAGTGAAGTGAAAATTGAAAATATATAGGTAAGTAGGAACCTATTAAACTAAATATTTATAACATAGTATTTTACCACTTAATTAAAAAATAAATACAATTTGATTATTACTATTTTTATTATGTTCAAAAGTATTACTTAAACTATTATTTAAGTGGTAAAAAACAAAGTTAAATGTTATATTTAGTTAGTTTTAGTTCCAATTACCTTCCACAGTCACTATTAAAAATTTTAAGAAACATGATACTGTATAAACTTAATCATAGTAATAAACAACAAGAGAAAAAAATCACTATATAAACTTAACATCACAGTAATAAACAACCGCGACAGAAAAAACAAGAATAAGTTAATAAGTTCACTTGCTTCTCATAAACTGACAAGGTCGAAACGAGAGGTATGAGATGACAGGTCGTAACAGGCGACCATATAATCCCACCCCTACACCTGCATCTACGCAATAAAAATTGAAACAAACAAATGAGTCATCACGTTGTATGCATTTTACTGATAAAGACTGATTTTGAATTTAGGTAAATAGTTTAAATTAAGAAATGAAAAACATAAGTACTATCTATGTATTAAGTTCTTTGTATAATATGATCTAATGAGATTTAGTTATTATCGCTTGAATAATAGCATCTGTATGAAGCTAACAAAATTTGTATACTGGTACCAATATAATTATTAATACTTAAAGAACATATTAGAACACCAGCTGTTTGGCTGGCTGATGTAGCCAGTCACGAATCAGCAAACTGCCATTCATCAACAGGTATAAAAATATTGTAAAATAGCTGTACGATATTTCGTACAGTGAAGATTAAATAGGTACCCTGCTCGACTTGCAGCAGAAAGAAAACAACACACTATATGTGTGTGTGTGTGTGTGTGTAGTAAATAAACCGATTAGGCTGACCTTTATTTCCATTCATTTGTTTTCTGCCCGATCTGGGCTAAACATCCTTTAGTAGGCAAACTTTTTAATTTTTCCCCAAAATAATTACTTTTTCTTTATAAAAATAATTGTTTGTGGACTTTTTCCCCTGGTCAAAATTTACCCAGCCAAGCCTCAATTTTCCTTGAACCTCGTTCGAACATTCAGACATATTCTGCACCCCTACACCTCACCACTATAGCCTCACACACAGTCCCCACGGAAAGCCCATTATTATTGAACAGAATTTTTTTTTAAATTATTTAACTATTTTATTTTACAAAAATATAAATCTATTATTTTTTTAATATTATTCACTCAATGATTCGAATCACTCAGTTCAAATCCAGTTCACACACACAGTGTGTGTGTGTGTGTGTGTGTGTGTGTGTGTGTGTGTGAACTGGATTGTGTGTGTGTGTGTGTGTGTGTGTGTGTGTGTGTGTGTGTGTGTGTGTGTGTGTGTGTGTGTGTGTGTGTGTGAACTGGCCTCTATCACACAGTGATAGAGGCTTACTGTTCACAGTTCATTAATTCAATTCATAAAAGTTTATGTTTCAACTGGAAAATCTCCACTACTATATATATATAGCCTATAATATTTACAGTAATGTAAGGATTGCAACACAGGGTCATACATCTAAATCGGATCAGCCATTGACCTGTTAAGGAGGAACAAATATACATATATACACCCTAAATACATTACACTCCTTTTTAGGCAGTTGTGTAACAAACAGGCTTTGCAATAAATGTTTAATATATTCTACATATTTCAGAAGTAATTAAATTTTCTAAATATGTTTTGGGTGCAAACAATTTTAGTTTGAGATGGCATAAATAATACTAACATGCAATATACGACTTTTGTTTTTCAGGAATTAAATACATATGTCAACATTTTCTATATTTAATTTTTTAAACAGTGTTGGCAACTATAAAAATTAAACAAGTCTAGAAATTTTGCTGATAATATAATTTAATGGTTTGCAATCTAATGTAAAATTGAAATAAAAAGTTGTAAAAAAAATTTTCTTTTAATTATAACTTACAGTCAGCTGCACTGCTGGCACCATTCGAAGGTCCTGCCTTTGAACAACTGGCATCGTAGTCTTCATCCATGGTAAGTTCACCTTCAGAATCATTTTCATCATCATTTCCATCACCACATTCCATTTTCACTTCAGGTTTAACAAGTCCCGTTTCTAAAATAGCCAACGGATCAACGTCAACCACACTTTCATTACTTCTCTCTGAAATAGTGGAACTATGAACATCAGAATTTAATTGTTGAAGATTGTTTTCAACATTTGAGACCGATTCATCATTCTGCGACTGCTTTCGTTTCCTACGTTTCCGAGGCGTAGGCGAAATACTGCCTTCTTTTGAATTAACAGGACTAATTGGTGGAATATCAATCACCAATGATGCAGGGGCATTTTTAAGTGTTTCAACTAGACTTGTCTGGTTACCCATAACAGGTGAACGAGGTTGAATGGTCTGCACAGGCTGTACCACAGCCTTACGATGATCCTGTCTGGTTCGAATTGGCATTTCACGGGCATCACCTGCACCAACCATATTTGGAGCTGGAGTAGGAGGAGGAACAGGATTAGAAGCAGCAACACTAGCTGCAACAACAGCAGATGCAGAAGGAGTAGCTATAGCTGCTGTCTGTCCTGTACTACATCCAACATCACTGTTAGTCAATCCTTTAATCTTCAAAGTCTCAGCAGCCTTTAAAAATCTTCCCAATTGCTCTTGTGTCACATTAACTTCACCACGGTACATATATTCTAACATCGCTTTTAGCTCTTCAAATTTTACATCTTTCAAAATCACTATTGGATGCTGGTTATAGTGCTGACTCAGTATTGCCTAAAACAGAAAAAAGTAAAATCTAATATTAGAAAACTGAACGTTCATAAAAGGGAAAAAACCACTGTTAAAAAATCTGGTGTGAACACCACATGACTTCCTTGTACGCCTATTAAATTACATATACTTTTTTTTCTTTTTTTTTAAATTCAAATTACATAAAATTTTATTTCATTAATAACTTCTGATATTTTTTCATATTTTTTTTTATTATTGAATTATTATTTATCTTTTTTTTTTACAATCAAGTTAATAATTATTAATAAATCAATAGATTTAATTAAAAACAAAAAAAGGGAGATGAAGTCTGATTCGAACCGATGTGCTTTGCCCTTGTAAGATCCAAATATTTCATTAATTAAAATTTTATTTAGCTATAACTCTGGAACCAATGAAAATAAGTACCACTGGTACTTACGTATTAACGCCACCGCAGCTACAGCTTTATTTAAAAACAAAGTAGTCAATCGGATTTAGGTGGAAAATGAACAGTCTCTTTATTAATTTTAATAAATGGTTATTTATATTTATTTATTTTATAAATATAATTTAACCAAACTTAACCTATGCTCGCTAACCTTGACTAATTAACAGGAGTGTTTTGATTATTTAAATAATAAATAATTGCAATAAATACTGAATTTATTATTAAATAAATACTCAAAAAATTATGCAGACCTTGGCTGCATATGCATGTTTCAATTGGATTGGTTGAGTCAGTCGTACACTACTGCTGTTCGTGTATGGTGATATTTTATAACCATGTTATGTTTGTGATGGAGAAAAATATTGAATATTATGCTATCAAATTTTGTGTGCAACTCAACAAGTCTGCCACAGAAACATTGGATTCTTTAACCAAAGCTAATGGAGAAATACTCTATCAAGAACTATGGTTTTTAAGTGGCACAAAGCTATCAAAGAGGGCCGAGAAAATGTTGAAGATGACCCTCGTTCTGAAAAACCAACCTTGTCAACAAATGATGAAATTGTGGAAGTGGTGCGAGCTGCATGTTGTGTACAAAGAATTTGTACCTCCAGAACATACAGTTAATAGCACCTTTTACATCCTAATCCCGTAGGGGAAGACACCCACCATGTGACAGTTGCAGTCACCACGCCACCCACTATATTTTTTTTTTGTCTTCGGTCATTTGACCGGTTTGATGCAGCTTTCCAAGATTCCCTATCTAGTCGTTTCATTTCGATATACCCCCTACATCCTGCATCACTAATAATTTGTTTTACATATTCCAAACCGTGGCCTGCCTACACAATTTTTTCCTTCTACCTGTCCTTCCAATATTAAAGCTACTATTCCAGGATGCCTTAATATGTGGCCTACAAGTCTGTCTCTTCATTTAGCTATATTTTTCCAAATGCCGCTTTCTTCATCTATTTGCCGCAACACCTCTTCAATCCACCTAACTGATTTTTAACATTCCCCTATAGCACCACATTTCAAAAGCTTCTAATCTTTTCTTCTCAGATACTCCTGACTCTCCAAGTTTCACTTCCATATAAAACGACATATACTTTCAAAAATCTTTTCCTGACATTTAAATTAAATTTTGATGTAAACAAATTATATTTCTGAATGAAGGCTCATTTCACCTGTGCTAATCGGCATTTGAAGGCTATTCGCCTGTGCTACATCGCTCCTGCTTTGTCCACCTTTAGTAACTCTACTTCCCAAATAACAAAATTCTTCTACCTCCATAATCTTTTCTCCTTCTATTTTCACATTTAGTGGTCCATCTTTGTTATTTCTACTACATTTCTTTACTTTTGTTTTGTTCTTGTTTATTTTCATGTGATAGTTCTTGCGTAGGACTTCATCCATGCCATTCATTGTTTCTTCTAAATCCTTTTTACTCTCAGCTAGAATTACTATGTCATTAGCAAATCGTAGCATCTTTATCTTTTCACCTTGTACTGTTACTCCGAATCTAAATTCTTCTTTAATATCATTAACTGCTAGTTCCATGTAAAGATTAAAAAGTAACGGGGATAGGGAACATCCTTGTCAGACTCCCTTTCTTATTACGGCTTCTTTCTTATGTTCTTCAATTATTACTGTTTGGTTCCTGTAATTATTAGCAATTGTTCTTCTATCTCTGTATTTGAACCCTAATTTTTGTTAAATGCTGAACATTTTATTCCAGTCTAGGTTATCGAATGCCTTTTCTAGGTCTATAAATGCCAATTTTGTTTTGTTTTTCTTTAATCTTCCTTCTACTATTACTCTGAGGCCTAAAACTGCTACCCTTGTCCCTACAGTTTTCCTGAAACCAAATTGGTTTTCTCCTAACACTTCTTCCACTCTCCTCCCAATTCTTCTGTATAGAATTCTAGTTAAATTTTTTTATGGATGACTAGTTAAACTAATTGTTCTGTATTCTTCACATTTATCTGCCCCTGCTTTCTTTGGTATCATGACTATAACACTTTTTTTGAAGTCTGCCGGAACTTCCCCCTTTTCATAAATACTACACACCAGTTTGTATAATCTATCAATCGCTTCCTCACCTGCACTGTACAGTAATCCTACAGGTAAGCTACTGTCGCAGTAATTCTACCCACTCCATACCTAACCATTATGCCTCAGTCAGAACGCTACCGATTCGAATGCCACATGTGACATTACCACTATACTACTTTACTACTATTACTAAGAAAGCAACAAAGCATATCTTACATTAGTCTCAAACCTGAGTAAACAAAATATGGAAAGGAACTGAAATCCGCTACCTACCCGAAGGCAAAAGAGTGACTTCAACACACAAGTACAACAAAACAAACCAACAACAAAAACTTAAAACTTATCAATTACAAAATAAACTAAAGATTGTGGAAGGGCCCAGGTGGTTTGCTAAATGCCCTCAGCAATCCTTTCTTTTCCCAAATAGTGAAATAGTGTAAAATTCTCAACTATTATCCATTTGGCTAGGTTTTGCCAATTGACACAGAGATCGAGCGCTGATCCGATAATATCAAGTCGACAGTCTCTGTACATACCAACTCATACTTTGAACAGACATACAGAACATTATCATCCAATTGTCTACATTGTGGACACATTCCTAAGTCCACCTGGCCAAACCTCTGCAGCCTGTACTGGAAAGCACCATGCCCTCGGGCATACCCAAGAGGCACCCGGCAAACTAACATCAGGAAATAGACCATGCGTGTAAAGCTCACCCTCTGCCCCATCCCATCTGGCCTGCCATAAAGTATTATCATATTGTTCAATTAACTTTGACAAAATAACGCTATTGCTGCTCCGACAGAATCAAGTCTATCGGTTTCACACCCACAATGACCTAGATCACCTGTGAAATCATACGGTAGCCACCTGCTACCATTAAAAGTATAAGGTGTTGAGCCCTCAACAATATGTCCTGATAGCTTTTAAACTTTGGCCTATCTGCCCAAACAGGGCCACATACAGCATAATTGCCTCACAGACACCCTTATACAGGATACTCATGGTCTTAAAATTAAGACTCCTATCAGGATTGACACCCGCCAATTGCCAAAGAAGACGCTACAGGCCTTCTCCACAATGTAGTTATGGTGCTTCTTGAATTGCATTCACTCATCGAGAAACACCCCAAGGTACTATTTTGCCTGAATGTATTTTATGCGTTGGCCTGCCATCGAAACTTGAACTTGCCGCATCACTGCCAAACGGCCTCTGAGAAGCATCATAGTGTCTTCTCTGGGCTGAAAGTCATCTTATGTTGATGACCCCACAGCTCAAGTATACTGCAAGCCTGAGTGGCTCAGAACTCAACCTCCCTCTGCGAGCATCCTTCGACCAGCAGGAGCCCATCATCAGCATAAGCCACAATGCGACACCCACTGGGCAACCTTAGCTGCAGAAGAGAATCAAACTCCACCACCCACAACAAAGAACCCAACACACAACACCCTTGGAAAACATCTTGCCTACCTCATGCCTGCCCTCAAGAAGAAAGATGTCTTGAAAAAACTTTGAAAAGTGGTCCAGCGACTCCGAACGGCCATTGAACATGATTGGGCACTGCACCACAATAACACGCCAGCTCACACTTAGTTTCCAATTCGAGAATTTCTGATGAAAAAAAATATTCCCAAAATTCCACAGCCTCCCTACAGTCCAGATCCAGCTTAGTGCAATTTCTACCTCTTCCCTAAGCTGAAGTTCAAGGGTCATCATTTCAGGACGATGGAAAACATGAAAAAACTGTAACCAATGAGTTACACACATTTAAGGAAAATGACTACCAGTACTGCTATGAACAGTGGAAGAAACATTGGAACCAATATGTAATTTCCCAAGGATCATACTTCGAAGGAAATAACTTGTAATTTCAGGTAAATCTAATAGATAATTAAATAAAAAATCAGTACACTTACTTTTGAAACAAACCTCATAAAACTAAAAATGTACAAATATTAAAATGCAACTTGAAGTGAAATCAATCAAATAAAATATTTATCACAAATGACTAAGTGTTACGCTTTCAGAATATCTTTCCCTAAATCTAATCTATAACCACTTTTATGTTATAACCCTAGATGCAAATAAATAATAAATTATTTATTTGCATTTATTATTTATTTATTTGCATTTATTATTTATTTATTTGCATTTATAACCCCTCCCTGGTAGAGGGAGGGGTTATTGTATCTTTATATTATTATTGTACCTTTCTTAACTAGTAATTATAAAATGTTCAATGTTACAATTTATAACATTCTTACAAACTCCAATTTTTAATTTCCATATTTTATGCACTTTTTTTTATCAACAATTCCACAAATAATGTTAATAATAACGATACCTACCAGGCAATTTTTTACAATACAAATAAAATAGATATCAATAAAGTTTACTGAAATAAAATATCAACTCCTCCTTACATAAGAAACGGAAAAGATAAAATTATCCATTGCAGAAATAGAAAAAACAAAAGAAATTCAGTTGGTGAGCTTACATATGACCATTTCTGGCATAGAATAGCATATTCTCTAATATTAGTACCAATCACCAATCTAATTATGAATACAGGATTATAAATGATATACAACAGACCTTATTTAACAGAATGTACCATACAGATTAAAGGCAAAGATTTCATAAAAATCACAACAATTTCTTAAATATAGAAATATTTAACATACACGTGCGTGCAGTGTGTTAAAATTGTGTGTGCTAAATTGTAACTAAACATCAAAACAAAATGGGAAAAATATGGCAATCCGATTCAGATTGTAATAGACATTGAATTAAAATGGAAAAGTAAAAGATTCATCAAGCATCTTTTATCAGAGCAAATTGTGACTATGAAAAATGAAGAAAGATACAAAAAAATGTCTCATAAGGGTGAGTGAGTCATTAACAATCACCAATCACTTAACTTATTTGATGCATTTATCCTCCCTTGTGTCTATGACAATTTCTTAATTTCATAACTATAATCTATCAGTACCAGCTAAACTGTTTAATCAAATCTTCTAATTTTTCAACCCCCTGAACAATTTTACTTTCTAAAACATACTCATTATTAAATATTTAACTGGAGGCTTAATATACCCCATATACAAAATTCTTCAAATAAGAATTTGCCAATGGTGTCTTTTTCTGATTCATTTTAAAACTCTTCATTAATAAATTTTCTCAATCAGCTTAATTTTCAACCATCTTCTCTACTAATTACCTATTCTTTGCTTTGCCTGTTATCCATGTTTCATTGTCATAGCATTATGCCCCACACAAAATATTTTTCAATTTTTAATTCCTAAATCTACATTTATTAGTAAATTTCTTTTCTACGTAAAGGATCTCTTTCTTGCGCTAACCTGCCATATTTTTCCTATTTTACCAATCCTTTGTAATTTTAACATAATTAACAAATTCATTTGACTTGATACATACATAATTTTCACCTATTTTTATATGAACAGACAATTTTTTATCGAGGGTCAATAAATCAGTCGAAAACTTGAATTAATGGGAAGATACTGTTCCAGCAATTAACCAAATTGTTCCAAGCTGAAGAAAACCAGGTAATTTTCCAACAAGATGTGGCACCTCCACATTATTACACCCCTGTTATGTAGTTTTTTAATATTTAATTTGAAAGATGATTTTGTAGACAAAGCTATCAAGGAAGTTTAGAACAGCTGGCTAATTCTCCACAACTGCCTGCTTTTGATTTTTTTCCTTTGGATGGCATATGGAGAATCAACTCTATGAATCTAAACCTCTACATTTTTAAAAACCAAAACAGAATTGTAACTGTAACAGAACTGTAACAGAATTGTAATTGTTGATTAAATTTTTAGAGATTTAAGTTTTTATTTAAAAATTACTGGGTATTTTTTTTACAGTTATGTATGTACGTAATCATACTTTTAGACAAATTTACTTTTAATCAAATATTTTATACATCAGCTGATTAACAAACATCACAAATAATTCTGGAAATCTCAGGAGTTTGCCAATAACTAATAGTCTTCTATTATTTTAAACCTACAATAATTAGTTTTACTTAAAACTTTTCCCAGTCATTGATTTTTAACAGACTAATTAATCAAAATAAAGTTCATACAATCATTTTTTGTCTTTAAATATCCTTAAAAATATGCTCCTAACCTATTTTTTTATTTAATCTTTTATTAGACCACTCAATCTCTGCAGTCAATCAAAATCCACACAGATTGGATATTGGGTAAAAAGATTGTTTATCTTTAACTGCTGAAATGTTAAGTAGAGTTTTAAAGAGATTTTTTTAACCCGCAGTTCAAATAGTTTTAAAAAGTTATATACCAATATACAGCACAGATGATTTTACTATATAACTATAACAGTACACTAATCACCGAATAATTAGAATGAACAAGAGGTTATTTAGATATTTAAAAAATATACTTAACAATTAAGACCAGAATAGAACGGGAAGGTACAGGTTAAAACTGTACATGGTTAACATGAAAGAACTTACATAAAAATCAAGAATTAAAACATTTAAGAACTTTATGAAATGAAACAGAATTCTGGACAAAACATGTGTATTTGGAAAGTTTCCAACTGTGGCTATGGAAAAATATAATTGGGTCAAATACTGTAATGTGTCTGGAAAGGATTTCTAGGAAAGAAAATGAGGAAAAATACCACCTTAAAGAAGCAATGTGATTATTTTGGCTGCTTTATTTATGTATCCCTGGCACAGTTAAAACTAAAAAAATGAAGCTCACTGTCACTTAAAACATGAAGCAAATTCCACATTTATAACAAAAGGCAGGTGTTTCAATCAAACAACATTAATATAACAGTACTAAATGACAAAAAATGAATTTTACTTTAAAAACTTTTAAAACATCAAACCAAATTTAATAAATATATTTTTAAAACTTTGTGTAAAAAACTAAAAATCTCAAAATCTCTAAGTTTGTATATTTATTAATTCAGTTCAATTTGTCATATAAAAAATTCATAATAACTTTATGCAAATAACTTTCATCACAATCAATCATAGACAAATATTTCAAATATTATGTTACAAAATAATATTAAAATAAAAATCAAGTAAGCATATTTAATTATTCAAACGCTCTAAAAAATAGATATAATTAAACAAGCTGAGAAACTGTTTTAAGGAAAACACATTTACATAGAACTGAATGGCAAACTGCTTAATTATTAATTCAACAAAAATTGTACTCACTGATATTGAATCATATCATATTACCTTCTTTTTTTACTTGCTTTATTTTAACTCAGAAATGTTTTTTTTTCCAATTTATTCAGTTATTATTTTCATGTTTGTCCTCAAATCTTGCATCCTTAATTTAGCATACTTCCTAACATTGCAGATTGATGAAATTTCTCTCAATTACTAAGGTCAGGTGACAATACAATAATCTACCATTACTTTTGCAAATATCCCCCCTCCCCATACGAGGGTAAATTAAGAATGGAGGTGTAATAATTTAACATACTTCCTGACATCGCCTATTGATGAAATTTTCCAGTTGCTAAGGTCAGATGACAATACAATATTCCATAATTTCTTTTGCAAGCATCCCCCTGTATGGGGGTTAATTTGTAAAATGAATATAAGTGACAAAGAAAGTTTTGTTAAATTACAATTGTATTTCAATAATAAAAAACTTCACAATTTCATTACCTTGTATAGTAAATATTTGAAAATTTGTTTGACATTTTATAAATTTCAATATGTTATTTTTTTAAATCCAAATTAACCTACTAATTAAACTAATGCAATGTATGATAATAATTTGATTAAAGTATGACTATAAAATATAAAGCAAATGTTTAAAAGTTTTTGTAATATTATTCTGCGTTACACTTTAAAGAGATTTTATTTTATCTACAGAGGAGCCCCTAAAATCCCATATAATTACCTATCTATTGATTTACTTATGAAATTTAAAATGATCCATCATTTTTGAAAAATGGGACATCACTAAACTCACTGGAATTCACAAAAATCCCCAAACAATAGCAAATTATGAAGAACGGAGCATAATCAAAGATATTATTTTAAAAATGTAAATTCTGAATGGTGATAAAAACACAATGAATAAGGCTAACTCAAATGGAAAAGAAATACTTAAGATGATGTAACACTGTTCATGTTGAAACATGAAAAAATGTAATTACATTAAAAAAATATTAACTTACAATCTATTAACATATATAAGAATAATTGTAAAAGTAGTAGCAAGACCATAAGACAACAACCACACATTAAGTGAACTCCAGGTAGAGATAGAAAAACAGAATAAAGGTTGATTTAAACTACCAATCACTCAAACCACACAAGTAAAAAAAAAAATATCCGTTTCATCTCTATCATTAATAAACAAAGAATTTAAAGAAAAAAGAACTACTAAATTTAAATAATAATAAAATGTAAACTGAGAAATCTAAGTGAAAGTGTAAAAATCGGCCACCTTATTGAAGAATTTTTTATGGATTTAAACTTAAAGGAATTTTGTTATTGACTGCAATTATTATACTACCTTTTAGTTGCTTATTTGAACTTCAAAACATTGCAAATAAAATTGGTCACTAAATATCATTCAAAAAGACAGAAATTATGCCCCAAAAACCAAAGTAAACATAAATGGTAATAAAACATAAATAGTAATAACCCAATTTAAATACCTCTGGGAAATAATAACAAACAACCTAAATGAAAAAACCTAAATCCAAATAAGAAGAAACAAACTAGCTAAAGCTCAAAAATTAACCTGGTACACTTACAATAAAAAATGCCTATCAATAAATGTAACAATAAGACACAACACAGTTTTAAAACCAGAAGCCACTTACGCAGCAGAAACATGTTTCCACCTTGATGAACAATCAATGACAGGCAGACTCCAGAAAATCAAAAGAATTGGATCAGAGAAATATCAGAGGATCTGAAGGAAACTGGCCTTACAGCAGATAACACCATAGATAAAAAAAAATTAAACAAGAAAATCAAAAATAAAAACACTCGCTTCACACTCACAAGAAAAAGACTTACAACACGAACATTTTCAACACCAGAAAGGGCAAAAAGATTGGAAAGTATGAAAAGGTACTGGGAGGACCGCCAAGGCCCAAACAGTCCCATAACAGATGAAACAGTCATACAATTTAATAATAATACTCCAAATAAAATAAACATGTAATTTCTTACTTAAAAATCTGCAATGTAGTTTTCTTATGTTTTAGCAATTGGTCAAGCCTGTAGTTCATCATAATTAATTCATCATCCGAAGTCCTGAATGAGATAAATTATTTAATTTTTTTTTAACTACGCCATAACAACATCTTGGGAATTTTTTAAATGATTGGTTACTATGCTTTTATTTTAAAATATACCTATTATAATTTCTCAGCCCACTTCTCCAAGGCCTCAAAATATTAAGAATATTAATTTTATTCATATCATTATGGTATAACATAAAAGCCACATATTTCAGAAATAAAAATAACAAATATAAATATAAAATACTCTTGCTAATAAAATTTTTTAACAGTAATTAATAAAATATTACCAAGAAACTCTGCAGAAAGAATTGTTGCCAATATAATTGAAAATAAAATGCCAATCGTAAATGAACATAGATTGTAAAAGTGGACGAACATATATAAAATTTAAAATTCTAATTAGAGTCAAAGGAAAAACTGAAAAGAAATCTATGAAAAATTGACAGCAAGAAATTCATATTTACTTCAAGAAATATTGTCATAATTTTAGCAATTCTACAGTTACTAAAATTACTAATTTTCATCTTCTTGTACTACATTTTAAGACACCAGCCGTAGCCAATAGAGACCTGCCTGCCAGTAGCAGATATATAAGTATCTAAGATGTGTTGAGGTCTTCAAGAGAAAAGTACATAAAAAATTACTACAAAGCCAATAAAAGACTCTTGTGATGTGGGTAAATTCAGCTGCTTGTAAATAAACTGATCTTATTTCTAAGTGAAATAAGGTACATCCTTTACGTTAAAAAACCAAATTAATCTCAAAAATAGCACAAACTACTTTAATAAAAACAGATGACATTCGTCATCCTAACTCAAGTGGTTGGAGATGAAAGAAATTCAAAGAAATGTTTGTAGTGTAGCATGCTTGAGAATTAGATGTACCTTGTGTGAATAAAAACATGGACGATGATGTTAATTGTTTAATAAATTTAATTTCATAAGGATGCTAAAGCCTTTTGGGAAGAATCCTTTAAAAAATTATGATTGAATTGCAGTGCAAAAAATAAAACCAAATGAGAGATGGATTATTTTAAACTCTTTTTGTGGATCAGCCATGGTAAGTCAGATTTCGTGTGTCACATTATTGTACTTCAATGCATTTACAGATAAAGATACATCAAAATTGTGAATCATAATAAAAACGAATAGAAAAAAGATATTGGAAATATGATTACAACTGGATGCTCAAAAATTACGAGATTGATAAAGTATGAAATGAAGAAATTCTAAGATGAGTAGGAGAAATGTTTCTCTTATCACAATTTTAAGGCCTAGTTGCTATATACAGTTTTTTAAATCATAAAATGCACATAAACATGTTACCAAAACAGTTCATCTTTGTTAATTCTTACTTGTAATTTATTTTTAGCTAAAAAAACAATAGAAACCAGATCAGTATGAAAACTAATAAAAGATAACTAAAATTTAACTAATTTTAGAAGTAATAACTGTTTCCTAAACAGCTGTCATCCTGTTACTTGATAAGGCCACTGATAAAACTGATTAATTGGAGAACTACCATTTTTAAATGATGTATTTCAATACCACTGGTTGTTTCTCACAAAATATATTTCTATTTTCAAAAAATGAATTAATTGCATTACAATGAAATCAGATTCATCATATTTTTAATGCAGAAAATCTATTTTAATATCAGTGATCTAATCAAGAACAGGTTATTATTATTATTAAATTAATATTTTGTTCAGATTTAACGATTTCATTCAGTTTCAATTAATCAATCCAATTAAATAAAAAATAATTCAGTATATTAAACAGATAAATTTTACATGACAAATAAAAACTGCAATATTTTTGGTAAACTATGGTATGTAATAATAATTAAAGACAACCTAATAATTAATATACAAAACTGACAGCTTTATGATCAGTTTTTTATAACATCTCTCTCTAGCATAACACAAAAAAAACCAAGTACTACTACACAACTGGATAAAATAATTGACTTTAATCACAATATACACTACTAAACTATTAACAAAATGTAGAAATGATTCATAATTCCATAATTTTAACTTACACTATATTTCTTATCTTACAAGATTTTACTAATTCAAAACTACAATGAAAAAGATTAAAACTAATGTTTACACCAGAAACATTATTAATTTATGCAAGCTGTAATTATTAAAAAGGCTGTTTTATCACTCCAGTTTACAAAATAGCATAAAAAATATTATTTAAAAAAAAAGAAGTTGAGTCAAATTAATTTTTGTTGGAAACAGATGAAAAATGCACTACACATATTAGGCTGAAGAAAATGGGAAATATTTTAATCAGTAAAAAGAACGAAATAATAACATAATTGTTTTTTCACTAAACTTGAACTAAAATTATTAGGTTCTACTAATGCTAAGCTGGAATATCTTAGCAGGGAAACAGATTAAAAAAACTGTTTTAAATGAATAATGTGATCAGAATAATTCTGGCATTACCTATATATCCAATATACCCTTCACTATCAGACTTTATCACATCAAATAGGAGAATATATTTTACAATTTCCTTGAAAATTATATTAAATGAATATCTTATGGTTAGAACAAAAATATTTGTGAGTGATCTTTCAGTTGCTGTACATAGGCTTCTCCCCATTCCAACAAAAAAGTCTAAAAAAATACCATCTCCCATGGCACTTAGAGATTAAAAAAAAAATAGAATATAGAGACTTAAACAAATTTCTTTAAAATTACACTATTTAATATACACTACTTGTGGAGTTAAACAGCCAGAGCTGCTAAATATAAATCAATATCAAATAAAAATGATAAATTCCACTACAATTAAAAATGAATTGTTGGAGTGTAAATGGTTAAACTGTATTTAACTACTTGTAATTAATTATTAGTAAAAAAATAAACTATAAATTCTTTTCTACACATCTTGATTAGTGATATAGACAAGATATAAAAAGACAATTTAAAAATGCAACAAAATATTACAAAACAGAAACACATATTAATCTAGATTTATAGATAACATTATAGACTAGAGGTGGCAAAAATTATTTTATTATCTGAAAAGAGTTTCAAAATTAAACTATTTAAAAGATAGATGAAAATGTGAAATCATCATCAGTGGCAAACATTAAAAGAAATAACTAAAAAAATGATATACTATACAAAAAATAATAAGAAAACATTGGAGAACTGATAAGAAAGGCCTACCCAGTAAATGGTCAAATGGGTAAAAAGATCAACTAGTAGAACAAAAAACATATAAAGAAATTTAACCTCTAAAAAACATGCATTTTTCAATAATACTCTTCTCAAAAAAAGTCATCTGGAAATAATTGCTAAATTAAAAATATAAAACATTTAGGAAAAAAACAGTACACACATTATGAAAAAAAAAAAAACTATTCATGGTTCATAAAGAAACACTTTTAAATTGTAAGAAAAATAAAAGCAAATATCTATTAGATATAACTGAGAAAAATGTATATTAAATAGAATAAATTGAAAAAGGCAAAAGTTCTTTCATTTTGGCCAGGGTATCAATCCTTCAAGAGTGAAAACAGGTTACAATTTTAAACCTCTCGCAACAGACACAACCAAGATAAAATTAGACCAACATAAGAAAAATGTTTCAACCTGCTCACTTATAAATTCTAGTTTCAGAATCAACTGATTTTTTTTATGTATTAAATTCAAACAGAAGAACATAGAATGTTTAATTCTACAAATTCCAGATAGGATGAAATTAAAAATATCAAATATTATTCATCATTCTCAAATACATAATTTAATGTACCAAAGTAGACTAAATTACTACTAAAATATAATCAAAATTAATCTCAGGTAGATTAGAAAAAATTTACAACAAAAACATGTGTCATACAAATCTATTAAAATTCATTATAACTATAAAATATGGCAATAAATACATAAAAATCATCCCAACAGACTGATTAAGTAATCAGTAAAAGAAAGTAAAAACTGCTAGAAACAAAAAAGTGAGGTTATTAAGCTACAAAAATTAACAAGCAGCAATGATAGTAAATAATACTTCCCACCAAAACCTTCATTTTAACAAAAATAACAAACATATTGGCATTTCAAAAACTTCAATAAAATTAAAAACTGCAATCACTGCTTTATAGTTATACATGTGTAGAAGTTTAAATTTACCGAAAAAACAAAAATGAAAGAAAACAAATAACCAAACAGCAAATTAAAAACATAAATTGCGGACAAACAAATTTAAGTTCAACAAACACAGATCAAATCAAAATTAAAAACATAAATAAATATGGCATCATTAACTGAAAAGTCAAGAACATGAAACTTAAAAACGAAAGAATGCTTACTTATCGCAGGATACATAGTATTGAAATATAAGAAAATTTATTAAGTTCTCTCACTACATCTATGCAAAGTAAACATTAGATGTTACACTACTAGCAGAATTAAATATCCTACGTGTACGTAACAACTACAATCATAACTTAGTAATCATAAATTGTCCATTAGCGATTTCTTATGTGAATTCTATTTTACTACTGTAACGTAAAATAAAAAATAAAAGCTTATCACGAAAGTGACTCACAACCATGCATTGTTAGTATAGGCTAGGTTTTCTTAAAACTAATATTTTAACTAAGACATGTAAATTACCTCCAAATATGGACTGCATGCAGACAAAACAACCTTATGAGCTTTTAAATACTGTCCATCAGCAGCTAATGTGCAATCAACGAGAGTTCCACTTTCAAAGAGACCATCAAATACCGAAACCAAGGTACTTTGGTGATTATTCCAACGTAAACAAAACTGTTCTGCGGTCATGATAACGGCACTAATATTTTAACGAAACAAAAATAAGAAAACAAAAAACTTTAAAACCGAAAATTAATCGCGAAGAAATATAGGCGGATACGAGGAATTTAGCAACGCATATTCTACGAACAAGCTAACACGCCGCCATGATCATCCGCTCACACAAATCTGCCATGCTACCAACTCTATGATATTTAAAAAAATACTCTTAAAAACGTCTATTTTTAAATGACTTGATGAGTCATTTTATTAGTATTGTAAATGAAATGTAAATAAGGGTGGTCTAAGGATTGTTAAATACCATGATAAGATACATAATTAAATAGAAAGTGGAAGTGATTTTTTTTTAATCACTGTACGTATGATAAATTCGCAATCAAATTACAATAATGAAATATTTAACTTAATTAAAAGTCAAAGAATGAACAATAGAACCTGTTGAAGAACCAGAATATTTTTTTCTACAACTGCCGTCAAAAACTTCAATTTCACTTCCATATAACTAATTGGCTTCGAACGAATTCTTATCAACGAAACCATCCGCTTTCATAACGACCATTAGTTGTATTTTAATTGTACATTAACATTTTACTGATATTTCTACGAACATGAGCATTATTATTAAATTGTAAGTATAGTTTCTTTTATCCTCTCTATACTTTGATGGTGAAACTCGCAAAAAAATTGTTCTAATTCTAAAGGTTATGTTTTACGCGCCAAAACATCCCACTATTGACAATCTTAAAGCAATTGCAAACAGATTAATTTAAGATTTAAGATTAATTTAATAAAAATTTTCAGTTATTTATTTATATTCATTTACAGGAGTATAACTTTGATCTCCACTTTCCATACATATAAATTATGTACTAGAATACTATCAAAGATATTTTGAACTACTGTTAATACACGGTTTACTATTCAGATTTTGAAGATCCGTATATATGTAACTTTTTTAGAACTGCTTTAGCCTTGACTTTGATTTAATACATTTTTTATTAACTTATAATTTTTGCAAAATTAGTACACCAGCTTGCCCAAAACTTTTTGACCATATACAACTAGTTACTATAAAATTTATGTACAGATATGTAGGTGTACCATTCCATTAAAGTTTATGTAGACTTTGTATTTTGCACTCATTGATTGATATTATGTACTATTATTTACCTTCTACAATGACAGTTCTCCACTGACAAAAGTTTTGCAATTAGCTGCAAAAAGATCTGGAAGAACACTTTCTATGTAATTTGAAAGCAAGTTAATTTATATTTTTGTTGCAATTTTATATCATGTTAAAAAAAAAAGGATATTTGAACTTTACTTGTCTGCTTACCGTTTCTGTTTTCAATAAATTGTTTATCAACATTTTTTTCACTCAAGAATTGTTGTAGTATTATTTATTTTTGAGAAAGGGAACCATTATTTTTTTTTTTTAAATACCTATCAGAGTGTTCAATTTAATCTATTAAAATAAATAAGCAATGTAAAACTTCAAACAAAGATTCAGACCTTAAGAGTTGCTATCAGCCTCCCAATAATTCTGTCACATGAGCTGCAGAATATGATTATTATCTGATGTTAGAACGCAACATTAATTCTTGTCATTTTTAATATTCTAGAGCTGAAGTTGGTGATGATGGTTTACCAGCATGGGGATTGGTAGAAATTCAAGGAGATTTACTTTCAAGATCTGGCAGCCCTTTACTTGGGCAGTATGTAGGAGATTTACATTTTACTAAAGAGGTAACTTAAATATTTTTTATTTAAAAGTGTTACTGCATTATATATTTGATTTGTAATTTTAATTAAGAAAATCCTGAAATCATTTTCCTGAATATTAACAAATGTAATTCTAATGATAAATTTTGATATAAAATTTACCATAGAAATAGGTCAATCTCAGGAAATAGTGAAGCAGATATAACTATGAATTTAGCACCTATTAGTAATATATCTGTAGTTTAGGCTGAATCATTCTGTCACTCCCAGGTACAAATGCAATTACTGCTTTATGCATGTAATTATGTACTGTATAAGTTACCTATTGTCTGGTGCCATGATTTGCCAATGATAAGCAATCAAATTTTGTTTTGTCTTTCTATGATGTTTAATAATGATAACATCATTTGTTATGCTTCACAAAATTGTTCAGTTCAGTGAAAGAATTTCAATCCATGTTATCAAGTTACTCTGTACGGTACAATATAGTTTTTATACATCATTTTTACAACACTTTTATTCAATGGTATTTTCATTAATTTAATTTACCCTGTGTTTTTGTATCAATCAGGTTTTAACAATGAGTGATTCTGTTGTGAAACATAAAGCGGTAAATCCCTTAAGCAGCTCCGAAAGAAAAGAAATCAGCAATGTATGTAGAACCTTGAAACTGCAGTCAGAAACATTGCTCAGAAAGCAAGCAGTGCAACAATGTTAAGCAAAAGAACAATTTTTAATATAATAAAGAAACATAAAATTGATAGTAAACATGTTAGCCCGAAAAAGATTTGAAAGCGTTTGAAAACAATTGAAATGTTGTACGATTTTACTAAAGCATAAAAAAAAAAGATTCATTCATTTTATTTCAGCTTCCTAACTTGGACAAAATATTAAATGCCATGATTACCAATATTGAACTGCTGAATTTTTCTAGAATTACATTACACTGGGTTTAAAATCATTTCATTTCATTTCCAGAAAAATAATTTTTTATTGGTAGAACGCAAAAGTATTATATTTCATGACATAATATTTAAGAGAAATTAAGCGATTTTGTGAAGAGGATAAAACAATTTATTATCTAGATGAAACTTGGATTAATGTGGGACTTGTACAGGAAAAGGTGTGGGTGGATAAAGAAATAAAGAGAACAAAAGACTTTTATGAAAGATTAGTAAATTGGGTGAAAATCCTGGCTGCAAATGATTAATAGTAATGCACGTTTGAAGTGAAAATGGGGTTTTAAATGGTGATTTAAGGGTATTCCAGATCTTCCCAAGAGTATCACAGTGTAATGAATTGTGACAATCTTTTTGCAGTGGTTTAAAATAGTTGTCAAAATTTTTGCTCAAGGATCCATCATAGTAATGGATAATGTACCGTACCATTTCCTGAAAACTGCCAAAAAAATTCCAAATGCTTCTACCTGAAAATCAAAAATTGGCTGATGATTAAAATTGCTTCACCAAAGACATGTTAAAAGTAGAACTTTTAAAAATAGTAAAATCAGTTAAACAAAAATATATTCATTACCAAGTAGATGAATCGCAAAATCAAAAATTTTGTCATTATCTTACTCCATGTCATTGCAATTTTAACCCAACAGAATTGATATGGACACAAGTGAAAGGCTACTGGTAACACAACATTAAGTTAAGTGATGTAAAAAATCTATTAATAGGTAGATGGAAATGCTTGGAAAAATTGCATTCAACATATAATTTTAGAAGAAAAAAGTATGCGAAGAGAGCAGAGAGTTTATGTGAAAATATTATTGAAGATATGTGATAGATAGTGATAAATTTGGAATCATCATATTATGTTTTAGTTTGCTGCATGCTTTCATGAAACAATATATAGATGTTAGAGAAAGAAAATTAATAATAATTGTAATTTAATTCTGTATATTTCTACCTATTAACTGGTGTAAATATATTGAAGATTTATACCATTAGCGTAATTCATTTTTAATTTATAATTCACAGGTGAAGCATTGGTACTATTGCAAATACCCAACACATTATTTTAACACCAATAAATACCTCTATTTATAAATAATTCATACATATTTATGATGTATAATGTCAATAAAAAAATAATGCTATTTGCATTTACTATATTTTTTAAAATTTGTTTCAGTTTATTAAACGGTCTTTAATGCACAATCTTTTCAAAATCTATTTATACCTTAGGTCTTTAAAACTAAAATATCCCATTTATTTGATTTCAGTTATTATCTCCTTCAAAGTATGATCCTTGTTATCTATTTATCCCATGTTTTTACCATTCTGAAATATTTACATAAGTTTTGTTCAGAATTCATTTTTTTTTATGATAACTTATACTCAAATCCCCTCATCTGAATGGAGAGTCAATTTTAACTAATTCATGAAACGATAATCTTGACCAAATTATTTAATTTTTATTTTAATAGCTTCAGGCATACACCCAATTACAACTACCTATTTAGCCCTTTTTTTATGATGAGAAATAAATTTTGTAGCATGTAAAAAATCCCAAGCCTGACCAGGAATTTAACCAAGAACCTAATGGATAAAATGTCATACATGCTGCTATAAAGGTAAGCCAACCATGACAATCACTAGCTTGGCTTCTCCCTCCACTTAGAATATTTTAGATATTGTAGGGCTGTGAACATCTGAAATCCAGAAGAATTTTTCTAATTGCTGTCCAATTTTTATTAATAGAAAATTTTCATTCCTTGATATCAAAAAAGTAAACTTTCATCATTTTATATTTGTTTCATAGGACTTTATTAACTAATAGAGTGTTGAAGATATTCTAATAAAATCACAGGTTAATCCATACCAATAATATATTACAAAATTAAAATGTTGGTAAAATTTATTTTTTACCTAGTCTACCACATTTTGAGGGTTGAAAAGAGGGTGCTTTTTTTATTGATTCTTTTGTATTGTTATATAAGCCAGTTTAATACTTTTTTTATGTTTAGTGCAAAATCAGCTTTATTCAAATTGAAATAACTCAGAACAGATAAAAATTTGAATTATTTTTCATGATTTAGAATCCATATTAATTTTAATAGGCATTAGCTTGAGAGTATTGCTCTGGCATTTGTCTAGTGATGTTGGAAAGTAGGAAAAAACCAAGAACAGAGATGTACCTGTAGTATCTCATTACTGTTTACTATATCAAAAACTTATAACAATGAACTTTTTCTTCTTTTTTTTTTTACTTTCAATAAGAAAGGTATTTTTAAGAAATACTCATATTTGAAATCAAAAATATAAAAAATTAACTTTTTCATGTATTTAAAAGTTAGCATCAAATTAAGAATAACTTACCTAAATTAAACACCATCCTCAGAAGATCAGAATTTAAAGGTAAATTAAAAAATAATTAATTTTTTCCTTTTTAAGGTTTTAAGTTAACTTAAAATTTATATAAATTATGAATACTCCAGTAAAAATGGTGTATACAGAAAAAAATTGTTAGTAAAAAGAACAAAGGTAAGAACATGCACTTTGATAAAAAAGAAGAAAAGAATGTAATGTAGAGAAATGATGAGAGGTAACAAACATTAACAAATGTATATTATGTAATAAAATTGAACAGTGTATTAAAAAACATATAACATTAAGTATGGCTGTAGAGAATAAGCTATTTAACCCATTTTGTCTGAAAATAATTTATACATTTTTTATGATTTTTTTTTTTTTAATTTTATCCCCATCTTTACTATCCAATTTAAAAAGTAGACATGAAAGTGAAACTCGTATTTGTAGTTTTTGAGTTATGACCTGTTGCATTCATGCAACGTTGGGAGTTCCGTGCAAGTTGTATAATTTTGTTAATAGCAATAATAATTACAGTTTACATTATTTTCTGTAATATTTATAATTTTACATTTTATTCTTCAGCTGCCCTGTAAAATCATTTATAACAGTCCACATGTAAAAACATGTGGCATTTCTTACAAATATAAGCAGTTTAACTATGATACACTTTTCAGCTTCATCTTGCATTATTTTCATTAGTTTTGTCTTTTTGTGCATTGTCTGGTAAACTCGTTTTACTGTAGTGTCTTACAATAAATTTCAGTCACTTTGTCAGGTTCTTCAATTTTTGCTGATCAAAGTAACACAAAACTAAATGCAATTTAAATTCTATCTCGCTAATTTTATTTCCCGTTGATAAAATATAAAATTTCACCAGCTTTCCTCTCATGAACATTTTTGCGTCCAAAATAAGGGACCATTTGCTCGTCAATTGAAATTTTATGAGCAAACATGCCAAATTAGCAAAATTTGACATTCAGTTTATATTATACAGGCAGAGTTTTGAAAATTTTTCCAATTTATCCAGTTTTGTGTTCTCTGATGAATGAATGTACTTTTTAATTTCATCAAATCTATTTCATGGCACTATCTCGTACAAGAGATATACCTACCTTTATCCAGATCTTTACTCCAGTACATTTTACATTGAGGAATGGCTTGGGTTAAGACTCAGGTTTCATTTCCTCCTTTTAGGTAGATTTAATAATCCACCGGCTTGGTCTAGTGGTAAACGCGTCTTCCCAAATCAGCTGATTTGGAAGTCGAGAGTTCCAGCGTTCAAGTCCTAGTAAAGCCAGCTATTTTTACACGGATTTGAATACTAGATCGTGGATACCGGTGTTCTTTGGTGGTTGGGTTTTAATTAACCACACATCTCAGAAATGGTCGAACTGAGAATGTACAAGACTACACTTCATTTACACTCATACATATCATCCTCATTCATCCTCTGAAGTATTGTCTAAACGGTAGTTACCAGAGGCTAAACAGGAAAAAGAAAGAGAAAGAAAGAAAGGTAGATTTAATAAGAAAGCTACCTCTTGTAATGGGTACTATGATTCAACTTCCAGAAAATTTTGACATATCTTTGAGTTTCACATCTCCCAGACTCCAAAACCACCAGCTCAAAAGTTTTTATCTATATATACACACACAAGTTTTTTTCTTTTCACATTCTTGTGGACAAAATAACTGCCATAATTTTGCACAAATCACTCTCAAATTGTTCCTTAAAAATAACTTGTCCCAAAATCTCAGTCAAGTTTGTTAACCGCCAAAATCGGACCATGGTGGTGAAAATAGGAGGGCTTTTTCGAAAAAACAAAATATCGCTGTAACTTTCTTATTAAGTAAAATATCAAACTCGTTTATTGTTCGTACTATTCTTTGGATAAGGGCATAAAACTTATGTAAGTAAAGTTTTTTGATATACCAATTGTTGGCCCAGGGGGTGGAAAAAATGGGGTTTTGAAGACAAAAAATAAATCATACCTCCCTTACTTAATAGGCACAGTATCGAATCAGTTTAAAGTGGTCATTAGTCCTCTAAACATTACCTAAAACTTTTGTCTGAAACATTTTTGATATGAATCAACCCTTACAACAGGGGATGACCAAAATGTTGCTGGAATTGTAAGAAGATGGGGCTTGTCGTATGCTAAACATGTGAAACTTTTTTCACATGCAACCATTGTTGTATTGAGTAAATTTAATGTTTTTCTTAATTTTAAGGTGGAAATCTTTTTATCTCCTACTTAGCACTGGTGAAATCTACCTCCGCCATCCAACATGCCGAAAGGGATTTCTTTATTTGTAAAAATAAAAATTTTCACTCTTTACTTTAATCTATAAATTCTTACTTTTTTTGTTACTCTTATTAAATGAATTTGTGTAATGCTCTATTGTTAGTGAGTCTGGTTCCATCCTTCAAAGACTGAACATGTGTTAATTACGAATATGTAATTAATTAATACAATAATGATGTATATATAAATCACAAGTTCAGAGATTATAATAAAAATAATTTATATTATAAATGAAATAAAGACTTTACTTATTTGAATGAACCAGCGAATAATAAAATATTTAGAATAATTAAACCTAACCGAGGTATTGAACCAAGGTGGCATATTATTCAACATTTTTAGTCTTCCAGAACCACACATAAAATCTGAAATTTTGAAGAATCTTAATGTTCAACAAATTACTACAATAAAAGAGCTTGCAGCAATTTGATCTACAACATCATTTATGTTATAACATTTGATTTATTTAATATGTAATTTAGTTTGTTAGTAATTCACATTGTTAATATTTAAGTTATTACTATTATTATGGATAGGTAACAATTAGTTAGACAAAGAGGGTTTAATATAAAGGCTGCTATAACTAGGATTGGCCGCGTTTACTCACAATTATGATCCTTCATAAGGTGATATTTCCACCTTACAAATTAAAATAAGAAATCTTTGTGAACTGTGAAGCAAATATGACACCATTCAATCAGAAATTGAATATGAATTTGATGGTGAGGTTTTAGCTTCGGATCATATAATAGTCAAAAATCATCTAATCAAGAATTTAGTTCAAAGAAAACATTTAAACAAACATAACTACAACCCATTAATATACCTTTATTTAGAGGTAATGTGTTAGAGTAGCAGCACTATTTTAATATATTTATTGATTTAGTACATAATAGAGATGATTTATCTAATATTCAAAAATTCCTCTTTGAATGATGAAACCTTAGCTATCATTAAAAATCTGCCAATAACAAATGAAAATTATATTAATGTTCTAGAATTATTAAAAACACGATTTGATAACAAATATGTAATTGCAATTCATAATGCTGGGCGCATTTTAAGGTCAAGATTCTGTAAAATGGTAATTCGTAGGTAGATACTTTATCCAAATTTATTAATGAAATTTTCTCATATGTGAATTTGCTTGAAGCAATGCAACTTCTTGTAAAAACAAAAAAACATGAATTTATTGTTGTTCAATCTCTAACATCAAAATTGGACTACAATACCTAAAGATTATTGAAAGAAAAGTTGTCAAATAAAAGGTTTCCCACTTTTAAAGACTATCAGATTTTCTAATTCCAGACTACAGCTTCTAGAAAAATGAACGCATCACATCAAATGCAAGTGAAAACAGAAAACGAAACAAAAGGACAGCGTCATAACAATTTTAACAACCAAAGCTTTTAAGAAACACTTTACCTTGAATCATAACAAGCAATTTAAAGGAAATAATGTCAGTTTTTATTCAAAAATTTAAGTCTAAGCAATGTTCATTTTGTAATTCAAACCATCATTTACAACAATGTAAAGAATTTTTAAATTTGACCATCAATGAATTCAGAGACTTTTTGAGGTGTAATAATTGTTTTATTTGTTTAAATAAAGGCCATTCTATTAATGAAATGTTACTCAAAAAATCTATTTATGATTTGCGCTAAAAACATAATATCCTCATTCATATGTACAAAATTAATCATTCTAAGTTAGATGGCATTAAGCCTGAAGGTAATACAATACATATTGTTCATTTAATAATCAGTCAGAGGAAAATATACTTTTTTTAACAGCCATATGTAACATCAATGATATTTATGGTAATCACTATTAATGTAGAATCTTATTAGATTCTGGTAGCCAGGCAAATTTTTGCAGATATAAACTGACCTAAAATTAGGACTTAAGTTTATTAAAAATGATCTCCCCATTTCAGGCATAAATAACTCATCACAATCCAAATACTGTGTTACACTTATATTACACTCCCAACATAAGAACCTTTCATTCAGAGTGCAATGTGCTGTTTTATCTGATATATCAGACAGCCTTCCATCAACCACATTTGACATTTCCAACCTTAATCTTCCTTGTAATATATTTCTAGCAGATTCCAAGTTCGACATAGCAAATAACATTGACATACTAACTGGAGCTCAATTCTCTTTGAGTCTTATCTTGCCTGGGAAATTCATTTGAAATTCCAGATATCGTGTTGTTCAGGAAACTAAATTAGGATATATACTTAGTGGTCGTGCCTTCCTAATAACATTAAGGGCAACAATACTGTCGCATGTTTTCTTGCTCGTAACGCTCATAAAAATCTCCCCACTATACTCAAGAATTTCTGGAAAATTGAAGAAATTAACACTAATGCTTCAGAGTTAATGAAACTTCTACTTGTGAAAAACATTTTCAATCCAACTACTCGAAATAATCAAGGCAAATTTGTTGTTTCATTATCATGCAAAGATAATAACATTCAACTACATGATTCTTTTATTAATGCTAAAAATAGATTCTTATCTTTAAAAAGAAAACAAGCCAACCTTAAAATGAAATATTGCGTTTTCATTCAGGAATATTTAGGATTAGGTCACATCTCATTAATTCCAATGATTTGTTAATTGATAAATTGAATGTGTGCTATTTACCCCACCATCCAGTATTCAAGCCTTCTAGTCCAACTACTAAAATTTGAGTAGTCTTCGACGGTTCAGCTAAAACCACTAATGGCCTATCCCGTAATGGTACTTTATAGTCAGACCTGTAGTCCAACAAGACCTATTTTCCATATTGCTTGGACTCAGAATCCATAATTATGTCTGACAAAGCTAAATATATCGTCAGGTTTTTTCTGTTTAGCCACCATGAATCACTGTCTGGTGTTACTTCAGAGAATGAATGAGGATGATGTATGAATGTAAATTAAGTGTAATCTTGTACAGTCTCAGGTTGACCATTTCTGAGATGTGCGGTTAATTGAAATCCAACCACCAAATAACGTATCCACGATCTAATATTCAAATCTGTATAAAAGTAACTGCCTTTACTAGGATTTGAACATTGTAATTCCCGACTTCAAAATCAGTTGATTTGCGAAGATGCGGTCACTACTAGACCATCCCGGTAGGTTGTATCATCAGATATTAGTTAAACCTAGTGATTCCAATTTACTATGTATTGTTTGGTGTGATTCTGCAGATCAAGAAATAAAACACTTCACATTATGAACCATAACATATGGGACCGTTTGTACACCATATTTAGCCACTAGATGTTTAATTCAAATAGCTATTGAAAAAATGAGAATGATTTTTCACAAGCCTCTAATTTCAAATAGCCATTTGAAATGATTTTTATGTTGATGATTTCATAACAGGTTCAGATAACTTAAACGAAGTTATTCAATTGATATTTCTAAACTATTACAATAACATAGTTAACCACTCCATAAATGGTTTTCCAATAATAGTAAAATTTCTTCTGAACACAATTCTTCCATTCCTTCAAATCAATAACAGAATTTACTTAGGAATTACTTTTCCAAATTTATCATTCTAATAATTCTAAAAAGCACAAGAAAAGAAATATTCTGTCCATTATAGCAGGTATAGATCCTTTAGCACTCATTGGCCCTATTTGTTTCTCACATTTTTTTATACTAGATACATGCATGCACTGCAGTTGTTGTGGCAACTTAAAATTAATTGGGAAGAAATATTACCCAACACATTACTAACACAATGATGGCTTGTCATATGCTAAACACATGAAACTTTTTTCACATGCAACCATTGTTGTATTGAGTAATTTGAAGTTTTTCTTAACTTTAAGGTGGAAATCTTTTTTATTCCCTATTTAGCACCGGTGAAATCTACTTCCACCTTCTGGGATGCCAAAAGAAATTTTTTTATTGATATTTTAAGTAATTGTAGTAAGTAATGTAGTGCCTCTTTCAAAACAAATTGTATCCATCATTACCATAGTATGTTATATGCTGTCATGTCTTCTTTGGTATTGGTCAATCCTGATTGGGGGTCTTAATTTTAAGACTATGAGTATCCTGCATAAGGGCGTGGCGTATATGAGGCAATTATGCTATATGCAGCACCTGTTTGGGCGGATAGGCTAAAATTTAAAAGCTATCAGGGTATTAAGAGCTCACCTATTAATGGTAACGAGAGGTTACTGTACTATTTCACAGGAAACAATCTTGGTAATGGCAGGTGTGAAACTGATAGATTTAATTGCGTCAGAAAAGCAGCAGCATTATGTTGCTAAGTCAGGTGAATGAACTTCAGAAAAAATTTGCAAGATAGAACGGCATGGCAATACTTTATGACAGGCAAGAGGGTGGGCATTATACGCATGATCTCTTCCTAGACTTTGTTGGTTTGCAGAGCGCCCATTGGGTTCACCCTAACAAGTATGTGATTCAATTTCTTTCTGGTCATGGCGCCGTCTGAGACAAGACTCCAGTGATTTGGCCTGATGGATTCAGGTGTGTGTTCAGATACAAACTTTTTTGCATAGAGACTATTTGTTGGTATGACATTAGATCTCTGTGAGAATTGGAAACACCAGGCCAAATGGGTAATCGTTGAAAATTTCATCAGGTACCTAGCAAGAGAACTGATTGCCGAGGGAATTTAGGGTTCCGCCTGGTCTTTCCTGTGTTTTGGTTTTGTTGTTCTTATGTTATAAGGTTTTATGTTTTTGTAGCATTTTGTTTTAGTTTATTTTTTTTTAAGTTTATTTCTATTTCTTGTTTTGTGTTATGTTACAGCTGCATGTTGTACTCAACTTTCAATCTAATGAATAGGTAGTTGCGTTTTTAGTTTCAGTTCCTTCATGTCACTCAGTCTTGTTAAAGACTTGAGATGCATTTTGTTTTTTAAAGAGTTCATTTCCTAGTAATACACCAATGGGAATATCACATATGGTATTCACATCAGTGGCATCCTGACTAATACAAAAACAAGGCTGAGAGATGTCTTTTGCCTGGGTTCTGAAGATGATCTCTGGTAATGCCTACAAGGTATAGGTATGGGGGCGCGGTGACCAAAACTGCCACATGGAGGATGTCTTCCTCTACCATATCAATATGTTATATGCATCTTTCGGTTTTACTTACAGTATTTAGATTTTAGTACATGATAAATAGCTTTTTTATTTCGTAATATAAATTTAGTTATTAGTTTACAGTGTGTAGTTTGTGTTTTCACCAAAAAGTTAGATGTAATTATTAGTACACCAATATAACTTTGACCAGTATTTTCTGCTATGAGTTTTCAACAAGAATATTACAGAACAGCAGAAGAGCTGCTTGCAGCACTCATTGAGATCGAGGAAGAGGAAGCAACATGCAGTGTCGATGCAGTTAATTATACCACCTGATGTCGATGAAAATACAAATGAAGAAAACATTGATGATAACCAAATTAATATCAACGGTGGGGGTGATCTCATTCCTTCAGATATCGCTAGTTTTTTTGAAGTCCATAGTTCTGTTAGTATTGAACCAACGTAAAATGGCAAAACAAAAAACAGTATCCAAATTGGGGAAATTCTTTACTAACTACATCAAAAATTCTAAATGATAGTGAAATAAACTTGTGGAAGAAATAAAAAACCAATATGCTGGTCTAACAGTTCTTGAAACATTCAATTGAATTTTTGATAATGTGTTGTTGGACAGAATTATTGAGTTCTCTATCTCATATGCTAAGGAAAAAAATAACCAGAGTTTTAGCCCATCCAGACTTTAAATCTGTTGGGATTTTAATTCTGACGGGCTATCAAATAGCCACCATAGCTTCTTGAAGAAGAAGGAATAAATGATCAGGTTATACCTTGTGTAGTTGTAAATAATTGAATGTCTGAATTTAGTTTTTCTGAATTTAAAAATTGATAGAAATTCTAAAGTATATTTTTGGCACTATGGAAATTGGGACTGTTATCAGAAAAGACTTTAGTGGGAATACCCCTACATGATATAAATCTTTTAAATGCTGCAGTAAATGACTGTGAAGTTAGATCAGAAACTAATTCTAAATGAATAGCTTTAGTAATGAGACATGAAAAGTGCTATATAACATTTACTGAAGGTCTTAGGCCTGTGTCCACCATGACGAATCATAATTGAACCGCCGTAGTTTACTGCACATCTAGAGAATGGTCGGAAAGGAATAACTCTGGAAGATTGGTAACTGACCAAGCTGTTGTACCTGGCTTTTTGCATTACATCAAAAGCACATCATACATTTACAAATGATAGAAGTAATTCTCTTACTATTTATAATCCAATATTTCTGACGTAAAGAATGATGTGTTAACTGAACACCCAAATGCTCAGCATTAAT
Organism: Lycorma delicatula; assembly: GCF_047948215.1. Lineage (NCBI taxonomy): Eukaryota > Metazoa > Arthropoda > Insecta > Hemiptera > Fulgoridae > Lycorma > Lycorma delicatula. Next base: position 69,929,279 of record NC_134460.1, read on the forward strand.
AATCAGTTTTGTAATATTTGCATTTGGGTGTAAAATAAGAGGATGTTTAACATGGTAATCTAATACAGTGTTGTAATCTGCCTCCTACATGAAGTAAGCCTGAATTATCCAGAAATGGATTAAGTGATATAAGTTTGCTATGATTGGAAATAGTTTGTTTTTAAGATTACTTATTTTGTTACTAAAATGCATGTGTTGCGATTGTTGAATAAAAAAGTTTAGAGTAGGATTTAATTCTTTTGTATTTAGGGAACCAATAATTTGTTCAGTTTTAATTGATTTAGCATTTTGAAAAAATCTAAAACAGAAATTAAATGTATGAATTAAGTGTGTAGTGAAGAAAATTGTTCTGTGTAATCGAATACAATTGTAGTTACATATGATGTTACTATATTTTTGCATTTTTCTATTAAACATTCGGAATTTATATTACAGTAAAAGTAAAATTATCTTTTGGCCAACGGAAAGAAGATTGTGAAAGCCAATGAGGACCATGCCACCAAAGTGACATGTCAAGTAATCTACTTGGTGTACAACCTCTAGACAATACATCTGCTGGATTATCAGAGGATTAGACATCCAATTAGCATTTGAAGTATATTTCTGAACCTCAGAAATTCTATTGCTGACAAATACTTTCCAGATGGTTGTCTATGAATCCAATGTAGTGCTATTGTAGAATCTGTGTAATGTAAGGCAGTAACTACATTCAATAATAAATAACTAAGTTGTAGATAACCACAAAGATCAAGTCTTGGTAGTGTAATTTGTTTTAAGGGTGCTAATTTTGATTTAAAACAAAGTAAATTAGAAGTTGTATGGTTGGTGTATACAATTCATATGTAAATGCAGCAGCCATAGCCTTTTATAGAGGCACTGGAGAAACCATGTATTTTTTGCTGGAATTGGAATCTTCCAATTCCAGCAACATTTTGGTCATTCCTGCTGTAAAGGTTGATCATATCAAAAATTGTTTGATAAAAAGATATTTCAGAATTTTCCAGAAGTCGAATCTATGGTACCTGTTACAATAGGAAGCTTTCTTATGAAATCTACCTAATAACTTAAAGGTACATTAACAACCTAACATCAAGTTATATATAGAATAATGACTATAACAAAGCAAAGAATATCTTCACCTACTTAAAAAGATAAAAGTTTATAAAGATCCTTGCAGGAAAATGTTTAATTATTTTACACTTGGTAATTATAAATCATCTGTGACGTATGAATTGTCTGGGAAATTTTGCCATATATCCACTAGAAGTGCTTGCTTTACAAAATATAAAACCGTAAGATTTAAATGCAAATAAGAAACCGTCACTGGTAAATTGAGAACCAGCAATGAATCTTCTTTTATTGAAGTGTTTATTTTCTGATTATGTTTAGACAGAAGTCTAAATCTTTTTTTCAATCAGCAAGAGAATTGTTATCTTGATGCTTTCTACAAAATATATATATTTTTTTTTTTTCTTAAATAAAGGTTTTCACTTATTATATACCAATTTTTCTAACTGTTTTGTTTCAGGGAACACCTATTTTAATTGTTGGACATCAGCTTCTGCATGGTAAAGTTATTAACTTAGAGAAACCATTTGCTGTTCTACACCGTTTAAGGAAAAGAATTGATGATGATAAGCCAGAAACAGAATATATTGTTAAAGCTATAATTAAGAAAAAATTACTATTTAAAACTAGACCAAAACCTATCATCAGCAATATTTCTAAAATAAAATAGGTGTTAATAAATTACTTTGTTCTAATTACTAGCAATCTTCTTTATTTAAAGAGCAGCATCCTTTAATCACAAACTTTTTTTAAGTAAATTGAGCTTGTGCCATAAAAACCTGTAGGCCTTTAAGTGGAAGCCTACAAAATGTAAAACTTAACTCATTTTTAAAGTTATTTTTTAGCAGTAGTTATTTTTAGTTCTGGCAAATATTAACTAACATAATTGATTAACATTTTCTTTGAAAAAGAGAAAATGATTTTAATTTTTTTCATATGTAACATAAAAATATGGAACATAATATACAAAATTTTAAAAACTGGATTCCTAAGCCTCTGAATATGTGTTAATTTAATCCATCCACTATTTATCCATTTGAGACCCAAAATTGATTAACAATACATTTCCAGAAAGTATGTACATTAAGCTTGAAAAACCTCAAAATTTGGAAAGTGGTTTTGATTAAAACCATTTTTTTTTCAATGAGGTAGTTCTGAGAAAAATTTTTGAAAGTATATGTTTGGAGCGTAGCATTGTATGGAAGTGAAACTTGGATGACCGGAGTACCTGAGAAGAAAAGATTAGAAGCTTTTGAAATGTGGTGCTACATAGGAAAATATTAAAAATCATATGGGTGGATAAACTGACAAATGAAGAGGTGTTGCGGCAAATCGATTAAGAAATAAGCATTTGGAAAAATATAGTTAAAAGGAGACAAGACATATAGGCCACATATTAAGGTATCCTGGAATAGGATGTCTCTTCTAGGGTGCTTTATACCCTGTGTTTATTATAGGGTGCATTAATATTGGAGGGACAGTAGAAGGAAGAAATTGTCCAGGCAGGCAATGCTTGGAATATGTAAATAAATTGTTAGGGATGTAGGATGTAGGGGGTATACCAAAATTAAACAACTAGATAGGGAATTTTGGAGAGCTCCATCAAACCAGTCAAATGACTGAAAACAAAAAAAAAAATATATATATATATATATATAAAATCTCACCAAATTTTGCATTTTTTTGGCCTGGTCAATTCTAAATTATTATTAGCCAAATGATTATAATCCTTTTTTTTTATGATCTGTTATATTACATACTATATAAAATCAGTACATGCTTTTTACTTATTTTTTATACTACTACTGAAAAAATGCTATTAACAAGTTCACCGAAGAAGCGTAAAATGTGGCTGTTAAAATTTGTTGCTTAAAAGTAAATGTTATAAATTTGTCTTTCATTGTCTTTAATTCTCTTCTACTTGTGGACAAATGCCAATATGCCCTCCATTGCCCATGTACTCCTTGATGCCGTTTATGCAGTGGATTATAGTCTGTAAATATTTTTAAGCTAAATTTATTTTTTTTTTATTTGAGATTGCCTAAAATGTCAGTGTACTAATTCTCCAGTATCCATCCATAGATGATGATTCTTTAACAACCTTGGTTTAGAATGTAAAATTATAGTAAGCTGTTTTTTAATATAATCCTGCTTTTAAAGTATCTCAACAATCAAGTACCATACATAACTCATTGATCTTTTATATATAAAGTCAAAGTATACTAGTAATTAAAATATCAATTGAATTATGTGCTTCCCTTTTGATTTTGAAAACTGTATCATACGTTTAATAAAAGCACAATATTTACAGAAAATATTGCCAACCTCTGTGGAAGCACCTCTGCCTTTCATCTGGAGGTCCTGGGGTTCAAATTCCAGTCAGACATTTTCATACACTACAAAATTCTATTTCTATACTCCCACATACAAGCGTCAAATTTGCTGTTAATTCATTAATAGTGAATTAATTAATAAAAAAAAAAAATTGTTCCTTAAAATGTTAACTGCAATTGCACATCAAATGCACTGTATTACATTACTGCATTATCTGTAGGTTAATTAAATTTCTAGTAATGTTAATAAATTGTTTAATTTAATCTACCTAGTACTTTAGTGAAATTCAGTCATTGTGTGTTTTATTTCTTAATTGTTTTAATTAAATATAATTTATAATCATACACCAAAATAAAAACACATATTTTTTTAAAGTAATTATCCATTCCTTATTTATAAATGATTTATCTGTGAATCTTTGGTACTTATGCAGTTTTCATTTTATATTTATTTGAATAAACAAAGATTATTTTTAATTGATCTCAACTTATACTACAGATAAGAGCAATTAACTAAGAGCATTTTTCATTAACATTTTTTACAATTCTTATAATCTAAAAAGTAAATAAATATTTAATGTGAATCAATTTGCAATTTAGGATCATAGTAGTATAATAAAAATTACACTTACACTGCTTCTTTGTTTCTTGTACTATATGAATGCTTTCGTAGTGATCATTATTTCATCAGATTATTACAAAAAATTTTGTTAAAAGATTTAATAGAAAATAATTTTTTAACAAGTTTTTTATAATATTTAAAATAATATCTGATGAAATTATGATCACTATGAAAGCACTCATATTAGAAGAAACGAAGTAGTAAGTGTGATTTTAGTTATTGATAAATAATATTTTTATGGCATGTACAATTACATTCAGTGTACAAAATGGAAGATATGAATGAGTGGAATTTTATCATAATTATACAATGCAGACTCAGCAAAGCAACTAAATCTAGTCAGAACCTACAATTTCAGTTTTTTATATACTCAAAATATTTGGTACTAAATATTTGTTTAGTGTAGAAATGTTAATTATATTAAAATTATCAAGAAATTATAAAGTTAAATAAATATATTTTATAAGTAAAAAATTCTGCCAGCAGTGTATAGTACAGAGTGATTCAAAGAAACGGGAAATTTAAAAAATTAAATAACGTTAATAAAAAATTTTTTTAGAAAATGAATTTAATTTCATCTAATTGTACAAATGTTGCCATTTTAGTATACATACATTTTAGTTTATTTTCTAAAGATGACATCTTCCAGGTGACCTTTTCTACATAAACACTCACGAAGTCTCTTCGTTAAATTGTTCATGGTTTGACGTAACATCTCAACTGGAATTTCCACAATTGCTTCTTGGATCTTTGCCTTCAGTTCTTCCGTTGTAGCAGGTCTACTGTGGAACGCTTTGCTTTTAAGGTGACCCCACAAAAAGTAATCGCAAGCTGAGAGATCAGGAGATCTGGGAGGCCATCTAATGTGACCATTTCGTGAAATGACACGTTGTCCAAACAATCGGCATACAGCTGCTGCCGTCGAGCCGACGTCACTGTAATCGCAAGACCATTGTCATCCTCAAAAAAATAAGGGCCTATAACACCGTAAGATGACATAGCACACCACACGGTCACTTTCTGGCTGTGCAACGGACGCTGGTGTAGCTGCGTAGGATTTTCTTGTGCCCAGTATCTGAAATTTTGCTTGTTAACAAATCCACTGAGGTGGAAATGCGCTTCGTTTGACATCCACAGTTCGTGAACAAACTCTTCGTTATCATTTATCTTCTGAAGCATTACATTACAGAATTGTGCTCGCACAACTGCATCGTTCGATTTCAGTTCCTGGACGATCTGCAACTTGTATAGATGGTATTGCAAGTCCTTTACTAACATTCTTCGAACACTTGAACTATGCAATTGTAAAGATGCTGAGAGATGACGGATTGACCGATGTGGACTTCGTGTGACAGCATCTTGTAAAGCTTAAACATTCTGTGGTGTACAGACGGTTCGCTCACGGCCTGGAGGTCTCTTTTTCATTGCCGAACCAGTTCCCTCAAATTAGATATCCATGTTTTAATTGCATTTGCTGATGGAACACGGTCGTGCCGTCCCAGATTAAAATGACAGTGAAATTCTCTACGCGCTCCCTCCACACTGTCATTGTTTTTGTAAAACGCTTTGATAGCAAATGCACGTTGCGCACCACTCCAAGGATCCATGACAACTAAATGGCAGGTTAGGTTAGAGAGGCTGGCGCCACTTATCATGTGGTACCAATCGCCCACGACTACCAACACAACTTTCAAACTTTCCCGTTTCTTTGAATCACCCTGTAGATCAATAAGTAACTTTAATTTTCTCCCTCAATATAACTCCCACTGAATCTCAAGTTGTAGTTATAATATTTTTAGTTTCTATTCTTCATATGCTATTTGGAAAAATCATCTTGCTTCTTTCTTTACATCAAATCTGAAATATGGAGCAGATTAAATAAACACATATTAGGCTAACTGCATATTTCACAAAACAAGTACCACAGACAAATTTTGGAAACCCTGTACTTTTAACATAAACTGGATTTTTTTTCAATTTGGGGCTCCCATCCTATTCTGGTTGAATTTTTCTTTGTGAGTTACTTCCATAAAAACATTAAGAACAAGTGTTATTCTGAGACTTTTATTTTCACTGAATAATAATAATCTCCCTTCAGAGTAATAAAAAAACTTCCTCAGAGGAAATTGGGTAATTCAGTTATTACAATGTCAATTTTAAAAATATAAAACTATGATTAAATTTAATTTTCTTGAGTGATGATCACTGACAAGGAATAAAATTTACTATCATGCAATAGATCCAAGAAACTCGCACAGTAAACAAACATATGATTACATCAGCAATAAAAATAACTTACTACACTCATAATAAAAAAAGTTTAGTCTTAGATTAAATCAAACATTTGCACACTGTAAGGGGTTATTTCACTATAGTAGCAAGAGAATCTTATTGGTGTAAGTAATAAAGGATAGTAACTAATTCTGTTCTTCATAGTAGTTTTTTGCAATTGCATGTTACTATGTTAATATACCATATTTACATGATAAGGTCTAACTTAACATAACCTCAAAAAATTTACAATTAAAATTTAAAAATATATATTTCTAAGATGATAGCCAATCCTTAAGTAAATAATGACTCCTCTCCATTATATGATAATAGTTTTATTAGTAAAAATATCATAAAGGATGAGTCATTACCAGACTACCAGTAAGATTAGCAATTGTTTTGCAAACTGGGATCACCAACAAAATATTAGTTTCACTCATTACAAAATGGTGTTCACTGTTTGTAGGAAATGTATTCTTGCAATAGAGAGTTAGTGTTATAAACATTAACATACTGAAAAATGTAAGACAAATCTATGTATCAATATGCAAGCACATTTTACTCAAGAATAAAAAACAGTGATTCTATAAAATTAATATATTTTTATTATTTCTTTTTTATATTATATGTTTACTATTTCCTTTAATTCTAAACTGTATTAATTGCAGGAAAAATACTGAAATAGAAATATTATTTGGACCAGTAATCAGCAAAGAAATGTCAACAACACACATGCACACTAACCCTCGCCAAAGATAAATATCCAGTACTGCATAATGCAGTGCTCTACAAGAAGTGACAGATGACCATAGATTCTGATGTGGACACCAAATGACTTCCTTGTATGCCTATAAAATTACACGTACACTTTTTTGCTCCACTTTCTTAAACTTATTTCATTTGAAAGTGAGATACGATCCTCCAACTCTTTAATAAAGTGAACAGTTACACAATTGCTAAAATATTAGTTTTTATTAACATCAAATATTTATACAATTATTAATTTAACAATCTTACCTGAAGTATTAGATTAAAGTAAAAACCCTTTTATTACTCTTTAAATAAACGTAAGTCTTATATCTATCTAATACTATGTTTTTTTTAATTATTATGATGTAACCATCGAAAAAATTAAAACAAAAACGAAACAGGAGAAGGTTACTAAATTTTATAGCGATATTTATTATCAAGTAAACTGAAACAAATGCATAAATAAAAATAATACAATTCTAAATTATAATGTTCAATTAATATTAGATAATCACATGTTTCACCAAATCTGATGTGGACACTACATGACCCTATTAAATTGCCTATTAAATTACTTGTTGCCTATTAAATTACTTACACAAATTTTTAAAGTAAATAAAATCTTATTTCACTAATAACTTCTGATTTTTTCATTTTTTATTGGTATTATTGAATTATTATTTATTGTAATTTTTTTACAATCAGAGGTTAATAATTATTAATAAATCAATATATTTAAATTAAGAAAAAAAAAAGTCTGATTCGAACCAATATGCCTTCCCCTTGTAAGATCCAAATATTTCATTAATTAAAATTTTATTTGGCTATAACTCTGGAACCAATAAAAATAAGTACCACTTATTATATATCATTGAAAAGCTCAATGAAGGCTTATTACTGCAGTTAAGAAAAAGTCCAAAATCCAGATCTTTTGAATTCTGAGTTTTTTGGATACTTTTGGTCCAGTCAAATGCAGTCAAAAAGGGAGATCCACAGCTAGATGTTACAACAGAGCTGAATCCAAAATTTCAACATCCTATGTCTAATCGTTTTTGAGTTATGCAAGATAAATACGTACATACAGATGTCATGACGAAACTAATCAAAATGGATATCTCCGTTGAAATCTGAAAAACAACATTTTTCCTGAACACAATATTTCCTTCACTTCGTACAAGAAGTAAAAATATACCTAGGGGTGTTCTGGGTGTCATGGAAACATGAGGCTCTTTATGGTCTTAATTTTAAGACCAAATAACTTGCTAATAAAAAGTACACATAATATGACACTTGAAGAAATCAAACAGAAGACACAATATAAAACAGAAGTGAACAGGTGAATCAAAATTAGACAAAAATTTTTTTTTTTGAAAATTTATAAATATATTTTAATTAAAGCAATTAATAAACTTATTATAAAAAAACAAAAATAATAAGCACAAAAATAAAGCATATCACAAAAAATCAACATATTAAAAACAGAAATAATTAACAATCCTTAAAGTAATATATTTGGTTTAAAAAGTAATAAAATGAATTGCTTCAATCATTTAAAAATAGTACAATACCTAACGTGAAAACTATTTCTTATTATATATTAAAGGAATTTAAAGATACGTGCAAAAAAAAAAATTAAATATAGATTAAATCATATATTATAGTACACCTTTTCCTGTTTAGTCTCTGGTAATTACTGTTCAGATATTACTTCTGAGGATATGTATGAGTGTAAATGAAGTGTAGTCTCATACAGTCTCAGTTCGACCATTCCTGAGATGTGTGTTTAATTGAAACCCAACCACCAAAGAACACTGGTATCCACGATCAGTATTCAAATCCGTGTAAAAATAACTGACTTTACTAGGACTTGAACGCTGGAACTTTCGACTTCCAAATCAGCTGATTTGGGAAGACGCGTTCTCAATTAGACCAACACAGTGGGTTATATATTACAGTACTGAATACTCAAAACTTCACTAAATGAAAACATTGTACAACTACTTTGAGTAGATGGAAGAAGATAATTATGTAATTTTACCAACTTTTATTTCACTACTTCAATAACATTTCTATACTTCTTTCAACTGTATACTTATTTTTTTTTATTCCTATATAGTTATTACTTCTACAATTCCATTACTGAAATAATTATTCTCAGATACCTTAATAATACAATCATAAGCATTAAAATATAATTACCTCCAGTAACTGTATTGTGGTCAGGATTAATTTAAGTTGGATAGATTCACACACCACAAAACAATGGGAAAAAGTGAAGATCCTAATCCTACTTTTCAAGGTTTTTTTTCTTTAGTTTCTGAAGAAAAACAAATTTTATTACATCACAAGTTAACATAAAAACGGTGCTATTTTCATCCTTGGTTAAATTTTCCCAATCCTGAAAGATTGCAAGTAGGATTTAGAATTAGATTTTACAATAAGTAAATAGTTACACATTAACAAACAGGGATTTCATCCACAAAAATCAGCTTTTTGCGTGATACCGAGTCAATCAAGAAGCAATGTCACCATGGTACTGGCCTAGCAAAATTATGAATACAAGAAGATGATGTAGCTAAAGAGCCAGGTAGTGTATTAACACAATTACCATAGTGCATGTTCAGGAAAGAAGGGATAAAGAATAAGGAAATGGTGAACTTCAGGAAAGGGAAAAGTACAAGGGTAAATCAAATATAAACAGGATTTTTGTTCCTGATCATCTAAGGTGGTAGGACTGGGCCAGCACTTCTAGTATGTTTGGATGGGGTCATTAGGAGTGGCAAGAGTTGGTCACTCCACACTCCCAACCAATTTGTCAGTAACGCTCATGATATCGGAGCAACAGGTGCACTCCTTCACTGAGCAATGCATAATTATAAAATTTCTTGCTCGTGAAGGAGTTCAGGCGATGGAAATTTTCTGGAGATTGACTGCAGAGTTTGGGGACCAAACATTGTCAAGGACTCACGTTTTTGCCTCATTTAAAGAGTTAGTTCAAGGAAGAACGAGAATGAGTGAAAATCAGCAACACAATCGCCATTCTCAGACCAGCATTACAGATGAAAACATTTGTGCGGTTTGAGACATTCTTGAAGATGATCAACAAGTGAGAGTATCCAAAATAACAGAACTGGGGTCAGCATAAGTAGTTATGGGAGCTGTCAAGCAATCATCACAAATGACCTACAGTTCCATAAAGTGTGTGCCAGATGGGTCCTCGCCTTTTAACTGCAAATCAGAAGTCGAGACGTATGGAGGTCTGACAGAGGCTTACAGCAAGGTTTGCGCAAGGTGATGCATTTTTGAGTCGAATCATCATCTGCGACAAAACATAGGTCCACCACTACACTCCCCAGTTGAAACAAACCAGCATGGAATGGCATAGGGAAGAAAGCGCCAGTGTAAGACAAGACTTAACTGTCAGCTAGCAAGATTCTTTCAACCGTTTTTCTGACCGGCAAGGCATTTTGCTCACTGATTTTTTGCATGAGCAACACACAGTCAATGCTGCTTACTACTGTGAACTGTTAAATGAGGTGAGGGCTGCATATCGCCACAAAAGAAGAGACCAACTGATTCGAGAGGCCATCCTCCTCCATGACAATGACAGGTCCCATCACTACAGCTCTAATAGTTTCAAAACTAGAAGAAATGCACTGCACTGGACTCAACTTTATCATCCTCCCTACAACCCAGACCTATCACCCTGTGATTTTCATTTGTTTGGGTCGCTTAAAGATGCTCTAGGACGGCAACGATTTGAAAATGACGAGAGTGTGAAGAGTTTCATGCGCAATTGGCTCCTGACACAACCAGCTTCATTCCATGATGCTGGCGATAAAAAAACCTTCCTTCTTGCTGGGAAAAATGTATTTCTAAAGCAGGAAACTATGAAGAAAAATAAATTATATTTGCCTTTTATTTTTCAATAAATAGTTTGTTTTTTTAGAATAAAATCCTGTTTATATTTGATTTACCCTTGTATCACCAAGAAAGACTGTTCTGGTCATGGTAATTTAGCATTTTAACAAGGATCAGAATGTAGGTAACTGCTGAGGCAGCCTTAAAATCCAACACTTATATGAAGTAATTTTCTAATTCCGTTTTCAGGGAGGACTGTTCTTATATCTTTTCTTATCCCTGTTTCTTTTTTCTCTTGTTTAGATTCTGAGGATCTGGGCCTTCTGAACTGACTGGACTCCATAGGGCTTATCACTACAACTTTCCCATTTTAATTTATATTGCTAAAAGAGAATACAGTAATGCCTACAAGCTTTGATATTTAAAAAAAAATAAAATAAACCTCTTCTTCAGTTACTCAGGTAATCCTGTTATCTTAATAGGAAAATTAGTAGTTAATTTTTTATTCATTTTAAAACTGACATTACTAAAGAAAATTAAGACATATATGATGTTGTAGGTATAAATGTATGTAATACTAGAGGCAGGTGAAATAAATATATCCTTTGATTCTATTCTACAGTACATTATTAGAATATCTAATTAAGACTGAAAATATTTTATGCTGCAGTAAATTCATTTTCAAATAATTTTGAGCGATTGACTTTTTTGAGGTTCAACTTTCACATTAACATAAGTTTAAATTATTAGGATTTTCATCACATGCATTCTAAGTATAACTTTCAAAATTAAAGTATTAATTTTTCTTAACTGAAACAAGATTTTTCTGCAATAGCTCTTACGAAAATAAATTAGATTTAAAGTAAAACTAAAGCAATTTACAATTATTCGACTGATGTGATCAAAAATGTGTTAACATTTTTGAAATAGGTAAACTTCACTGACATATAGATATGTCATGCTCATCGGCATCTTCTTTTTGTAACTCAATTTTTAATAAATGAAGGGTTCAGGGGAAAAATGATAAAAGTCCACAAAAATTGATCTACAAGATATTTATTCTACAGAAAGCTCTCTTAGAGCTCTACAACTCAGCACTTAGTAAACTCGATAATAACGATCGCAGTCCAAATAATAATAAAAAGAAAATATTAGGTGCTAGGGAAAAACAATCCCTTGCATCAGGTGGAAGAATGATCAGAGTCCCCTCCATTAGCTGGAAGAACGATCAGAGTCCACCTCCTTACTTTAAACAGATGATTGTTACTGTTGCTATGATTCAGTGTTGTAGGCACCATGACTTTGAGGGCTATGTTCTGTTTTTTTCTTTTTTTACTACAATACTGTTTGAAGTAAATATTGTTTTATGATGATGATGTGTAGTGAAAGTGTAAAGTGATCTTCACAGAATCACAAGTGAGCAAGATCCCTGTGAAAACTAAACCAAAAACTAAAAAATGGATAAGGATAAGTATGTGCCACCAAATGAATAAGAAATCAATCTTTAACTGCCGGTGATCCTTGCAATTGCAAAAGATTGCAATGTTTTAAAGTAACTTCAGAAGATGAAAGAAAACAATTGATGAACTTAATCTGTTACCGAGCTATGATGCCCAAAATTGTCATTTAAGTGGACTTATTTCTGTTGATGAAGTAGCCAGATGTAGGCCTACACTCAACCTGGATGAGGCAAATACAAATGATTGCAGTTATTTCTATAAATTTGTGTTAAAAGAGAAGGAAAAGTCACAGAATTACAAGTTTGTCACAAAGCTTTTATGTTAATGCATGGTATTACAAATAGGCGAACTGTTACTTTAAAATATGCATTGGCTTCAAAAGGCCAGGCTCCTATTAACAGTTGAGGAAAACACACCAACAGGCCTCATAAAGTAAAACCTAATACTTTTAAAACAGTGTGTGATCATATCAAATCATTCAAAAGCCATTAAGCCCACTACAGTCTACATGGCAATTCTAAAATGTACCCTGGTGAAGATATGAATATTAAAAAAATGCACAATCTTTATGTTCAACTTAATCCAAATTTTAAGGTTTCTAATGAGAAATATTGTGAGATTTTTAACAATCACTTTAATATTAGTTTTGCTTAGAACTGATACTTGTAGCCAATGTGATAAATTTAAAGCTAAAATAAAGCAAATAAAATCAGAAATAAGTCAACCAGGTGTATCAGAAGAAACCATAGAAAAGCTAACGAAGGAGAAACATGACTTGCAGGTCACCAAAAATGTTCATTTAAAAAAAGCTGAAAAATTTTTTAAAAATTAAACAGAAAGCTAAGAACAGCAAAAAATCTACAGACTCCATGTGTATTGGTATGGATTTTCAGAAATTCTTCCTCTAGTGAATTTAAGCACAAATGTGTATTACAAGCGATAGCTGTTGTTTTATATGTTTAACATTCATGAACTACCTAGTAAAAAAAATATTTTTTTTTTATTTACAATGAAATTGTAGCAAAGAAAGGTTCAAATGAAATTATTCCATGCTTAAATTCTCTGTGATTCATGTGGTGGCCAAAATAAAAACCACTGTTTTAAAATTTCTATACAGTGTTGTTCACCATATGGATTTATTAGATTTTGTGTCAATAATATACCCAATACAAGGGCATAAGTATTTAGAGTGTGACAAGAATATGCACTCATAAATACAAAAGCTCCTTGTGAAATACTAGAAGACTGGAGAGATGAAATTAGAAATGCTCGTTCAAAGCCAGAACCTTTTACTGTAATCAACTGTTCTCAAGATATGTTTTGTTCTGGGAATGAACACTTGAAGCCATATTTTTCTAACAAGTGCTATTTTTTTATACGACCAATACATGTCTTAAAAGTCACAAAAGAGAAACAGGGCTTTCTCCTTCTTCGTGACTTGTTTTCAGGTGGTTTCATAGAAACAGGAATCTTGGAAATAAAAGGAAAAAAGTAAAACCTCAAGAAATTAATAGCCCTTTACCATACAGTGGACAACCTCAGCCAACATACTTTCAAACCTTGCCAATAAGCTCCGTGAAACTAAAAGATCTTACCTATCTCAAAAGTTTTTATAGATCTGCAGCCAAGGCATTCATTGAAACTATAAACAATACTCAAGAAGAGACTGGTTCCTTTGGGCACAGACAGTGAGGACGAATAGACAAAATAGTTTTTGAGAATTTAATGTTTTAGTTTCCTTTGTTTATTATTTTTTAGGTTATATTATCACTATAATGTAAATAGTATAGTGTCATTGCATGATTATGAACAATATAAATAAACTGGCCTGATTTTGTAAGAACTTAGATTGTCATTAGTATTTAGAGCTTGGACTTTGATTGTTTTTAGTTGTGGTTCAAGTTAGACGTTGTAGCTTAGTTTAAAAAGTTCTCCTTTAAAAATTAGTTTAGTTTTAGTTTTAAAAATTAGTTTTCTTTAAAAATTCTCCTTTAAAATTATTAGGACAAATAAATAAGGGCTTTCTGATATCTTTATTTGCAAAAATAACTTTAATATTTATAATGAAACTTTAAATTTCAGTTTTCTCAGAATAACATTTATGTGACTGATCGTTTTTCCCCTGGACCCTTCATATAATATACATAAAATTTAATTTTAACACAAAGAAACCACAATAATAACATCATAAAGCAAATTGTAACATTGACTGATCATTTTAACAAGATAACATTCATTAAATTATTTATTTTATACTTATTTTTATACTAAGTATAAAATAAATAATTTAATCATTATTCAAGAATCAAGGGTGATAAAGTGAATTAAGTTGATTACTGATGCTAATTATTATTAATTATTAAAAACAACTTCCTACAGCTGTCTTAGATAAAATTAAAGGAATCCACACTGACAGCAAGTATGATGGCATTCTAAATGTAGATCAATGTTGAAAAGCCAACATGTAGCATATATAATAAAATTAAGCATAAAAAACCAAGATTTACTATATAATTAGGAGTATTCAGACTTATTCCTCATAAATTCAACTACAAAAAGAACTAAAACGGTAACAAACATATCTAATCTTACTTGAAATAAATTAATTTACATTAAATTTAAATTTAATGAGTCTGAATTATTAAATAAAAGATAATGGAAAGTAGACATTTGAGAATCCCCTAGATATTTTTACTTGAAATATTATTAAATAACAAAACTAAGAAAAAATAATGAATAATAGTGATTACAGAAAATGAATAATTGCCCATAATTTTTTTTATGACCACAACAAGAGCTTTCAGTTTTTTTTAGTTATATTAAGAAGCACTACGTAAAATAAATAATTATAATATTTTTTTTAAAACTTTGATCAAACATCTTTTTTTATAGCAAAAATATTTATTTCTGCTATAAACAAAATTTACTTTTGATAATAATATCTTTACACAAAATTACAACATAAATTAAATCATAAAAAAACCGAAAGAAATTACAAAAGTAATTTTGAGATAACAGGTCAATCTTTAGGAATCATAGCTGCTGCATCTAAACCATTCATTTTCAGTGGGCGATAATGCCCCCTTGTGGTGGGGGCTGGAGGCCTTCAGGGGGAGGGTTTAGAAGGCCCACAGAAAACTGGGGGCGTTCAGTTCAGGCAGTCTGGAAGGCGATGGCTGATTAAAAAAAAAAGGCAAAAATTATGCTTTCCTGACATTTCAAACTAAAATTAAATACCTAATACACTAGTATAAAAAATCAAAGGGTCACCAATATTTTATGATAAAAAATGATTGTATACAAACTACTTTAACTCTGCAACCAAGAGACTTAAGAGAGATGAATAAAAAAAAATTAAAGCTTGAATACTCTATTTTTTGACGATATAATTCAGATTTCAAAAATCATCAATTAAAAAAAAAAATCAGTGAGAAATTGCTCTCATTTTAAAAAAAATTCAACTCAGAAATAGGATATACCACGTTTAAAAACAATAATTGTAATTACTTTTTTAAAGAACACAGTTTAGAAATTTTGGGGAGTGCTAGAAAATTTTTGATTCTCAATGTGGGTGGTGGGCGAAAAAGTGTGAGAATCAATGCTGTAAACTTAAAGATCAAACAAAATACAAGCATAATGCACAGCTGAAGTATATTAAGTGATTTTGTATATATATATTATGAGGGAAAAATAAATTATACATTTTAATTAAACATCATATGAATAATTGTAAAACAGCACCAGAAACGATGAAAATTATTCAATAAAGGTGATTCTGTATGTTAATGTGAAAATTGACAATAAATCACAATGAAGCTCACCACTTCATTTGATCTGCTATGAGCAACTACAAACTATGAGGGAGAATTTGGTTTCTTATTTTTGAGCTAACAATCATCATCTGAACTCATACACCATTAAACTGGTAATTTCATTTTTAAAATGATCATTTCTGCTTATAGCAGGGGAATTGATTTTAAAATAAAGCACATCAAAACAAATTCTGACATTTAACCTTTTAACAAGTGATACATTATGTATTTTTATTTTCAAATAGATATTGATGTGGAACAAAATTATCACCTACTTTTCATACAAATTTTTAATTACCTGACAACAGAACTGTTTTTAAGTAACTCAACACAATATTTGACAAACAACAAAGAAACATCCTTTTAAATCTGTTTTGTATCTGTTGCCATTTTTATTAATCATTGACCATTTAAAAAATTTTCCAAACAATTTATTTAAAATAAAATTAAAAAATATTTTTCTTTTGAAAAAGAATTTTACTCTGAAAACTAGTTTTTAAATAATACTAATTAAGATAATAAAAAAAAGGCTAGTACTTTCTGCATCTTCATACACAAATAAATATGTGCATAAATAATTTTCTTTAACACCTTCTGAATCATAATGCTTTTATATCATAGTGCTCATACAGAAATAATGCTTTTCAATTAACTGAAATCTTGACTGTAATTGTAATCAATGAAGACTAAAATTTGACTGAAATTAACTACGTACAGTAATTATTTTACTCATAAGTTATAAAAATTAAAACAAAAGAGAAAGAGTGATTAACATTGCACATTGAAAACATAGATTGTAAGGAATGACTATAATATATTTTAATAAAGCAAGTAATGAGTTAATTAAACATACACAGTTTCTACTCTGGCAACTTCAAAGAAATAGACCCTCTCAAAAAATAAAGCAAGGTAAATAATAAACTAAGAAAAACAGGCAAAGTAAACTGACTATTTTAGAAATTATGATGCATTTCCTTGCTGGTTTATGGATAATTTGCCTATCATATTGACATTTAGACACAATTATTTATTAATAACAGCTCAAAAAATGTTGAATTAATATTCATTGTTTTACAAAAAGGGAAGTGAAATTGAATAATCAAGGTCTTTATGTAAACAAAGTTTGATTGTATATGCCTGAATTTCATCATCAGAAAGATTCCACAAGGATTCTATAATAAAATAAAGAAAGAACTAGGTCCAGAAAATGTATTATCAAACAGATACCTGAAATAACATGACACTGACACAGATGGTGGCGCAAACAAGACAGACTTTCATATTTGATGCTATTATTTACTTATAAAAATTATACAGTTTACTACTACTGTACTAATCATAGTTATCTGTAACAATCACAGACAAATGCTGCAGCGAATGGAATGCTTTTTTTTAACTAGATTATTTTTCTGAAAATTTTTAACTGACATGGACAATAATCATATACATCTACCATGGCCGTGACAACTAACCAGAATAGAAAGTATCCATTATATGTGCTAATAGGACCAAAAGTAGCAATATTTTTTACTGAAATTTAAGAGAAAGATATTTAAAGGAAAGTTATATATCTAAAATAACAAATAAATGATTGACATATATAAACATATATATATGTATATACATAATTTCTGAAGTCAATTTTTAAAAAATATACACTAGGTATAAAATATAAGAGATAAAATAAGGTTATTTTTATAATAATAAAATAGCATTCTTGAAAAAGGGCAGCAGCTCTTTCAGTAATTGTTAAGGGTGTAGGTCAGGAGGACTTATATGGCAATCAACATCACTCAAACTTCTGAGTACTGCACAGCTGAAAGCAATGGAAAACTACGGCTGTATTTTTTTTTCCAAGAAAATTTAGCTCTGCATTTTCATGTAACAAAGATGGAGGCGCCTTCCTTGGTAAAATATTTCAGAGGTAAATCATACATTCTATGAGTTGGAGCATGGATTGTTAGAAGTCTAAAAGAGGTTGGTAGATTAGAAAATTTAAAGAGGAAAATGGATAGGTTAAATGTATATATAGCATGAATTAGCGGTTCAGTGGGAAGAAGAAAACTACTTTTGGTCAAGTGATTTTAGAATAATTAATTCAGCATTAAATAAAGGGTAGACAGGAGTAGATTTCGTAATGAACAAAAAGATAGGGAAGAGAGTAGAGTATTTCAACAGCTTAGGGATAAAATCATTGTAATAAGCATAAGATCAAAACCTAAGCCAACGATTGTTAATGTCTATATGCCTACAAGTGCTCATGATGATGATGAGGTCGTGTGTATACAAAGAAATTGACAAATTAATTAAACACATAAAAGGGGATGAAAATGTCATAATAGTTGGAGATTGGAATTCATGCATTGGAAAAGGCAAGGAAGGAAATATTGTGGGTGAATATGGGCTGGGCAAAAGGAATGAAAGAGGGGACTGACTTATTGAGTTTTGCACAAAGTATAATTTAGTAATTGCCAACACCCAGTTTAAAAATCATAATAGAAGAATATACACATGCATAAAGCCTGGTGAAACTGCAAGCTATCAGATAGATTATATAATGGTTAAACAAAGATTTACAAATCAATTCTGATTTCTAAACTGCAAAGCATATCCTGAAGCAGACATTAATAGTGACCATACTTTAGAGATAATGAAATGTAGATTGAGGTTTAAAAACCTGAAGAAAAGGTGTCAGATGAATCGGTGGAATTCACAGAAGCTTGAGGAAAAGGAGGTAAAGAAGATTTCTGAGGAGGACATCACAAGAGGTCTGAGTAAAAAACAATAAAGTATAAAATAGAAAAATAGGAGAATATTAAAAAGGAAATTCTTAAATCAGCAGAAGCGAACTTAGGTGGAACAAAGAAAACTAACTGGTCGGAAACTTTGGATATCAGATGATATATTGCAGCTGATGGATGAACGTAAAAAGTATAAGAAGTGATGAAAAAGGTAAAAGGAACTACAACAATTAAGAAATACTATAAACAGGAAGTGCAAATTAGCAAAAGAAAAGTGGATTAAGGAAAAGTGTTCAGAAATGGAAAGAAAAATGATCATTGGTAAAATAGAAGGAGCAAATAGAAAAGCTAAGGAGAATTTTGTGGTACATAAATTAAAATCTAATAATGTATTAAATAAAGATGGTACACTGATTTATAATACAAAAGAAAAGGTCGATAGGTGGATGGAATACATTGAAGTTATACGGTGGAAATGAATTAGAAAGTTAGAGGAAGAAGAGAAAGTCAGAGAGGATGAAAGGGGAGACACAATACTAAGATCTGAATTTAGCATTAGAAGCATTAAAAGATTTGAATGGCAGAAAGGCTCCTGGAATAGACAGGATACCTGCAGAATTACTGTGCAGTGCAGGTGAGGAATCGATAGATAGATTATACAAACTGGTGTGTAATATTTACGAAAAAGTGGAAGTTCTGTAAGACTTCAAAGAGAGTGTTATTGTCATGAACAAAAAAAAAGCTGGAGCAGATAAGTATGAAGAATACAGAACAATTGGCCTAACTACTCGCGCATCAAAAATCTTAATTAGAATTCTGTACAGAAGAATTGAGAAGAGAGTGCATATGTTAGGAAAAGACCAATTTGGTTTCAGGAAAAGTATAGGGACAGTGGGAGAAATTTTAGCGCTCAGATAATTAGTAGAAAGAAGATTAAAGAAAAAAACCAACATATTTAACATTTTTAGACTTAGAAAAGGCACTTGGTAATGTAAACTGGAAAAAAAAAATCAACATTTAAAAAAAATTAGGGTCAAATACAGACATAGAAGAACAACTGCTAACATTTACAGGAACTAAACAGCAACAGTAATAATTGAAGAACATAAGAAGCCATAATAAAAAAGGGAGTCCGAGAAGGATGTTCCTTATCTGTTATTTTTTAATCTTTATTTAGCTTTATATGGAAGTGAAACTTGGAAGACCGGAGTACCTGAGAAGAATAAGATTTGAAGCTTTTGAAATGTGGTGCTATATAGGAGAATGTTAAAAATCAGATGGGTGGATAAAGTGGCAAATGAAGGGATGTTGTGGCAAATTGATGAAGAAAGAAGCATTTGGAAAAACATAGTTAAAAGAAGAGGCAGACTTATAGGCCACATATTAAGGCATCCTGGAATAGTCGCTTTGATATTGGAGGGACAGGTAGATGGGAAAAATTTTGCAGGCAGGCAACGTTTGGAATACGTAAAACAGATTATTAGAAATGTACAATGTAGGGGATATACAGAAATGAAACTGGCACTAGATAAAGAATCTTTAAGAAATGCATCAAACCAGTCAAATGGCTGAAGACAAAAAAAATAAGGCAGAGATTTTAGACTGTAAGAGTTCACTTTTTAAGAAACTGCTATTATTTAAAAAATAATTATTTGTATGCAATAAATAATTCTATAATTTTCAATACAAGTTTAAATAAAATGTTTTTTACAAATACCCAATCAGATAATTCAGCTAATTAATATCAATAAACTATTATTCATGGTTAAATATAAAAACGTTTAAAATAAGATTAAAAAAAACATACTTATTACAAAACCATTTTCATTATTCCTATGAGTATTAATTTCTATAACTACTATTCACTCATAAACAACCTAATTACAGAAGCTATTATTCTAAAAACATATCTTCTTAATTATAAATAACATACTAGGCCTAAATTATTTGCATTATAAATGCAGCAAAATCATTTTAAAAATTAACCACAACTTAAAATCACAGCAAGAATATAATAGATATTACACAGTAGTAAAAAAAAAAATATTGGTTAGACCAACTGAAAAAAAGATATAAAAAAGCAATAATACTTTTCTAAGAATAAAAGGGCCCCAATATTATGTATCATCTTAAAATATATTTTTTTAAATTTATACTGGAAAAAAAAGATTAAAAACAATAAATATCTGAAACAGCAAAACAAAAATTTCATTATTTATTATTATCCTTTATAAAAGATTAATTATATTTATCTAAAATAAACCTAGCAGTATAAAAGATCATTACAATAAGTTAATTTCTTAAAAGAAGTAACTATAAATTAAAGAAAAAAAAATTTTACTTAAGCTTGAAATAAGTCAAAACTTTCAATCCCACTTTATACCAATCCAGGATCAAGCATTTAAAATCATCTGTGGAGGGTTGAAGTTTCTGTGTTCAGTTACAAAGTGTTATAAAATAAAAAATCTTAAAAAGTACTAAATTCAAAACATTTATTAAAAGCCAATAATAAAAACTCAGTCTCAAAACGACCTCAGAACGATTAAAATCAACTAAAATTCTAGACTGACGGAAAAACTTAAAAGAACATTCAATCACAAGGAAGAAATATTTCTTCCTTATCAACATCATAATATATGAGAACCTGATAGCCTTATTATATCATTGCTTTTTTATTTGTCAAGGTATGTTCAACAAACAACTAACCTTTTAATGATTTACAATTAAAATAAGCAATATCTCGTTACCAACCTTCTAATTTATTTCTAATTCAATTGAGACTTATTTAATCTAGACTAATGACCAATCTATAGACAAGAATGTATCCCTTTACAAAAAAATAATTTTGTAAAATTAATGTCACAGAACATAAAATCAAATAATAAATAATAAACTGGATTTCCAGAAAATTACTGAGTAGAAATGTAACACTTTTATAAGTGAAAATAAAATATATTAAATGTAATTCTTATGACAAACTGATGAAATTTTACAAGTTAAATCATGAATTTTAACATTCATGTTATTGAAACTATCTTTCAGACATTTCTTATTATTATTATTATTTTATCTTCTTATCTTTAAAAGCTGAGTGCTTCCAGAAGATCCTTTTAGAGCAAACTGCAAGGCTTTCTCATCAATAGATTATGAAATCTATAAAAACATATCTAACCCCAAAGATCAAGAGGGTGAAATAAATTCTGACACCAATTAGATTACATTTATTTTTTTGAAAGGCATCCATAAAAAATAAGGTGAACTCAATTTTTTCAAAAATAGAAAATATTTTATAGATCGCTACCTATAAGTACAATGTGATTCTGTTTTAGAAAAAGATTGTGTTAGATTTTTATGTAATTTAAATTTTATATTACACAATCTGATGTGCCATCAGATTTTACAGCAGAATTTACAACCAATGTGCCATTGGTTGTAAAATTTGCTAAAAATGAAAATTATTTAATATAAAGTTATGTAAAAGAATGGGAAATGTAGGTTAATGAGGAACCATAAGATGGAATCTGAAAATGTGCTCCTCTTTAAAGTACAATAGTGATGACATAACTAAAAGACTAAAAAATAATCATATTTTAGCAGATTTTATCTTTTTTTTTTGGTAAATTTCTGATACAAAGGCCCTTCCCTCAAATTAAAACTTACACAGTGAAGAAAATGTTAAACTAAACAGTAGGATGGCTTAATCATCAATAAAATAAGTCCTATTTTAGATATTTAGATACAGTTACCCACAGATAGCTGTACAATTGTTTATATCTTAAAATTAAAGCAATTAGTATTTTACATTTTGCACAATGTGAAATTCTACAGTGAGGACATCCTACCTAACCAAAAACCATTGAATTTACTCCAATGTGGAACGACTAGTCAAAGGCTTAATGCCAGTGCAGTCACAACAGTATAGCTTAATACGATGTTAATTCCTGATACCATATCATTCTGTTCATTTTTTTTATTTTCAAGACACTGCAACAACCAGTAATAATGTCTGCCTTTAATAAGACACAACCTACTTTTTAAAGTGCATAATGTAGAAAAATTTATTTAAAAAAGGCATATATAACTTCATTAACTTTTTTATAACTAAATAACACCAAATATCTTTATAAATGAATAAAAAAAAGGCTAGTAACATTAAATTGCCTAATCTTTCCATAAAATAAATAAATTTATAGATAATCTATACACACAGTTGTTTAAAATTCACTATCTTTATATTAAAAAAAAAAACAGCAAAAAAGAAACACGATCTGTCAATTAAAAATACTTGTCATGACTAGTAAAATATTTCCCAAGTATTTAAGACATATCATTAAAAAAGTAATAGTAGTTTGTTCATGCAAATGTGACTCAGTCTAGTTATTTATTGAACACACATTTAAAAAAATATATAAACTGTATCATACTAAGAAAAATTAAACTAAAAAATAAATAATACTGAAATTCATGCAACTTAAAAAAAAGAAAATTTAAATAAAGTTTATTTTTAAAATAAACTTTTACATATAAACATTTTAAAGCCAAATATTAAAAACTATAAGAAATGTTTTAACTATAAAAGAAATATTTTTTAGTGAAGTTCCATTTTAATTTAACGAAAATATAAATACAATGGAAGACTGCCAAAAAATATACTTCAACAAAACAAATCACATAGAATATAGCAAATGATAAACCAATTACTTAAATAGTTTACTTAAAAACTAGTTAAAATTAAGCATTCACTCATTTTTTTAAAAATATTTTTAAATTATTTTTTTATTTATTTTATACATTTTTATTATTAAATAAAATATAGCAGTCAAAATGCAAATATGCACCATAAAAAAACCTAGCTTACATCTAATATCTAAACAAAACTACAATATAACAAATTACACTAAGTGTTTTAAATAGACTTTAAGTATAATCGACTAGAATTGGTTCTGTTGGATCTGCTGGAATTGTAATTCCACCTGTATCTACATCATCTGATTGTAAAAAGCAATTGGCAGTATCCTCATCATCAGTAGTTGGCACCTCATTGTTGGTAGGAATTTCAATTGTGATTGTCTGTTTTGTACCTGCATCAACAGAAAATAAGTATCGATCTCATCAAAATAACATATTGACTATTCACATTACTATGCTGTTTGTGGAATACACCATATATGTGGCCAGTGTTTTATATAGACTTCCAAATTTTGTATGTAGTTAGGTTTTAGAGACTTTAATACTGCTATTAATAACAATCACAAATTCAATTATACACATGCTAACATATCTTGGTCTAAATCAGTTTTTCTCAACCTTTTTAAGCTCAATGACCCCCAAAAAAGTAAAAAAAATATATATACCGAATATTTTGCAACCACCCCAACCAAAACCCAATGAAATCTAGTTAACATTATTGTTGATACTGATGGGTCTGAACATGCATGTGTGAAGTGTACAAACATGAACAATTTACACGTTTCAACTTTATGTGTACAAGCTCCTTGTAATTTGGTCTGCTTGCATAATATTTGCTGTGAGAATGAATGTTTAACACGCATATGCAACATTTTAACATGTCATGCTTTCAACAGTATAAAAGAGGCGTAAAGGATTACAGAGCATCAGTTCAGTTTTGAATGTGAAATTGCCTTTATTAAGTCTGTTGCCTTTATTTAAGTTTTAAAAAGCTTAGTTTCATTGAAAATAATAATAATTGAGGTTTTGGTTTTTTAGTGTACAGTCAAACAGTGTAACTGAGTTTTTTTTCAGTTTGATTCTTATACAAAATGGAAAGATTTGTAAAAAAAGGAAGTGAGCCAACAACATCCAGTGAACTGATTGGTAAAAAGACAGTTATTTAAATTATGATTTTACCTCATTAGATGGAAAGTCACAGTGCTTTTGATGAAAGCAAAGTCCTCTTCGATGAAAGCAAGAAGCCATCAAAATAAATTCGGCAATTGGAAACTAAACATTCGATCGCAAAAGCAAACCCTTGGAATTTTTTGAAAGAAAATTATATACTTCGAGAAATCAACAGGCTTCTATTTGTAAATCAAGCCATACTGATAAAAGTATACTTGAAGCATCTTATCTCACAGCATTAAGAGTACCTAAGCCCCATAAAATCACAGAAAATCTCACACTGCCTGCTGCAATTGCTATGGTCAGTGCTTTAATAGGCATGGAAGAAACAAAAAATTCTAAAAAATTCCACTTTCTAAAGACACAGTATCAAAGTGAATTGATGACACGGCTGCCAATGTTGGCGATCAGCTAATTCAGCAAGTGAGTTAAGTGAATTTTTTAGTATTCCATTTGATAAATTAACAGACGTGGCAAATATTTCTCAGTTTTTATTTAGAGTTAGAGATGAATGCAATAGGGACAGATCAATCAATGAAAATATGTCGTCTTGCAAATCAATACCTGACATAATAAATTTGCTGTAATAAACAAATACTTATCACATTATATATCTCACTTAACATAACCATCCGCTAAAAAAAAAAAACAACTATCTGCTTTACGGCAACTGGCATGAATAGCTGTAACTCACTACAGTAATTCAAATAGTTGAATGTAAATGGACAGCCCTAAGAAAAAAAAAAACATTTCATTACCTCCAAAAATAGTGCAGAATAGGATAAAAGAGTCAATAGGAGGTGGCATACTTTGTTTCTTTCTTTTTTTATCTTTTAATTAATTTTATTTTATGTTTTTTTGTCAAATAACCGGAGGCAGGTGCAGCCAGTCACTTCACACATACAGTAGCAGTGGCTGTGTTGGTTGATCCGCCGCACCATACACCATCGGACCCCTTAAAAAACGAAATTTAAAATTAAAAAAAAACCGAAAATGGTTTTTAGATATTTATCTGAATAGTTTTTGCAAGTCCCAATCAAGTGAATATCTCTATTATTATAGTCAGAAATGAGAAAAATTAGCAATCATTGTTCAAAATATTTTTTTCCTTTCTTCACCCCTTTCTGTTGTATTTCAAAAAATCTAGAAATTGGTTTTTAGATATTTACATGAAAACTACACACACCAAGAATTAAGTTGATATCTTCCAATTGTTAAAGAGAAATTTTAAAAAATAGTAAATTTCACTTTTACTCCATTTTCCATTTTACTCAATTTTTTGACTCAGAAATCAAAAAATTCCTTTCTTAGTGCACGTTTACACTGTAAGAAGAACAGGTATATAAATTTCCATCAATTTATCTTCAGTAGTCTTTGCTGGGCATTGATGAATCAGTAAGTCAGGACATGATGCTTTAAAAGAATAGATAGATACATCAAATTATAGTTTGTTAGTAAAGTTCTACTTACTTCATAAAATACAAAAATTACTTGCCCGATGATTACAATATACTTTTTATAACTCAAAAGCTTAAAAAAAAATTATTGATAATAAAATATCATCAATAACATTGGACAGTGTTTTATCAATGCTTGGTGCTTTTTGTAGCATATTAGTTTTTTATTGCATAATTAATTAGGGTTAACCCAAATACATTTATTATTTTGTTAAATTTTTTATTATTACCATCATCAGAAGTTGAGCTCGCTGTAACATCAGCCTGAAAACGAGAACCATCACCTGGACATGCTCCTAAACACTGATAAACTAACTGAGCAGCAGCTACATTCTCCGGAAAAACTTCAACATCATCTGCTACAAACATAAATAGAAAACATAAACACAGAGAGCAGTAAAACGAAACATTATACAGTACACTGAATAAGAATAATATAAATAAAATTCCAAGAATGTTTGCTTTTAGTACCATGTTTGCTCCCTCTGTGGAGCATGTTGTGGAAATGAATACCTGTAAGCTTGTATACAGATTCTGATTCCTAATTGAGGTGTTTACAAAGGGCATTAGGTTAAAGTGTCAATCAGAAAAACCAAATTTTCAACTGTTATTGTTATATAAATTTTCATACTTTCAATACTTTTTTTATATACGAAGTGATTTGATTAAATTAAAATACATTTTAAGCAGTTAAATAAATAGAAACATGAGAAGCAAAACACTCTTAATGTCTTAAGTCTTCTAAAAATTATTTATCAGTTAGGAGGTGGATTTCCAGGATTACTGTCTACAATTTATTTCATTATTACATTAGCTAAGTTTTATTAATTTAATTTTATACACATTTACTATTATTTTTTGTTTTATAATTTTTGTACACATACACTACAATTTTGTATACATTTTGTAACTGATAACAAAATAAATAAAAGAGATGCTTTATTAACAAACTTAATAAAACTTCTGAATGATTTAAAAATTCATTATCAAAGAAAAAGACATAATGATGAATATAACTAACCACCATAGAGGTAATTCCACACTTTTTCAGTGATAAAAACAAATATTGACAAAATATCTAATTTTAGAAAGTAACATAAAAATAACAAAATACTTACTCTGATCAGACTGAATTAGATTATTCTTATGATCAGATAAATGCTGCACAAATGAAGAATGACTAACGGTTGTAAATGTACATCTTAAACAAGCAAAAGCACCCCCTTTACCAGGATGCCTAATTTGAAGGTGGTTTTTAAAAGAAGTGCTTTGAATTGAAGCATAAGGACAATGAGGACACTTATAAGGTCGTTCTCCACTGTGCCTCATCATATGACGTCGCAATGAGTTGTGATCCCCTGTAGTAACAAAAATAGAACAATTACTATAACTATATAGTAAATATGTTGCCACAGAAAATGTTTTAGAATCTATATGTCTGCAATTAATTCAATATGGAATATCATACAATTTCATGAAGAAACTACAAGCAGAATGTAACTATGATTTCCTGCCATAACTATGCATCAACTTATGTTTCTACCATTATACAGTAAAAATTACAAAAAGGCCTTTTACTAATTAATAAAACATAGCAAAAATATTTTCCCTGTATAAATATGATTATCAATTTTTTTTTTTTTTGTTAATATGAAAATACACATATTACTTTAGAAAATTTAAATAAATAAAGATGATAACATACAATAGCTGTGATATAAAATTAATGAAATAAAAACAATGAAAAACACAGTGATGAATGAGGTTGTTGAACAAGTTAACTGGGATGGGAATATTGAATAAGAATAGAAAGGGAATCACATTGTTTCAAGTATACAATGAAACTGAGAAAAGGAAAATGGAAAAAAGCTAAAAAAAAAACTGAATAAGGAAAATGGAAAATACATTAAGGAAACAACAAATAATGAGTCAAAATAAATTTTAACTGGAAAGATCAGTGAAGAAGGAGTAAGAACAGATCATTTTGAAGAGGAAGAAAAAAAATAGTTTGGTTTTACCTAGATTAACTATTAAAAAAAAAATATGACATAACTTTTGTTTAAACAGCAGATATATAAAAAAATTTGAGGTCTTAAACAAATATAATATAAAATACCGGATAAACCATACACATCATTTTATATTTGTTTATGAGTGTGTGTATGCCTGTGTGAAATAACAAACCTTAAAATTAAAAGGGTTTAAATAAGGGAAATCTCTTCACTGAGTATCCCAAGATGCAAAATGTAGAGAAATTTTGACAAATGAACCATTTTTCAAGTACATAAACACTGTAATACAAAAAACCCCAGTCTTAGAAAAGGTTTTTTTTATATTCTATTTTAATCAATTCAGGTGCTAAACAGCTCCTTAATAAAATTTTATCAAATTAACAGTTCCCATCAATTAAAAAAAAAACCTTGATTATTTTTTAATAGAAAAGTTTAACAAAGAACGAATGTAGTGTTAAACTATACCATTATTAAAAAAAAAAAATTAATTTTAACAAGATAAAAATATCAAAAAACATAATTAATAAAATACAATATAATTTGAGAAGAAAAAAATGAGATAATTTTCCACCTCGTAGAAAAAAATTCCATATATAATTAATAATTACCTTCAAAGAAACTGAAAATACCACATGTGATGAATGATAAAAGTAGTTCTCATTTTGTCATCTACCATCACACTGATAGAAACCAGCCAAGTTACTCCCACTTTATTCTTCATCACTTTTTACCTTTAAATCACTCAGTTCTTCTGGTGTAAAGTAAATTCATCAACTTGAAAATGTTTTATCATCCAAATACCCTCTTATAATTTTGGCCAACAGGTGTTTTTTTAACCACTTTTCTGAACTCTAGTTTTTTTAGAAAGCCATTCTTCAGACTATTGACACACTTAACAAAGTGTATGTATATGATATTAAAACCAGCAAATTATAGATTAAATGTGATCATTGTGATCAGTGATCAGCAAAAAGCAAATGAAGTAAAGGAGATTATATTATTTCCATCCATTGCACATAACTAATATTTCATATTTTTTGTCTTAAGTCATTTTACTGGTCGGATGCATCTGTTGATACCTTTCTATACTGTGCCAAACATAATTCTTAAAATATCTTATACTTTCAATTATATTATCTTTTAATCTAAATCTTTGTCTTTCTTTACTGTTTTTATCTTCTTAATTTCATTCTAGAACCAAACTTGCTAACACTCAATGCCAACCAGTCTTTCCTTTCTTTTTACACAATTTCACCAAGAATGTCTCTGTTATTCCATTAGTCTTTATTCATTTTTTTGTTCTTCAGCTACTCCATTGTTCATGTTTTACGGCCTTAAGTGCTAACCTCCATTCAGATATTTTTAAGAATTTCTCCTTAATTACTAAATCTATGTTTGATATTGGCAAAATTCCTTTTTATAAAAAGCTCTCCTGACTTGCAAATGTTTGCTTTCTATCTTATTCATTTCATTCAACTCTGATAAAATCATACATAAATAAAAATAATTTTCAACCATTTATTACCTCACCTTAATAGATTAAAAAGATTTTTTATATCTCATTTGGTGCTGCAAGAATGACATTAGTACACAACAATTAAAAGTCATAATTATTAAAAGAACTTAGAATCAAATGCAATTAGCTGAATTTACCTTGACAACAATTACATAGCAAATGGAAAATTTAACTTGTCAAAATAAGATTAAAAATATAATAAAATTTCTGAAACTAAGATGAAAAAATAAATTAACTTAAAAAATATACTTCTTAATAGTCGTTAAGGTTAAAATGTTAATAAACAAAAAGATTTATCCAAAGCGCACTGAACGGGAAGGGAAAATATTTACTGATATAGCATTGTTCAAACAAAGAAAGCAGTGAACAAAGTAGATTAATGAAAAAAAGAAACACATTGATAAAAGGAATACTTATTAGATTGAAAAATTCTTTCCTATAAAAGGACATGAAAGTAAATTAGCTAATTGAAAGTTCTGTAACAAGCATAATTCTTCGTTTTCAGACAAGAGGATAAATTTTTTTTTCTGTAATAAGATGACTTTTACACCACAGATAAGTAGCAATTTCTAATCTACAATTGCTCAGTAATTGAATGAAATATAATTTTAATAACTTTTAGACACTTGTACTCTTAACAGCCGGGATATGTAAAAAGTAAAGCATGGAATAGTTGATCAAGTGAAAATCTGAGAATAAGGTCCACAGATGAACTTAATCATCTTCAGAGATGAAACAGACACAAATATACTACAACTTAAATTATGCTTAATAATACAATTCCTGGATTAGATATGACTCGTGTCATTGTTTTCATTAAAAAATCAATATACATGTAACAATAAAAAATGATAAATCCTGGATTTTGTTTTAAAGACCAGAAATTATAATACAACTAAAACTCTAAGTTAAAAATACATAGTTTTTTATTCCTGATTGCAACTATAATGCAGAAAGTAATTTTTTATTTTTTCTAACACACACACTCAATATTTTTGTAATAATTACAATAAATACCTGTTCGAAACGAGCAGCTTTGACATGCATACGGCTTTTCCCCAGTGTGTTGTCTTAGATGAGCTTGAAGCATTGCTTTACGTGCTGATGAATGACCACATACATGACAAACATATGGTTTTAATTTACTGTGGACAGCCTGAATGTGTTTTTTTAAACATTTTGAGTCTGCATATGTTTTGTAACATATATGACATTTCTGTGTCATATACCTGTAAAAGTATAAATTCACGATTGCTTAAATATTTTGTTTAAATGTAATCTATTGGCAGAATAATCTGGTAAATAAATTAAACAATAATCTATTTATCAAAACTATTAACATACATTTCAACATATAAATTACACTAATTCTCCAAACTTGAGAACTAAGAACTCTTCTCTCAGAGTTACCATAACTTACCCAAGAAAACAAAGTTTCAAATCACCATATAATTTCAGTTTACAGTTTCCTATATAAATGTAGGATTTGTTAGTGGTGGTGAGCATTTCTTACTATTTACCATTTATAACTGCTCAACATTCATGGTCCTACAAAAACCCCATAACCAATCTTCATTTCCAATTTCACAACAACCTTGGTGATTATAGGATGCTACTTCCCAAGTTGTCCAGATGTTTAAGAACTACTGTGCTCTAAGGAGATGCAGTGATATGATTGTGTGAAAAAAAGAAAAAGAATGGTGCTTGGTTGTTCTTTAATATGTATTAACACTGTACAATGTGTAACGTTATGAATAGAATAAGTAAGTGAATAGAATAAAAGTGTAAACTGGTTACAGCCTATATACAGTAAGAAGAAAGAATGTAACTGAATTTCTCCTATGGTAACTATTTCCAGCACTCCTGAGACTCCCTGACTGTATACTTGCATATTTTATAATTATCACTAAAGTTTAAATTCTTGCCATCCTTAGTTATAAATAAGCAAAGTTATAACCTAAGACCTACACACAATGAATATTATACTTTATTGTTATACAAATATTAAATTTATTATTCATTTAATAAATATTAAATGTTCTACAAATAGAACTTATAAAGGCATGATGCACATTAAATATATAAATTAAATATAAGAAACATTCATTATATTTTTATTATTCCAAGTTAATAGGCTTTGAATTTCATAAGGCACTAACATTATTAATTGTGGACTTTACATTAAATAATTAATGTGATTTAAAATATCATAAAACAACCTGACCATATTAATTTGTGATTGGTAATATAATATGAAGGTGCAGATGTTATCTCAATATAAGAAGAGATGTTTTGGCTTATTCAATCTAAAATAAAATAAAATTTTAGGCCAGCCTACAGTGTAGACATAAATCAATACAATATTATATATATACAAGCAATATGGCTTAGAAAAAAACTTCCAACTGCGTTTTAACATAACGTAAAAAAAATAATAACCAACTCCTATATGATGTTTCTAAATGAAAGTTAGGCTGACTTACATTTAGAAATTTTTTTTAGCAGAAACAGTTTAAAAACGCAGAAAATTTTCTGTTCTTACCAGAGGAAGATATAATTTCTATTCATTTTGGAATTAGGGTTATAACAATATAAAATCATAACATTAATTTTTTTTACATTTCTTTAGACAAAAATTTTATACTTTGTATGCTATTTTAAAATTAAATTATTTGGAGATATATTTAAAGCAGTATTGATAATCAAATAAAACTTATAACTATATTTTATCTGTTATATGATTAACAGTTACTCATTATTAGTTAAGTTTAGTATTTTGTTATGTAATGATATATAACTAAAACTGTAAGTTATTGTTGCAACAAGTACACGCAAACTTGAGTAGATATAATAAAAAATCAATATAAATTAGACATTTTCAATTATTACCATCTTGGTGGTTGTGCAGTGGGTACTATCATTTCTTTCTTCTTAATATGAGTTATTCTATGATTTCTTAATTGTGCCTTTTGTTTAAACCTCTTCCCACACTCAGGACAAGGATATTCTCGGATATCTCTATGAATTTTCATATGTGTTTCTAAGTTTAACCTAGAAGTTGTCTTGTGCATACCACATACCTACAAAAAACACAATATCTTTGAATAAATACTAAAAAGTGATTGTATGAATACTTAACCTGAACAAAGTTGACTACCTCATTAATTAAATTCTCTACTTTACTTTCTGATTCATTCATTTATTATGTTTAATTTCCTACCTCTAATAAAAAAATTTTAAAAAACTGCTGGATATTCTCTCTCCCCTCCCCCCTCGCTATCTCTCAAACTCTCTCTCACTCACTCTCACTCTCACTCTCTCTCTCTCTCTCTCTCTCTCTCTCTCTCTCTCTCTCTCTCTCTCTGTGTGTGTGTGTGTGTGTGTGTGTGTGTATGTGAGGGGGGAGTTCTCGTGCTCCCTTGTTCGTGTGTGTTGCTCTCTCAGGTGAGTTGAGTTCATGAAGTGGACATAACGTCAATCTGTTACATTTTAATCACACATTTTCTTTAGTGTAATGGTATGCAATTATCATGGTGTCAATCTATACAATAAATATCTTTACAAACTTAAGGGCCTTAAGTTCAATGCCACACAGTTTTCTACTTTGCTTACTGCTCAGTTTCAGGTTGTTATTGTACACAGTCGGAATGAAATTTTTAAACACAGGACAATGTGCAAGTTTTAAAACTTTTTTATTATATTACTATTGAAGTAGTCAACAACAGACAAAATGAAACTACATACAAAAAACCTCCTAAGGAGCTGTAAAATGTGGTAGAGAACAGCAAAACCTGTGCCTTTTATCACATTCACAAGTGGCTTAAAAATAAAGTATTTTAAGATTTGAAGAAAGAAGTGTACAAAAGAAGAGCAATCTACTGAAAAGGTAATTAAATAGAAACATATAATAAACTGTAAATCAGAAATGGTTGTCATCACAAGTCTAATTTCAAATTTTTAGAATTCTATTCAAAATAAATTAAAAATTTCAACAAGACATTCGACAAGAATAACACTAAGCAATTGTGAGAGATACAACATCATCACTACAGAAAAAACAATTATGTACTACCCTGGTCCAAGCGCACTTAGTAGTTGCAGTGTGAAGGAAATAAGCAAACTATACGAGTGTGATGTACTGTGTGGAACATGTATGTGTATCACATGTATATGTGTATATATGTATAAATACTACAAATAGCATTTAATTATACAAAAAATTAGTCAATTTTTGATTAACAGCATAGACAACAAAATATTCAAATCAATAAATAGTAGTTATCACTACAAACTAATTCTAGTTAAACATTACTCACATAAACACACTTTCTCACTACAGTACTGAAACACTACATCCCTTTCAATTAGTTACAACTTGGACTCAGCTGGTATTGTATGACAAAGACTGAAGTGTGGACAACACACTGTCTCCAAGATAATATTGCTAAACCTATGACTCAGCTCCTATCCTCTTCTTCTTTAGCATAAGGAGAATGATCAAACGATCAAGATGCCATCAACATTTCAAAAGGGACTTTCTATATGGAAATCATGTGACAGAGAATAGATGTAAATTTTAATTAATTTACTAATAATTATAGAAATATAATTAATTTAATAGTGATAATAATACCAGCAAAAAAGTAAGAAAAATTACAAATAACTTTTAAATTAGTAATACACGCATATATTGATTTTTTGGTCAAACTAAACTGAATGAGAACACGTATGTATCTAGTAGATGGATAGTGCTTGCCCATTTTTTTTCAGCTCCCCTGGGTTGGTCCTACAATGAAGCATGTGGATGATAACTCAACCCAGGGAAGTTTCCAGTGACTCTAATGGGCCTTTCCCCTGCCAGCAGCAGTCCGACATAGCAGGTCGGCCCACCGGTTCCAGATCTTTTACTATGTCTTGCCTGCCTCTAACTGGTAGGGCAGGGGTAAACCCAGGCCCAACTATGATGCTCCCAGGGTTCCCACCCTAACAGCCAGGACTCAGTTTTTAATTAACTTTATTTGCCTGCCTCAAGCTTTGGAGCAGGAGGGCCGGGCTCAGCTATACCGTTCCTGGATCCTGCCCCAATCACCGGGACTCGGTCTTACTATTTTTTTTTCAGACTATTCACCATTCTCGGTATTCAATTTTCTTTTTCTGTATTATTTCCATTACCAGTGATTCAATTTTTTCCCATTCTTCAACACCTTCAAACATGTATTCCACAGTGGTATCAGGTGTAATTCACCCCAGGTTGTGGCTTTACTTGACTCTTTCCATCAGTGGCACTCATAATAGGTATGCTGAGGCGAGTATTAATCCACAATATATACAATTGGGCAGTTCTCATCACCCAATTGATGCAAGTACATTCCGTACTCCCCATGGCCAGAGAGAAGCTGGGTAACGTAATAACACTTATCTCCGTGACCCCTCTACAGCCATGGTTCTAACCTTGGAATTAGCCAGTGTGTCCATCTGCCCGAGTATGCTGCGCCCCATGTCTCCTGCCATTCTTGGTAAAAAAGTGTCTTGGCATCTTCCTTTATCATTCCTTCATATCTTCTTTTTCTTTGTAAAATCATCAGTCGAAGCAGGAACACCCGCCAATACCTTCACCGCCACCGCCAACACCATATTGTATGCCATCATAATCTTTATGGCAATCTGATGCTGTAATGAGGTCAACCTTTGCTCATTTCTTTTCTCATCAAAACCAACATACCATGTTGGCACTGCATACAGAATCACAACTGTGGTAGCTGCCATCAATAATCTATGTTTTTCTGCTCCTGTACCCCCCATTTGGAGCCCATCAAACAACTGAGGAAGTTGACAGCCTTCTCTGCTTTGTTTGTAACTTCTTGAAGATGTTTAGTAAACAGACCATTCTACGCAAACCAAACCCCTAAATAGTTAACATGCAGCATCATGCCTGTTTGGACTCCATCCACATTGGTATTAATATGGCGTATTTTTCTTTCAGCCCACCACTGCCACCACTTGAGTTTTTTTGAGGAGAAAGCTGAAGTCGCCTGGATCGAAGCCAGATGCTAATTCTTCTAATCGCTAAGTTGGCAGCTCTTTCAGCTTCTTCCTCTGTCCAAAAGTCAACAGAGCCAAATCATCAGCATATCCAATTAAGGAAATGTTGCCCGGAAGTCCAAGTCTCAACACCCCATCAAATGTGATGTTCCAGAGCAAGGGGCTTAACACAGAACTTTGGGGCTTGCCCCCTTGCAATAGGAACCGTATCTTTCTATCTTCAGTTTCTGTCAATACCAATTGACAATGAGTTTCTCTCATGCAATTAACTATTAATGGCAGCTCCAAGATAGAGGCTAATGACTCTTCTTTCTAATTCATTCATAATGGCCACCCACGATATGCTGTTGAAGACATTGCATATGTCTAGGAGGATGAGTAAAGGAATTTCCTGGTCCTCCGTGTGTCAACCCTGTATGAATCAATCCAGTTTTTTTACCTTGCATAGCACGTCAAACATTTATTTCTTTAACAAAACCAAACTGCAAAGACGAAAAACCACCTGATGTCTCTAGTTCCATCAATACTCTTTCAGCAAGCAGTTGTGCGTATAATTTGCCAAGTGTAGGTAACAAACATATCAGTCAATAGGTCTTAGCCTGGCCAGCTGGAGTCGCCTTCAGAATTAGTAGAAGCCATTCTTGTTTCCCAGAAACTGGAAATCACCACACCCCAGGGCCTTATTGAGTACCGTACAAGCCAGGGGTGCGTCACAGTCAGTCCAGTCCCTTTAGTAAACTTCACGGAACTCCATCAGGTCCTGGACTTTTATAAATGCTCATCTGAGAGATCGCTCAAAGAAGTTCACTCATACTAAATCGTCTATTAGTAACAACGTTCACCTGATTGACTTCTTCAGTTATAAAGAGCTCCTGGATGACTATTTGCATCTGCCCTACTCAAGCACCCTCCTCAAGCATCTTTTAGTAGATCAGTCTCGCCAGGAGCCTCTCTGGTATCGCCGTTAACTCCACAGTTGAACCTGCTCCTCTACAAATGTCTTAATGCCAGGTGTATTTATTGTAACCATGTCCAATGTACCCAGCATCATCGCATATTTGTAACCACACCGGGTCGACCTCATCCTGCCCTATTCAATGCACTCAGCATTGAAGTCGCCCCCGAGGACCACCAAGCATCTTGCCGTTCCTATCACTTCTTCCAAACCATCAAATATTCCTCAAATCGAGCCTCTTCACAATTAGGCGAAACATACCCATTAATTAGCATACACAATGTTAACATCAGGGTGACATAACCTCTTCCAACTTTTACATCCAAGACTGCAAAGCAGTCAGAGACCATCTGTACTGCGGCATTCCCCTCCTACTTCCCATGCCAGTCTCCAGAAGCAATCAATCTTTGGTTTGGCTCAGCAAGGAAAAAATCGACATCTTCTCTAACTGCAAATGCCCACACCAAATTGTGGGCAATCGATCTTGAATTCCCATTTATCTGAATGCATTTCAAGGTCGGCGTCATGACATTCCTGGCCTCTGGTCCAGTGTCCCTTCTCTCCACAATCGAAACATTGGCTGAATTCACCAGTCTCTGATTTGGTGTCCCTCGCCTCCACAATTATAACACAATTTCAGGCGATTTGATCTGAAACACTCTGTCACTCTGTGTTTGAAATTCTAGCACCTGTAGCATTTGACTTTGTCTGTACGCTGTTCAATCCTACAAGAGTGTCAACCGATCTATATTTGTTCTTTGTTTGCAAGCATCTTAGTGTCACTAGCCAGAAGAAAGACCATCACCCTCTGGGTCTCTCCATAAGCTGATGTTAGTGATAACACCCAAATCGGAACATCACTTCCAACTTCTACCTGACTGCAGATTCCACTTTTTCTACAGTCATGTCTATATCTAATACTTTAACATTAAAGAATGCCCTATGTAGATCTTGGGATCTTTCATCCACTACTTTATTTTCTACTTGGGACCGTAGTTATTTTACTACATCTTCTCTTTTATTTAAGGAATTTTCACTCTAATTTCCATAGTGTCCGCACATCCTTTCTTTACTGACAAAATATCATCTGCTATGTCATTGCCTGTCATTAACTTGTTTTAATAGATCTGCATAGCTGACTCCTAATTTTCTGATTGTGACCACCGATGTCGCTGGCCTTGGATAATTTTCTTTCTAGGGTCTCTATCCGCAAGATAAAGGGACCACTGTATGTCTGATTGGTCATTCTTCCTTTTCCAACACTCTAGTCTCTAGTATCTTACCAAACCTTTCTCCTATACTGTCACCAGGGGTAAAGAATGACAGTCTATCATTATCCACAGTTCTTAATTTATAGAGCGCCTTCACAGTCTGAGTAATCATCTCACTGCTCTCATCCATCATGACTGCAAAAACAGTGCACTTATCCTCATCCTTATCCTCCGGATAGAATATTGCACTGTTACACAAGTCTTCAATTACTGTTCCTCCTGGTGTATTTGTCATCTTCCTGAGCCACTGTCCAATTCCTTGCACAAGCTTCTGGGTCATATCCATACACGAGTTTTTACTACCTTGATCTTTCAGTACAATAAAAACTTGAAAATTGTCTTCCTTTATGGTTGAAATATGTCTAGTAATGGTCACTTTCTTATAAATCTCCCTTAGCCAACAGAACTCAATGATCTCTTCTAGTCCTTTAATGTCCCCCGCAGATTAGTCTTCTCAATTCTTTTTTGATTCTTCACTTTAGTGTTTACACCTTTCTCCACTAAACCCTCTAATTTGGTCTGTGTCTCTGCAATCTTCATCAGTTTTGGGTGTGATTGCTCATAAAGTGCCTTCATTACCATATCAATGTCTTTTGCTTTCTCCAAGATTAGATTAGCATATGATTTAATTTCCTTTTTGGTATTTGGGTTTCTTCTAATAAGTTTCAACAAATGGTAGATCTCCTCCATGAGGTGGTCCATGTTGGTACTCTCCATCACGTCACCTTCACTACTCTCTCCAAGTACCTCTATTTTCCTCTTTGGCAACTGTCTAGCATCCTCCTCCATTTTCTCCACAGGATCTTGAACTCCTTCTACACCAGGGTATGTGGTGGAAGTACCCAGCAGACTAGCTCAGCATACCAGTCTGAGGTTCACTCAACCCTCCGACAAGTGTGCAAGGCTTCTCCATGGCTAAAACGCAATCTCCTCTATTTTTCTCCAACCAGAATGATCTTAGGTGAAAAGTCTCTTCAGATTCATGACAGGTGTCGCAGCCCAAGTTCTACAGCACCGCTGTATAGTATATAAGCACCGCTTATACAGCACCGCTCAATGCTATAAGTGGAGATATAATCTCAATCTAACACAATGATATATAACCACCCTGTTTCTTAATAGTAAACAGAGGGGAGAGTACCTCAAGCTATATCTAAACAGAAGCTTAACGAATAAAGCTATTAAACTATAAAGAAAACAACAAGAAATTAGAATTCAACAACATCTGTTTCTTGTCTATTGAACTAAGCTACAGTAGTCTGTCATCAGACAATAACAAAAACAATAGAAATTAATAAAATTGCCTTTGGCAATAAGGTCTATAGTTGAAGTTGATATACAATACAAACATACTACAATCTACAATACAAACATCAATAATGTATTAATTAATCTATGTTGCCTTTGGTAATAAGGTTGATCAACTAAAAAAACTAAATAAAAAGGTCAGTTCATATCCAAAAATCATAAAATTTAAAATGCTTCCAGTAAATTTAAGTCACTGCAATGTCCTGTTCAATTTGACACCTGACAGCACAACAATCCAGACAACTTAAGTTGATGAAATGGACTGTAGAAAAATAATATTAATAACAGATATAAACAGAATCTAACTTATTTTTAGATATATAGAATCTACCTCAACACACAAATTATTACCCAAAAAAACATCTAAAGGAAAAGTTCACAATTATAACAATAATAATAATAACAATAAAGAATTTTAAAACATAATATTTTAATAAACTCTGAGAATACTTTTTTTACAATACTTCATTTATCATAAAAATAAACTTTAAATAAATAAAATAACAATCAAAACAAATCAACCAGATTGATTAGTTCAATAAACAATAAATTCTTTGTTGAAATAATAAATATAGAATCAAATTAATTATACATTTTTTTTCTAATGAACATATACTTACACCACAAGTATAGAGATCAACATCAATATTATGAGCATTCCATAGATGTAATGAACAATGTCTCCATTCATCAAATTTACTTCCACATTGAGAACATGCATATTCACGTCTGTTAGGTCCTTTATGACATGCAGTATGTTGTGCTAATGCTTCACTCGAACGAAATCTTTGCACACATGACACATGTTTACATCTAAGCCAAGAAAAATAATGTTACACAAAGTTTAAACATTTCTTTACCTTAACTTCTTTAACATAGAATAACACAGCTAAATTAATAAAAAACAATTATAAACTGTTATCATTTTAATATTTTTTTTTTTTTTTAACATGACCACTGAATAGCTTTAAAGCAAATGAAACATTGAAGTAATTATTATAAATAAATTGGTAAACCTGAAGGTTTAAAAGTTAACACTGACTCAACTGAACATCATTCAATTTAAATACTATGAAAATTGACTATGAGAAAAAAAAAATGTCAGTAATTTAAAAAAATTAACTGAGCTTTTAAAAGTATATTTCAGAAAATTAAAATAGTGTTTGGAAACTATAAATGAAATTGTTCCAGGAAATAGTAATGCTGCATTTTTTCCTTTTATGTATAAAATTATTTTAAGTATTGAAGTTGCCACAATAACCTTTGAAATATGCATCTAAAAAGAGAAAAATTAAAAACTATCAAACTAATAGTAATTACTATCAAGGTGGAAATTATGAATAAAAAACTAATCATAATTGTGAATGTTAAAAGCACAAATACGAGGGTTATTTTTTCAAGGTCCGATCGGTCGCGAAATAAAAACCTGCGCAAAAATCAGATGAATCTTTGCACATATGTGTTGCGCATCGTCTCTAGTGACCTTCAATCACACCCCGTCACTTCGTTTAGTTCTGAACACGCAGCTAGCGCGTAAACATGTCTACAACAATAGCATCTCCCACCAAGTGTGAAGTGCGTGCGGTAATTAGATTTCTTCAGGCTGAGGGGTGTAATACAGCTGAAATTGACAGACGAATAAGTTATGTGTACGGTGAAACTTCAATGGGTACTTACGTATTAACGCCACCGCAGCTACAGCTTTATTTAAAAACAAAGTAGTCAATCGGATTTCGGTGGAAAATGAACTAATTAACACCGTAATTTTTTGAATATTTAATTATTGCAATTATTTATTATTTAAATTATCAAAACACTCCTGTTAATTAGTCAAGGTTCAAGGTTAGCGAGCGAAGCGAGTGTAAGTTAAGTTTGGTTAAATTATATTTATAAAATAAATAAATATAAATAACCATTTATTAAAATTAATAAAGAGACTGTTTTGAATCTATGTTAAACTCTATATCGACCGATTTTCCACCGAAATCCGATTGAATACTTTGTTTTTAAATAAAGCTGTAGCTGCGGTGGCGTTAATACGTAAGTACCCTTCAATGAATGGCAGCAAAGTGCGACAATGGTGCAGGAACTTTAAAGCAGGCTGTGCAGATGTTCATGATGCAGACGGTCAGGGAAGGAAGCAAGTGTCAACCGATGATCTCGTTGAGCGAGTGGATGAGGCAATTCGAGAAACTCGTCAGTTCACAATTTCTACGAAGGGCAATTCAGAATAAGCAGAGAGGAATGTTGTCATCAGGCATTGTCTTTCTCCATGACAATGCTCGGCTGCACACTGCAGCTGTAACAAAGAAGCTCCTGCAGCATTTTCATTGGGAAGTGTTTGATCACCCACCATACAGCCCGAACTTGGCTCCATCCGATTTTGACCTCTTTGCTCACATGAAACGCTGCCTAGGAGGACAACATTTTGGTACAGACATCGAGCTGCAGACCAGCGTAAAAACATGGCTGAAAACACAGGCGGCTCTGTTCTATGAAGAGGGTATTGGAAAGTTGGTAGTACGCAACGACAAATGTCTAAATCAAAGTGGCGACTATGTAGAGAAATAGCGTAACTATGTTAAGTACTTGTTACAAATAAAAATTTTTTTATTTTCACTGAGGTTTTAATTTTGTGACCAATCGGACCTTGAAAAAAAAATAACCCTCGTATTTTATTCAATGGTTATATGCTCTAAAACAAACAAATTCAAATTTTAAATGAAAGAAAGCCTAAGAAGAATTACTTTGTTTCAAAACCTAAGAGTAAAGATGCAAATGATTAGGCAAATAACTAACAGTTTACATTGAAGCTCAAATGCCTAGCATGAAATGAGAATCAAAAATAGTTGAAACATCTAAAGGAGTATTCACATTAACAAGAACAGAAAAAACAATGTTAACATGTTTAACATTGTTTATTAATGTTTAACATTGTTAATTACTTGTAAATAATAGGTGACTATTTAATATTTATAATTCATCTGTAAACAGTTACAAATTTCACAACACATACTTAGAATTAAGCAATGAAAAGCTATAAATTACAAGTGTCGTTTTAATTAAGTGAACTGATTTTTTTAAAAATATTTTATGAAGTACAACAATGACTTCTCATTATCAGTAGTTTCACAAATACATAGTACAATTTAGTTTTGTTAACAAACTTTAAAAGAGAAAAAAATTCTTATACTGGATTATAACTCTTTTTTGAATTGCTTAAAAAAATACTACAGCTGCTGAAATAAATACTACAAATTATAAATAAAAGAAAGCTCATAAATTATTCCACTTTTTTTCCAATAACAATGCAATTCAAATATTCATGGTAGTTAAAGTTAATAAACACTTAAATACCGAACTATTCAAGAAGAAAATGAACTCCATAAATAATTACATAATCCAAAAGGTGCCGGTAGATTCAAGTTTAATCCGATATAGCATTATTCACATAATATAAAATTCATTATCACCCATCCACTGTTATTAGATGTCAGCCTGTTGTTGCTGTAATAAATAAATAAATTTAGCCTGTTGTTGCCATATACTCACTTGAATGGACGTACATCATAGTCTGGATCAACTTTTAATGATCTAATTCTATTTTTTCCTGTATTTTTTACTTTTTGTTCAACATTTTCAGATAAAGATTTACTGTTTGTTTCAGTATTCTCATTATTTGAAACAGATTCATTACAACTATTACTTTTCTCATTATTTGCACTGTTTGTGTCAATTGGTTTCAATGGAAGCGATGACTGTACAGCTTCTTCATTGGAATCGTCCGAAAGAATCATATTGTGATCCTAGAAACAAAAAATAAGAATTTTTCTGACCAATATTTAATTATAAAACCAGAAATAAATAATGGTTATAGAAAAATCACAGAATTCTTAATTTAAAACAAATATGTCAAGTTATATGAAGTAATAAAATGACAGAGTAAAAAAAAAAAACTCTTAGTATCAAAAAATATAAAAACAACCACTTAACAATTTTAGTCTTAGAGATTCAAAAGTAATTTGTTTCTCTAATTTACCTTTCGTATCCGACAGTGAATATCATCTCAATTTTCAGCTCGGTTACTCATCTTCTAAATAAGTAATTCAATAATACCCAGACAATCATTCAAATTAAGATGGCTTGGAAATTTTAATTTTTAAATATTATATACCTTTATCATTTGTTACATATATCTAAGCTGTGAATACTTTTATTTTTCTAGCCTCCTGAATTCGAATTTTTTAAGTTTTAGGACATCGCTAAAAATCTTAACTTTGGCTTTACCAAACTTTTGCTTTAACAGGGTGATCCAGATTGTTGGAGAGCCACATTGCTCATTATTACCCAAATCAATTTAAGCTATACAAATTCATTTGTTAAGAAGTAAAAACAAAAGTTTAGATAATATCTAATTGACCATAGAAACAAAGATTTGAATAATATTTGACTGACCACTGTACTACTTAACACTAACTGTGTCAAATAATCATAAAATATTTCATGAAATTAAAACAATCAATATTACATAGTATTGGATCATCTTGTGGCATAATGCATAAAATAGACCTAAATCAACAAACATCTAGATTTTATCATACAACTACAGCAAGAAATTAACATGCAA
The DNA here is from genome assembly GCF_047948215.1 of Lycorma delicatula. Taxonomy (NCBI): domain Eukaryota; kingdom Metazoa; phylum Arthropoda; class Insecta; order Hemiptera; family Fulgoridae; genus Lycorma; species Lycorma delicatula. Next base: position 69,973,244 of record NC_134460.1, read on the forward strand.
ATAACAATTATTAAACTATAATGGTAATTTACCTTAATCATGTGATCCCTGCATTGATCCAATGTTGCAAAGATATCTGAGCACTGAGAACACAAATACAAAAATCTTTCTTGCACATCTGTAATCACAAATAATTATTTTTTATAAATAAATATATATACGTATATGTTTTGCACAACCCGCGCAAGAGTGTACAGCTCAAAAAAAATGATTTTTCGTTTTACTACATAACGTACTAAATAAGGTGCTCTATGACTGAGCAAAATAGTATTAAGTTTAGTTCTAGCATTTATCGGTAGTTTGTAGTAGTGTCTCTTTTCTTCAGGACACGCTCGATGTTGGTGCCCGGGCAAGACAGTCGCATTTAGAACTTGTTATAGTGAAGTGTTACCAGTTCCGAAGAAAACAGTTTACTACACTTTTATTGGTAAGTACTCAATATTATTTCTTCTAACTTCCCTTCAACAGGGTATTATTTTATGTTAATATGATGCTCAAGGGGCATTTGATTTAATGTGTGGTAATATGTTCCATTTATTATAGAATTGTTTTGAGTTAATATGGTGTTCTTGGAAATGTTATTGTTGTAATTCATAATAACATCCAATCAACACAAAACTATTTTGAATTAATACTGTGGTTTTCAGAATTCTAATAAGTTAGTTATTACGCTTCACTTTACACTGAATCATCTGAGTTAACACTATGTTCTTGGGAAATTTATTATCATATTCTGTAAGAGCTTTACCTTAAACCAATTATGTTTGATTTAACACTGTTTTCATCTGGCTGTTGAAATTATAAAAGTATAATTAATGTACACTATTCAGTATAACTGAACTTTACAATCATAACAAAATTGTATACAGGCTCTGTTACATATGTGAGCATCTACTGTATAATGATGTTGAAATACAAGAAATGGAGTTCAATTCTATTCAAATAATTTAAAAATGCAAAATATTTAAAAAGTAAAATATTAAGAATTTGATTTTTTTTTACAGAAAATGGATAGTTGAGGCAAAAAAATGTGTAAAACTAGCAACTAGTCATGAAATAATAAGTTTACATAAAAACGCCAATAGTACGAGAATATTGAATATGAGGAACATGAAAATAACAATCACATGTCATTGGAAATTGCAGGAAACAGTAGCCGTTCAATCGATGAAGAACATGAAAGTACACGCAGTGATATAAATGACACTGACAACAATCAGGATTATTTTCATCACAGTCACCATCAAGCTCGTGTTCATCCTCATGATCTGATTCTGATTCGTGTAATGAAAACGATACACAAACAGATATTTTATCTATCTAAACCTTCAATTTTATACGAAAATAGTGATTACCAAACTTATTTAGAAGTTTGTTTCAGTGGCCACTGAAACAATTGTAGAGTCAAATAGTAAACAGAATAATACCCAAAAACAAATTCGTCAACCTTCAAGTTGGCTAAAAAATGAAGCCAAATGTCTTCGCAGTTCAAGTAAAGAATATTTATCAGTTAATACAAGAAAGAGAATTGAAGCAAATAAAATAAGAGACTCCTGTAAATGCAAGCTCAAATGCTATGGAAAAAATTGATCAAGACCAAAGGCAACATATTATTTAATTACTATTATTCCATACCTAACATAATCGTAAAAGTCACTTTATTTGTAGATGTTTACAAACCATTGAACCTAAATATAGATATACAAAAACTAAAGACAGCTAAACAATGATTACTACTTCACGATTAATGATAATAGAACTCATTGTTTGTAAATATTTTTTAAAGTGACATTGGATAATAATGATAGTGTAATCAACATTGTAATAAAGAAGCTGTATTATTTTTCTTATAAATTTAAATTAGTTACTGAATAACTACCCACCTATGCACCTGCCTGCTTTCCTCCAAACCTACCTAAGTACCTACCCAAATTGTGTTGTTATGGCAGATCGTTATTGTCGTTATTTTCATCAATAAAGTACTAAGAAAGTTCTTTTGTTCGACTTCGAAAGCCCAAAATTTTTGTATTTTTTTAAAGTAAATTCCAACCTTGCAGTCTTGATCCTAACAGTTCAGCTTGACTTTTTGATAAATTTAAATCCCTAACCAAGTCATTTAATTCACCTTCTGATATAACGTGTGGCTTATTGGAAATCAAAATCAAAATCATTGTTGTCTTCTTCAGGACTGCCTGATTTTTCAGCGCAAACAGGCGCTCTGATTCTGAGGATATGCGTGGAAAGCAACTAAATCATCAAAAAGTGGATGATGAAATTAAGAATGGCATTCAGGAACACATAAATTCCATACTGAAAATTGAGAGCCATTACCTTTGTAAGCAGACAACTAAAGATTTCAATGATAGCGGAAAAACTATCACTGATTTGCAACACAATTACGAAAGTATGTGCAAAGAAAAAAGGAGCACTTGCTGGTATATATCACATGTATACAGATGTATTTAATAAGGAATTTAACATATCTTTTAATATTCCACAAAAATATCAATATAATCTTTGTTTTAGATTCAAAAATAGCAGTGACGAAGAAAAATAAAAACTAAAAGAACAATTTGAATATCATCAGAGAGAAAAGTTATCTAGAATAAAGAAATGCAATGATAAAGAAAGACGTAGTGAGAACAAATTAGTTGTTGCTATGACATGCAAGCCGTTTTCCAAACGCCGAAAGGAGAAACTTCCATTTTTTATTATAAAGCAAAATTGAATACTATGAATTTTACTGTAACTGATATTGGGCACAATGAAACATTTTGCTATGAAGGCGATTGCGGTAAAGGACCTATGGAAGTATGCACATATATTTTAAAGTATTTACAGTGTAAAGCAGAAAATGTAATTAAGATGATCTGGAAATCATGGCTCAACAGAAAACTAGTTAAGTCCATCTAAATCTAAAAAAAAATATATTATAACTTTCTTAACTAATGTCATGAAAACTATATTTCATTTTGCGTTTTGTTCCAGGTTTTTAATATATACTCTTTTGTATACAGTACAAAAATTAAAAGTATTACTCAGAAGTTCTTAATGGTTGGTCATACACAAAGTGAAGGGGATACCACTCACTCAGTAATAGAAAAACAGGTGGGTTTTCTTCCTGAATGATTTTTTAGGTTAGTTTTCATTTTTACTATTTTACTAAAAAGTTCAATTTTGTTTTGTTAGGTGTCTCGAACACTGAAGAGTGGCCCTATTTACATACCCAACCAATTCATTACATTAATTCAAATGGCAAAAAAAAGGGATTAGCTTATGATGTGACCAAGTTGTGCTATAAGGATTTCATAGATGTTAAACTAGCATTGATTTTTGGAAATAGTTTTAACAATACTAACAATGAAAGAGTATCAATAAATGAAATATGAGTAATAAAAGTTGAAAAAAGTGAACTGTTTAAAGTTTATTACAAATATTCGTTTTCAGATGATAAGTTTAAGTCAATTATTTTTAGGAAAACCACATCATGAAAATGTGAAAATAATGTTATTGTTTTACCAAGTTTAAAAAATGCATACAAAATGAAAGTACCTCTCAATGAGAACAAAGTTAATGATTTAAAATATTTGTTGCAAAATGGTTATATTCCAGAATATTATAGTAGATTTTATGATAGTATTTTTAAAAAGTTTACTTTTTTATATAGAGTAGTTTTACGCATTTTGTAATAAATAGAATTTTAGAAATAATAAAATAATATTACATTATTATTATTATTATACTTTTACGGCCAACATGGGACCACTTAAGTCAATTTTAGTTGGATCTTTTCTGAGAAAAGCGTGTTATTTTACTCTTCCGAGCTGTCCAGTATTTCTTCATCCATTCAGATCTTGCTTTCTTTTCTTCATCCGTAAACACCCTCTTCGTTGTATTTTGTCGTTTGTCTGTCTTTTGTTTAAATCTAATGCTTTTGTCTTTTAGCTTTGTAATTTTTCCAGTTTTATTCTGTAGGTCAATCAGGGAAATTCCCAATTCTTTCATATCTTCTCTAATTTCTTTGATCCATCCTACTTCTAGCTTTTGGAACCAAAGCTTTTCAATGATATTTCTTGACAGTCTTGTTTCCGGTGTCCTTATGAGATGACCAAAGAAACAGATTCTTTTTTTCCGCATAGTATCAGTAACAGGCTCTATTTCTCGATACACCACCTCATTTGGCACAATCCACCATTGGCATTCTTTTTGGTGTTTTTTATTGATACACGTTCTGACAATTCTCCTCTCTATTTTCAGAATTTTTTCAATTCGGTTTTTCTGAGTGATTTTGAAAAGGGTCTCGCTTCCGTAGGTGACTACTGGCTGTACTACAGTTTTATAATGTTTAAGTTTTGTTTTAGCAGAAAGGCATTTTTTGTTATATGTTGACCAAGTTAATTTTTGGGACTTAATCATTTTATTTGTCCTGTTTTGCCATGTCACTTTTTCATTTAAATTATAAGTTATTATTTCCCCTAGATATTTAAATTGTTTTACTATTTTAATTTTCTGATTGTTTACCGTAATGTGCTCTATTACCAGAGGATCTATGGCCATTAGTTCAGTTTTTTCGAAAGAGATATGAAGCCCTATCTTTTGTGCTAGGTTTTGAAGGCTCATGATTTGTGTTTTGGCTTCTTGAATATTATTTGCTAAAAGAGCGAGGTCATCTGCAAATCCTAGGCAATTTAGTGTGATGGGAGTTTTTCTTAGTACCCATTTTTATATTTTTGGGATTTATTTTATACCATTTTCTCATGACAAATTCGAGGGCGCAGTTAAAAAGGAGTGGTGAGAGGCCGTCTCCTTGCCTCAATCCAGTTTTTATGTAGAAGGGTTGAGAGAGTTCACTTCTGAATTTCACTCTGGACTGGGTATTGGTTAAAGTTAATTTTATCATGTTTACGAGTTTAGGGTGAAGGCCCAGGTTTCTCAGAATATCCAGCATGGATGGTCGGTGTATACAATCATAGGCTCTTTTAAAGTCGACGAAGGTGATTATTAGTTGTTTTTTCCGTCTTTTATATAAGTCCATCATAAGTTTTAGGGATATTATTTGCTCTGGGCAACCTCTCCATGGCCTAAATCCCCCTTGGTATTCCCCAAGTTCCAGTTCAAGTTGGTCTTTGCATCGGTTGTATATGATTCTCGACAGGATTTTGTATGTACAATCCAGGAGAGATATGCCTCTGTAGTTTTCTGGATTAGTTTTATCCCCTTTTTTATGTAATGGATGAATGAGGGCTGTAGTCCAGTGTTCTGGAAGTTTTTCTTCGTTCCATATTTTCACGAGGCATAGATGTAGGGAAGTTTTGACTGAATAAACTGATGAATGTTTCCAGAGTTCTGCGAAAAGCTGGTCTTCTCCGCTTGCTTTGTAGTTTTTTATTTCATTTAAGGCTGCGAGAACTTCTTGAATTGTTGGCGGGTTGATATTTACCGGTGAAGTTTTAACTGGAGTTTCAGTGTCAATCTCAAAAAGCTCTGAGGAGTCGTCACAGTTGAGGAGTCTATTGAAGGTTTCTGCCAAAATTTCAGCATTTTCTTTATTGGTGTGGGCCATATTTCCTTTTTTTCCTCTCAGCATAAGGGTGGGTGGTTCATATCTTTGAAGAGCCTGACCAAAAATTTTATAATAGTCTCGGGAGTTAGTTTTCTTGGAACTTTCTTCTATTTGCTGAATCAAGTTTTTTTGGGCTTGTCCTTTGGTTCCTCTTATAATTTTCTGAGTTATTTTCCTTTGTTTGGTGAATTCATGGTTAGATTCTTCAGTTTTCTGGGTTTGGTGGTTGATCCAAGCCCGGTGTCGGTCTTTGAATGCTTTGTCACATTCTTCATTCCACCATTGGTGTTTTTTTCTTGGGTTTATAGGGCTAGTTCTTCAGCTATTTCTTTCAGTTGGGATGTCAGTTCTTTTAAATTATTAGTTAATTTGATTTTTTTTGTTGTTTCTTCAAAGATGGCATTGTTTATTAATTTATGTGGATCATAAGCTCTTTTGTTTTTAGGTTGGGATTTTTTTCTTTTTATGCGGGGTGAATTTTATTTTAACTTTAATTAAGTAATGGTCCAATCCAGTATCTGTTACTCTCAAGACTTTTACATTATAAATCTCCTTGTGATAATTCCAGTCCATGCAAACATGATCGAGTTGCCATTCTCCTTTTTTCCAATCTGGGTGTTTCCAAGTCTTTAATTTGTTTGGTTTTCTCATAAAATAGGTGGATTTTGAGATCATATTATGGTTTCTGCAAAATTGGACAAGTCTTTGGCCGTTCTTGTTAGTTTTCTTCTGGGCAGGCCATTTTCCGATAATATCACGATATCTTCGTTCTTTACCAAGTTGGGCATTAAAGTCCCCTATTAAAATCTTGGTGTGGGTCTTATTTACGTTGTTTGCAGTTTGGTCAAGAAGTTCCCAGAATTTGTCCATCTCTTCTCTATCTTTTTTAAGATTGTTTTTGTCATTGGTGGGAGCATGGACATTTACTATGGTGTAGAATTTATTGGCTGATTTTAGGGTTAAGGTTGAAATCCTGGGGAAGTAAGACTTAAATTCTACGACTGAGTCAATTATTTTAAGATTGATTGCAAATCCTGTTCCGAACTGTGGGCAATTCTTCATTACACGTTTCCCGGGGATTCCTTTGTAAATTCTGTAACCCTGAGATTCAAACAGCTCTCGATCGGTGTTTCTCATTTCTTGAAGTCCTGCGATTAGGATTTTTTGTTTGTCCATTATGTCTGTTAGAGTTTTTAGTTTGCCGGGTTGAGTTAGAGAATTAATGTTGTGAGTGGCAATGTAGTTTATTTGCTTGTGTTTTATCCTCAATTTTAAAGTTGTGTTGTTTTTGGGTGTTTCCAAACGCTCCGATTCATTGTTATCTTTTAAGCAGCTGCCCACCGGATCCGAGTGCAGCCTTCTCTGGTATTTACCAGACGGTGGATTTTTTCTTAAAAGACCTTCCTTATTTGACTTTCAAAGGCAAGTCAGCCTTGGGTGGGAATAAATTCCCGAGTTACAACTCTGGATGTGATCCAGAGAGGTGATTCCGATTTAGTTCACCGGTAGAAATCTCCACGTTTCTAACTGGTTATCCAGACGAACCAACGTGGAGGCGGAAACCGATTTTCTTAATTGAGATATTAAGTATGGAGAAAGTTTAAATCGGTTCCGGAATCATTTCATCCATATTACATTATATTTAGCAATTTAGTAATTACAATTAATGTTAAAGACTGAATGTAGTTTTAACCATCACAATAATTTAGAAAACTGACTTATGTTTACAATCATTCACATAGTACTAAAGGTGTTAATGTTATTTGAATCAAAATTGTAATAGCAGCAACTTAGATTTTTTACTTTAGTATTTTTATATAACTTAACAATAAGAAAAGCAAAGACTTCGATATTTATTTTATTGGTTAATAAACTCTACCACAGTACAACGACTAAAACCACAAAAGTTGTAACTCAAATAATCTGTAGTGAAATCCAAAGAAGAGTGGTAATAAGTAAGAAAGGGATTGATTTAAACCCTCTTTTATCAAATAATAGATCATTTACGTGCAATTTTTTTAGCTCTTTACACAGATTAGACAATACACTATCACAATAAAAAACAAATATTAACTTGTTGCTCAAATAAATACCTAATTTTCAACTTAATAGTTACACAAAATTTTATTTTTACATTCCTAAAAAATTAGTAGTTTATTGAGTTGTGACACTCTTGCACAGGATGTACAAAAAAGGTAGCAATTTAACAATGATTATTAAAATATCTAATAAAAAAGTAAGTATTAAATTAAAAAAAAAGAAGAAGAAAATGAATATCTCAATATGTACAAGAATAATTCTACATTAAGAGTAATGTTATAATATTTATTTATACAGTATAGCAACAACAGGCATACAACCACTTACACTTGCTGATAGATGACAATAATGAATTTTGTAGCATGTGAAAAATGCCATCAATGGGATTCAAACCCAGGACCTTCAGATGAAAGATCAAGATGACACTACTCCAACAAGGAGATCAACGGATAATTATCACCATAATTTAACTATTATTATAACAATAATAATACAAGTGCTCATTTAATTTCTTCCACGTGAAAAAAAATTTTAATGTTTTTATAGTACTGTTCAGATTGGATTACAAAAATAATGTTCACAAACTGTCAGTTTAAAATTCCCTGTGCTTCAGTAAATTTCCCATCAAATCTTGAAATTGTTTTGTGTTGTTAAACTAACTATATTTTTAATACTGAATGTAGTCACAATAAATTTCACAGAAAAAATATTTATCAAAAACTATAAGATTGTTCTAATTTTACACAAAGACAAACATTTTTTTAAAAGTGTTATAAGAATAACACTTTTAAAAAAGATAGAGAATACCATTTATGAACAAAAATTAAGTTCTACGATCAAATTCAGATCCTTATATTTTTGATATTATATCATTATAATATATGTGTATTATTTGTAAAAAAAATCTTTGAATTAATAAGAAATATTGTAGGCAAACAATGAAATATCTAAGTAGCTAAGATGCAAACTAAGGTAATCGCATTTTCAATATTTATCATTGTTTGTTTAGAAATGAGTCATCATAAATAGGATATCTTGTCTGTGAATTTGTTTCTTGATTAAAAGAAAAGTGCTGACTACTCAGTATTTATGTATGTTAATATTACAATTTACTTCATAACCTGATTCAAAATGGCAATTTAATGAAAATGGAAATGCAGAACTGTGAACAAAACAGAAGTTATCATTTACTGCATCCATGTTAAGTAAAACAGTGATACAAAAAAATTATGAAAAGTTTCAGTCTGAAGATTATTCAGAAAAAAATAGTCCTCCACAGGGCTAAGATTCTAAGGAAGCCAGCAACTATGATTGTTTCCCTTTTGGGTTTCCAATGAACATGCAGATCAAAACCAAAACTGATCCTCGCAAGCTCTCTAGCTACTTTGGTACGTTCAGCTTCGTACCTGGGGCACACATATGACACGCCACATGTCAATGGCCCTACACACACCACTGGACACATCAATGGCCATATACTCTGGACACAAACCTTAATCAATTAAACTAAATCTGACCAGCCTATCTTGAAAAATACCATGTCCAGAAAGAAACTGTGTAATATGCTGATTGAGGGAAATCCACCTAAGTACTGACTGAGAAGTATGCAGGTACTGCATACTTCTGTACTTCTGCAGGTACTGCATACTTCTCAATTAGTAAAAATACCATGCATGTAGCAGCCATCATACAATTCAGTCCACCTGACCCACCATAAATGAAAACCTTGGTTGTCTATTTCTTTCATGTGGCTAGAGAGGGAAGTTTTCCTGCCTTTTTAGCACCATAATGCACTCAGTCGCAAGGATATCAATGGGCTTGATATCCTGATACCTATAAAGGAAGACACCTGCCTTGTGATGATCGCGATCGCCACACCACCCCTCTTGTTCCTAGCTCTGTGGGCTTTACCGGAGGTCATCTTTTAGCCCTCTTTAAACTGATAAGTTTAAATTAAAACAAAATTTAGGTACAATTTTGCAAAACGCACTGATTATTTTGAGAACAAGTTCACACAATTCAATTAATTTACCTATCAAGATCAAAATGTTTATAATTAAATGATTATTTTAATGAAACCACAATAAAGATGAAAAATAGTCCATAGGAACAAAAAATATCCACAGGTTGTAATAATTTTTATGAACAAATTTTTTTTTTTATTGATAGTCCAATTTAATAGAAATCATATTATAAATAACTATGTAGTTTTAGTTCTGTAACAGCTTAGAGAAAAACTAATATGTTCTTCTGTCATTAAATAAGCAAATAGAACATTACACATATCTAATGGATGAAGTAGCAATGTTGTAAACTATTTTAACTCACAAAATGATTTTCTCGAAAAATGACTGGAATAAATTCATTCTGGTAAAATTATCGGATGCAAAACAATTTTTAATGTCTGACTTAGAAAACATTCCACTTAACATTAAAACACTTTAAATCAATAATATGTGTTTAGCCAATGACAAATTTTATAAATGGTTAACTCCTACAAACTTAAAATATAAATTTTCACAAGTTAAGCTATAGTTAAGTTAAGTTATAGTTATAGTTAAGTTAAGCTATATGAATCTAACTTTGTAATCTTTTACCCTGATGATAATCAAAGATCAATATTTCCAGTTACAAAAAAATTCCAGATTTTTTATTAATTATTTCATTTTCAGTCTCAACATTCCCTGACATTTTATTTATATAAGTTTGAAATTAACTCTTACGGTGCAATAGAACTAGATATCAAGCTCTTCATTCAATAAAATATCAAAACTAACACGAAAAAACAAAACTTTTCTAATGATAAGAAGCACAAAATAAGTGAAATCCTTTTCATAAGTTTGAAATGCTCAAGATATCACAATTTATCCAAAACTGTGTTCTAGTTTCTTCTCTAACAACAGTAATGACTGATTGTCTGTATAATCTACACACAACACTGTTTCAGTTTAAAATGTCTGTTATTGAACAAGATTAAAAATGTTAAATTATACTGTTTGCTTCAAAAAAATTGCTACCAGAGATAATTACATTACCCAAAAGCATTACTAAAAATATCAAAATGAAGTAGAAACTAAGTAACACATAATGCAAGATTAAAACCCCATCTATAATTGATTAACAGTCAATTGCGAGACAATTTTATATAAAAACCGTATATATACGAATAAATACATAAAAGGAGGAAAAAATATTCACCAGAATATTTATTAAAATAAATAGGAAAATAAGTACATTTTATTATTACAGAAATATATACAAACCTTTATCCTCCTTTATTAATCCATCAGGTGATATACTAGTTTTAACAGAACCCTGAAACATTTTTTAGAAATTAGTAAAATTTATGGAAATGCTAATAAATAATTAAAAAGTAACATGTGATTAAACATATATTTAACCAGCCCCAAAATTGTCCCCAAAGTAATCTTTTGGGTCACTTACAGTACTATTACACCTAGAATAAAAATAAAAAAAAATCAGTTAAAATGCAGTAAAATTCAGTTAAACATTTTTTAAGCTTTATATAAAGTAGGATTGTCAGAAAAATTGACCCCAACTATATACCCTCACCCATCAAGATATTGACCCCAAATTGCCCCATATGCACAAAATTTCATGATGCATATGCACGATACAAAATTTCATAAAAATTGGTTAATCCAGTCAAAAGTTATTAAGCTTCAATCACACTAATCAACGTACATAAGTATGATTATAAACATCATTAAACCAATTTTTTGAATTTTAGGGTCCCTGGGTCGTGAAAAATCGAGAAATCCAAAAACAAACCATATCCCATTTTTGACCGATTACCAAACTTTCCTTCTTGCAACAAAGCTCTTAAGCTATGATGCAAGGAAAGTAAACATTTCAAATATAATCAGCTCATTTCCTCAGGAACTCCTTCAGGCTCTGGCTTACAGTGAAATTCTGAATGTTATTATATAATGTTCAAATACTATAAAAACACAAAAGACACTAGAAAGATAGTATGAATAAATAAACATATAAAACAAATAGAATTGTTCAGAATGGAACATGATTACTTAGTAAATCTTTGTTTTCAGTAATTCATTAGAGTGTTAAAGTTAACACTACTATTTTAATACTAAGGGACTCCTCCTCAACACTGTCTCCTGAAAATCAATTATTGCTGGATTTGAATAAATATATCCTAACACAATGATATAATTGCCACTTTTTGTACAAATGATCAAGACACATGAACAATGAACATGCCACTCTCAAGTCACCAAATCAAAAACATTTTCTTGAATTGTTACTCTTAAGCAGCCACAAAAGATATAAGGGAACTTCCTTAATGTAAAAAAATCAAATAATCAAGGTTTAAAAAATTGTAAAATGGCTAATGTTAAAGCTAAATTACTCTGCACCATTCACAGGAGTAGAAGATTGGATAGAAATATGATGATGCCATTGTTTTATGAGTAACAAATCAGTCATTGTGCTAAAATGAATTACAATGTTAACCACAGTATATTTCTTTTAAGCATCGTATCAGTATAATCAATTACTAGACTAAGAAAAAAAAAACTAAGCTTATATTCCTATGGCCAGTGTAATAATATCTGACTAATTTTAAAACATTAAAATCATTTATAAAATAATTTACAACATAAAAAAAGAAATATACTACCATTTGTGTCTGTGAAATAATGACAAAATCTGTGTGAATATGTGAACCAATTTCTTCCTGATTTTGAGTAGTGAACTGGCACGATAGACATTTAAATGAAGTAACAGCTGGAAAAACATCCTTCAAATATTCAACCGGTACCCATTCATCATTAGTAGTATGATTACAACTGTTACTACTAGTTCCATTTGTACTCCCAATTGGTTTCATTTCATTGCAATCAACACTAACAACATCAATCTAAATAAAAAACATATATAAAAATAGATTACTAAAGATACAAACAGAATTTTACATTATAATTAAGGGAGAAATTTACAATATCTTATTACACCTAATATGTTTTACATTTAAAAAAAAAATCAGATAAATAAATCACTCTTAAAATTTACAACTTATTTTTAAAAGAATAAAATATGAATAAATAATGAGGACTGACAAACTAATTTAATCAAAGTTTACTGTTACAAATTTTTTTTAGAGTGAACAAAATAAACAAATTTAAACTAAAAGAACTTCAGTTAAATTTAAGAAAACATTAAGAAATTATTAATGATATTAAAACATTAATTTTATGAAATTTGTATTATTTAAAAAGTTTTAGCTAAAATAACCCCTACAGTGATTGATTACTGGAAAAACTAGGATGTAGCACAACATTTTCAATACAAAAGAAAGTAATAAAATTAATTGTTAATGCACACAATATTGTAGTGAAAAAAAATAATAACAAAAAAAATAGGAAAAGAATTTAATATAACTCAATGTAAGAGGCACAAAAGAAAATAAAAGCCAATTTGCAACTACAGAATGCAGGAATTAATTGTTGGTGTTGTCATTATTGTTAGATGATGCCGAATGCATTATTCAATAACAGAATAGATTTGTTCAAATAGTGCGCAAGTAAAACATTTTTAAAATTAGATTGTTGATCTAAACTCCTGCCAAACATGAAGTTTGTTCTTTAATATGTTGTAAATGTAAAAGTTGAATTCCGAGCGGAAATTCGTGTACAAATCACAGATTTTTATTGTAACATTATGAACTGACAAAGTGTCACTAAGCTATGCTGTAAATTCTAAGAAATAAACAAGGAACGAAGAACTGATATTCACAATAACAAAAAAAAAAAATAGGCCGAGTTTGATCTCTGAATATGATCTGGACAAAATTGAAGGCAGCACTCATTCAGATCACCAGAAGCAGAGAACCCCAAGTGATAAACAGAAGCACTAACAATTAAAGATCAGAAATCTTCTCCTTATATTAGAGAAGAGGAGCCAAATAGGTGGTCAGGTACTCCATATTAATAGTTAGTAATTGAAGAATATTCAGTAAATTCACTAGCCTATAATTTTTAACCATTTTATTTTCATTGGATTCTGCACGGTTAGATTCTGTTTTTCTTTCACTTGTCTAAATTCTGCATTCTTATTTATTCCTTCACTTCCTTGTTTCTTCAACATACCTCCGTTCACATTCTTCAACAAATTATCTCTTTCTCTTATCAATTATGTCCTACCGACACCTTCTGTTAGAAACCTAGTTTTTCTTCTGTCTTCATAGTTCATTAAAATCCTCCTCTTTAACTCTTCCAAGCAACTCATTTTTCATTATTTAACTAACTAGCCTTATCTAACTTCAGGATCCTCATTCACACTCATATTTCAAATACCTACACATAATTTTTATGTTTCATACTTTGTTCCTGTCTCTGGAAACAATTGGAACACATTGAGGATGACAGATTTATTCCTTAATCAGATTATAATAAACAACAGATGTTGATATTATGAACAGAAGAATGAAGCAAAATAAGATTACAAGTAGATCAAAGAAAAATATCAATCATTTTAAGAAAATAAAAAATCAATCGCCGTTAAAAGTAAAAAATATCTTGCAGAACAAGTAACACTACAAGACTGTTGAAGAACTATAATATGAAAACAGAAATGTAGATGAAAATATCATGAATAAAGAAATGAAAAAATGTGATAAAAAAAATTATCTTAAAGCAGAATTCATAATTTCTTCAAATTTTTTTTCCATATCTTAGTACACCAAGAAGCATGATTTAATGTAAGTTATACATTGGAATTCTACTTACATATCTTCAATACACAGGTTGCAATGTAAGCTATATATTACAATGGTTGTAATCTATCTAAAAAAGGCAAAACAAATTTTCAGCTTAAGAATGCCAGGAAATTCTGCGTTAGAACTTTTTTACAACTATGAGTTTTTTATTCAACAACTGGATAAAATTTAATAAATGTAACAATTCCAAAACTCATAACAGTTTATTAAAAGCAACAAGTATACTACCATTTACACCACAGCATTTACTTTTTTTACAAATATACAATAAATCTAAAAAAAAATCATGATGAAATTAAACTATTAAACAAAAGACTTAACATAATTTAAACTTTGAAACTCTTACAACTGAAGACAAAAGTTAAATAACATTACTCCAGTCAAATCAGACAAAAATAACAAATAATTATCATTGAAATTCATCAATAAAGTTCTAAAATATAGTCATAAAAAAATATTATAGAAGTCACACAGGAGCCAACTGAATAATTCCAAACTACAATTAAAAGCAACATTAATGAATCCTAATACACAAAAATATTTCCTTAACAAATTCAACTAGAAGCCTTCCAGCCTAATCAAAAACACACAAACCCAACATATCTAAATGCCTATTATAAATAACCAAACATGCCTACCATTACAAAATGTGTCTCCAAATTCATCGACAGGGTGATCGAAAATACATTAACATAGATACTAACATATATTTAACCCGGCATTATTGTGGTACGAAATTGTTACACGGATGTTGAGGTGGGTTAATATAACCCGTGTATGTAATGTACGACATTTTCATGTTTTATTGAATATATTTGTAATCTTTGTCATTATAATGCATATTTACACTCTGATCTTAGGAATAAAAGAAAAAATATTAATTACAGAACATTTATTCAAAGTATTTCAATTTTTACTTAAATTCACACAAAATTAACAAAATTGAGATCCCTTAGAATTTCATCACTTTACTACACTAAAACATAGTCTTTTCAGTACATGGCACTTAAATTATACCTAACTAACATATCTTTGGAAAAAAAGTTTAACGAAACAAATTCGAATCCTCATTGTTTACACAATCACTGCAGAAAGGTATGATATGGTCAGGGCAAATATATTTGTCACAACCTCGACATGTGTTTCATTTTACGATCTCTTTGTACAGGGCATACTTGGCAGGCATCTTTTGCGGGCATTAGGTATTTTAGCAGGAGGCTCTTCAGGTGATGCAACAGTAAACGCTCTGATTCTCTTACGCATTTCTCATGGCAAGCGATTCAAATTCTGGTGGTTTTTCAAATGATCACTGACTAGTGCAAGACCTAAGCTTTTCAAAAAATGATGTAATTTTTCCATTGGCTTATTTATTGTTTATCTGGTGTATTATAAGACCATTAATGTCAGAATTGTTCAACATGGCGTAAAAAATGGTAAGAGGCATCTCTTCAAATTACGGCTCACATCACATGTAGCGCTAAGTTCATCAGCAACGTCCACCCCGCATTTGGTTGAGTTATAGTAGGTGATAAGTTCAGGTTTTCGTTTTTCTCCAGTTGAATCGTCAATCTGATCATCATGGTGCAAACTCGACATCAACAAAACCATCTTATTTTTGTTAGGGATATGAGAAACTAGAATAATATCTTCTTGAAAGCCAAATTGGGATGAAAACACTTACTTGGGATAAACAGCGTTACGAGTTTTAGTGAATTCAGGAGGAATTTGTCTTTTGTTTTTATGCAAGGTTCCAACTGACGTTAGCCTGTGTTCTTTGAGCAGATGCTGGACTAGTTCGTAACTGGTGAACCAGTTATCAAATGTTATATTGCGGTTTGATTTTGAAATGGGTAGCACAATGCGACTCACAATATCGCATGGTTTATTACTTCCAGCAAATGGACCAGGGGGTTGTTTTCCGGCATATATTTCAACATTCAAAATGTAGTAATTTTTAGCATCCACCAAAGCTATTGATTATCTTGATGTCATACTTTGCAGGTTTTGATGGTATGTATTGGCGAAATCGGCTCCAGCCTCGAAAAGCTATTAGCATTTCATCAATAGTAAGACAATCGCCGGGGATATACGCAGTTTTGCAATTTTCAACAAATTTTTCGAATAGTTCTCTGATTGGGCCAAGTTGTCAATTTTCTTCCTTTCTTCACGGGAAGTCTCCTCATCAAAGCACTTTGTATAAAATGGAAATGTTGTTCAGACATCACAAGTCTAAATATTTCGACTCCTGTGCCATCAGACGCCCATAGGACACTCAAATTCTGTCTTCCTGAACAAATTAAGCTGGCAATATATAACAGGCCAATAAAAGCTTTGAGTTCTGCCATGCTACACACCTTCATATAAGTGTGCTTTGACAAATCTGGGTTGACAAATTTTGCGTTCAATGCGTGCATTTGTGTACGACAAAACATTTTATAACATATCATTACTGAAAAACAAATTCCAGCATTCTAACTCAGAAGAAAGACACAAAAAAAATTTAAAAAAAAAAAAAAAAAAAAAAAAAAAAAAAACCTATCTAGCAGATTTTGACTTTTGTGACACACCTGGCAATTGTGTGATTATATTTTCTGCTCTAGTTCTTACATTCCGTCTAAAAGGTGTTTTCAACCAAACTGTTCCATCTTTACCAATATAGCGTGGACATATCTCATGTCGTGAAGATGATTCTGGAGAAACAGGATGCTCCTGCCGTGGCAGCGTTGAACTATTTGCCCTGGATTGCAACTGCATTTTAATTTCATGTAGCGGGACATTATCGTCAGCACTGTCTGAACACTCCTGTTCCGTATCGCTTGACTGGCTACAAACACTCACTAGATCCCTCTTCATCCACATTATCATTATCAGACAAGCCTTCTTCTGAATCAGATTCCTCAAGAATTGACAAAATTCTTTGGTTCTCTCTATCCATGTTTCTAACTACCTTGAAGCAAGGGAAAAATAGTAAAATAAAAAATATATATATATTTTTTATCTTTAAATAATAAATATTTATATATTTTATAGGGTAATATATATATTTACCCTTGAAGCAAGGGAAAAATAGTAAAATAAAAAATATGAACATAAAAACATAAGAAAAAACTTAAACACCAAAAAACAATTCAGTAATAAAAAGTTATACTTAAATAAGGCGCGAAATTGTTACGTTAATTGTGAGGATGGGTTATATTTACCTTTTTGACAAATGCGCGCGTTTAGCTCCCACCGCGGTCACCGCTCGACTGATTTCTTTTCAAACAAGTTTAGAACACAGCGTTGGCTCAGGTTTAGTTTAGAACACAGCTACTGAGAAGAATGGCAACATCGCGCACGTACGTAAAAAAATATTTGCATTTTTAAACACACTGGGTCATTTTGACCCAACCTCAATGACGCCAAGTTAAAAAAGACCTTATAAACAATATAAAAAATATCCCCATAACTTTATATTACCATCATTTATATACTAACAGCATAGTATCACCAGACATATACATAAAAGTTAAGAAGTATACATAACATAAAGTTAAGAAGTATACATAACATAAAGTTAAGAAGTATACATAACATAAAGTTAAGAAGTATACATAAAAGACAAGAATGCATCTGAGGAAAAAAATTTGCCTACATTTCAAAACAAATATTACACAAACTAAGGTGGTCCTTGTAAAGGGCTACTTATTTTCAACATCCTTAACAGAAATTTATCAACAACACATACAAAAAAAAAATGTACATTTACACAATCTATAAACTTGCCCACAAAATAATACATGGTAGATGTACTGATGACGGTGGTACCATCTTGTGTTAAGGCAATCAACACAATGTAAACAAACATACATCAATACAATACAAGCAAAAATTTAATTTACAGGTGAATGTGAGTGCAATGAACAAATAAATTTTTCTGACTTCATCCTCAGAAAAATATACCACTTAATGTAAAATATATTTAGAATAAACTATAAATCAAAATACTATTTCAAAATATAGAGAAAACCAATGAAGATAGACACTCACTATAACATTTCAAACCACCTACTTACATAAACTAAACTTTTAGACATTTCTTCCACAGAATTCTTGACATATCAACACCACCTAAGAGATTCATAGAATTTAACACTACAAAGCACCCAATATATACAGATAAAACATACTTACTGACATACTCCTGTGTACTTTAATAAAAACAAAGTAAAACAATAATCATCAACAACCTACACAAACAAAGACTCCATAAAACATTTTACTCAATTTACATGAGTAAAATGAGGCCCTCAGAAAAAACTATGAGCAGGACAAACACAATAGCTTTGGAATTTTTAAACCGAGCTGTACTATGTTCTAGTCAAACATCTCTCTATATCAACAGTGTAAACATTTGCTATTCCTCTTCTCTGAGAGGAATTACAATTCCACAGACACTGACACCAATTTGATATTGTAAACAAACAGAAAAGGGTCAACATTACCACAATTTAATATTAAAAATGCAAGGGGTGATGTTAAAATATGAGGCTTAATTTGCTTTTTGTTTTTTTATTCGTTACAATGCGCGCTACAATTCATGATCCCGCAAAGAGTGAAGTACAAGGAGTAATCTGATTTTTGATTGCAAAAAACAATTATGTTGATGAAATTCACAGACAAATCTGTTATGTTTACAGGCCAAATATTATGAGTGATGCTAAAGTAAAACAGTGATGATGTTCATTTTGAGAAGAACAAACTAATGTTCATGATGAAGAATGTAGGGGTCTGCTATCAGCGATATACGATTTGATTGAAGAGCTTATGAAAAATTTCTGAAAGCCAGTGCTCTACTGTGTCACAATTGACTTTGATCTTTCATGATCTTTGATATGAAGTTTTGACTGAATAATTGGGCTATAAAAACTGCATACCAGAAGATGAAGATGTTAACAGACACACAAGGAAAAATGTTTTTCTACAGTGCGTGAATTCATGCAGCAATATGAAAATGAAGGTGATGCATTATTTGATCACATTGTTACAGGAAACTAAACCTGAATTTCTAACTCTAACATTGAAACAATGCAGCAATCAATGCAATGGTGGCATTAATCATCTCCTAGACCAAAATTTCAAACAAGATCATTCAATAACGAAGCTGATGGTTATTGCTTTTTGGAACTAAAAGGGTATCTTGTTTGTCGAATTTAGTGACTGCAAAATTATTGTGAAACGGTGATGAATATTGTGAAAATTAAAAAACCTTAAAGGAGCTATAAAAATCAAATGATGTGGAATGCTATCCCGTAGGATTTTGTGTTTGCATGACAATATCCAGCCACTTGCAGCAAATCAAACAATGACACAAATGGAAAAGTTTTGTTGGAAAATATTCAATCATCCACCCTATAGCCCTGACACAGCTTCCAGTGACCATTTTGTTTTACTTCACCTAAAACAGTAGCTTACATCACAAAGGTGTGATGACAATAAACTGAAAAATGGTGTTACTGTGAGGTTTAAGTAACTGGCAACAGAATTTCGTGAAGAGGGAAAGAAGGAGATAGTGAAACACAATGACAAATGTGAAGTTAAAAGCAGCCATGTAGAAAAGTATTAAATGTATGTAGTTTTTATGCATAAGTAATAAAATTTGTTCATATTTTTCAGTTTTGTTTTTATTTCAAAAAGGACCTTGCTTTAAAAACATTCATCTTATAAACAAAAACACAACATAGTAGACATAAAATTCAAATCTAATAAAATTTTTGACTAGATTCTAAGTAAACATCTATGTAACTCAAAGCAAAAGGCTGTCAACACTAACATGAACTGACCTCTGAGTGAGAACAGCACCACCGGCCACTAAAAATGACCGCAAAAGGAACTAAAACTGTTATAATGTGAGTTTTGAAAACTTTATATTTATTAAATTTATTTTGCTTTGAAGTTTTAAATAATTTTTAATCACTGATCACTACGAATACAGAGATACACCATATTGTTAAATTTATCTATTCAATTTAGTTTTAGTTAATTTATTAAAAATAGCTAAAGAATTGTAAAACATTAATAATATGTGAATAAGATCAGGGGTGGCATTTTAAATTCAGTAGCAAAATACTGTATGCTAAGAAAGCCAATCAGCAAAAGCAAATTGTGTGAACATCACAGAAAGGTTACTTATAACATTATATTGACAGGAAATTTAGTCTGAAAATAGGAACAAAGTATGATAGACAGTAAATATAATTGGTATTTTGCAGTAAATGATTAAGAGGGATGACTCAATAGTTATTAATATTAAAAAAGAGGCTGAAACAATAATATAAGCATAAGGCTAAAATATAAACAGAATAACTACACAAAACCAATAAATAACAATAGGATGATTCAGAGGAAAACAAAATGTCAAGGTGACAGTAGAAGGTGCTTCAACACTGAATAAAAACTGGATAAAGAAAAAGGAAAACATTTAATTTAAAGAAAAACTTATTAACTAATTAGAAACCAACATTAAAGAAAACCTTTCCCAGATAATTTTAATTAACTCTACCTCATCAGACAGGCTAGTATTGCCAACAGGTTCTTCAGCAGTATCCACAGAAGCATTATCAACAGTAACAACTGGCACAGAGGGGGATATTTGCTCGCAAGAATTCAAATTAACAGCCGCATTTGACAAACCTGGTTCTACTACTTCTTCCCCTTGGATTCCACTCATTAAGAAATACTGACCTATAATTTAAACAATAAATATAATCAACATAAAAGTACATTCAACTCTTTCATATAGTTAAAACACACTACCAAAAACAATAAACATAGTTTAAAAAATAAATTCAAAGATAGTCTTTATGTATTAATAATCTTCAAATAACACTCTATATCCCATTTAAAAATTTAAGCACATTTTTATCTCAGAATTCTTAAATACACAATATAAGAATTTATAATTATAAAAAGGCTATATATTATGAGATAAATGTAAAAAAAATAAAAGTACACAGAACAGTCTGCTTCTAAAATTCACATTTATTCCAAAGAAAGGTCTCATTAAAAAGACCAAACAGTCAGATAGAAATTGAAAACATCACGCAAAAACAGTGTATTAAAAGTTTTGTTTATGCCTTAATACAATAAAACCCTAATTTTATAAAACTATAAAAAATTAACTATGATAATCACATACAATTATGGACTCACCTCATATTAAGATCTGTTACTAAAAGTAGATTTTGTATTTTAAAGAATGTCCAATTACAAGTCAGATATATGAAAAAAAACATTCATTTTTCCTCAAAAGTTGTCTTCAGAAGTGTCACTATCCTGGAGGTGAGAATCAGTGTCAAGAAAGAAATCCTGGTCATTCTTTACTGTAGTACAGATCACCAAAAGCTTTTAATAAAGCATGAACAAGTGATTTATATTTACGATGCAACTTGCAAAAGATGAATTCAGCAATAAAAATGGCATTCTGTATTGTCATACAATGCTTCTAAAAGTATCATCACTTTCCAATATTACTAAAAATTTACTTAAATCTAATTCACAACCATTAGACACAAAAACATTACTACTACATGATGCCACTTATAAACTGTAACCAAAGATTCCTTGAACTGAACTTCGTACAATTACAGCAAACATAACCTTACACTCCTTTCACTTGCCTAGTTAACCATAACCAATAAATTGGCCGGTTGATAAGGCCATTGTTTACATTTAATATTGGTTTCTATCTCGTGCCTGTAATCCTCCGATTAACATATTTTAATATAATATGTATTGAAGCTGAGTCAATAATTGTATGTAATAATTTTAATTGTTTGCAATTAAAAACTTTGTCACCAAACTACATTAATCTGTGACTGTATTTGCAGTCGATTTATAGCTGGCAATATAGATAAATATTAAGTACACTCAAACAAATTAAAAACGATTACTTATGGGTTTCACAAAACTACAAATCCACCAACTAATTAAAACCAATAACAAATATAATACCATTACACTGAAGTGCAATCTGTCCATCATCAAGAATTACAATTGGAATTGTTTGCACAACTTCATCCTTAATATTAACATTCTGCCATTGATCATCATTGCTAGCAACATTTTGATTATCCAATGTCTCAGAAGGCACTACCACAGATGTAACATTTAATAAAGCTAGTATATCATCTGCTCCTGAGTTACTCATGTTATAACCTACAAAATAAAAATGTAATATTAATTTATGTACCATGTTTACACGGTACATTGAATCTATTTAAAAATACTATTACTTTAAATATCTGCTTTGAAAATAAAATTGTTCTCTTAAATATAACTTCCTCAACCAAAATCATAGTTCGAAAATCACAGCTAAAATTAGATTTGTAGGTTACCTGGCAATACCTCAAAAAACAGAAACAAGTCAGTTGTTATATGACGCTAAATATAAAACTAGAACTTATATAATAATACAGCGAAAAAACATATTTACGTTTAACCCAACAAAAATATCACTTAAATTTATGTTATGAAAATGTATTTATTTACCTTTTACTTTCAAAGACCTACCACTGCCATACATAAAATTGAGGGAAATTCATGTTACTTTCAAATAACCATTAAGGATTAGAAACCTTGTAATAAATTATTATAACTTACATACGTCATTCATAGAATGCCATTTTAAGACAATAAATAACGTTATTCAGAACAAATTTTGTAAGGCAAGCAATTAGCAGATCAAAATCCTACTCAGGTTTGCCAATGCTATTTCATACAGAGTTAAAAAATTATGCATCTTTTGGTGACATAATTAAATTTTTTAAATTATATGATTTTGAGTACTTGAAAACGGTTTAAAAATATTTTAAATTTCAAACAGCATACAGATGCTATTTTAATACTGTAACCAATATTAAGAAATACATGCATCACTAAAGAAAGCCCAAAACTTCACAAAAAAAATAGCTAAATGTTTTCTTAATTAATTGATAACGAATTAAACTGTAGTAACTTTGTCCATATAGTTATTCTTTAACCTAATAATCAGGACCCATAATAAACCTTGGTTTACTAAACCCGCATAAACAGTAAGTGTGGATCATTACAAAACTCCACGAACGGGTTGTGAGAGGTGATATTAACAAACTGAGGCATGTTCATTGACGCTAAAACGGTGAATAGTAATTTTATAAACACACCAAGTCTATCGAGTATTTTAGGTTAAAGAAAGACAATTTCGCTATTTAACTTCAAATGCGTCTTCACTTCGTAAAACAATGCATCAGATGACACTTCAAAATCAGTATTGTTTTTCATTACCGTACCTTAAATTGAGGAGAAAAAAATTTGGTGATATTTGTTTTATTTGTGCTTCTTTTCAGACCAACAGAATAAAATGTTGTATTCATAAATACAAATAATATCTGAACATACAAATAAAAGTTCATTCAGCGTAAAAGCAATGATTTCTGTCATTTAACAAGAAATAATCACCAACAATAAATGGAAATTTGACAATTTCTAATTCTAAACGTATGCAAAAAGATTATTCTTGAGTAAAATAAATAATATATCTCTTTTACAGCTAGATAGTACAAAGTAAACTTTTTTGTACTTCAGAATCTATTATTGTAAATTCTGAGATAATAACTTAAATAAATCTGAACATTTTGTAGTAAACGACCTAACAATGTTATATATCATAGTCTCTTCCGTTATCCTCCCGCCAATTATTATCATTGAGATTAAGTTTCAGTGATGATTTTCAGTACTTTAACAATACTATACTTTTACAGCAATTAAGATACGCATACTACAAAGAAAATGAGAAAATATAATTGTAATAAGAGAGTGACTATTTGATGATCCGCCTACTGACATGTTCGACTTGTTCACTTCACGAACTTGATGATTGACAACTTATTTATTTTTACTTATCCAGTCTCACAGTAATACCGTGTAAGTTAGGTTACTACTGTTACCCGAATTGGCGTTTATTTTCTCCGTAATGGATGTTCCCCGTAATATATATCGTTTGTGTGAAATAACCCATAAAAAAAAGTACATGTGTTCGTATGTTACAAAATTACAATACTTTCCAACAAATAAATTATGTAATCTTGGATACGAATTGGTTTTGAAGATTTAGGATAACCGAGAACGATGACGTTATAACAATAGGTAATACCGAGTTAACTTCAGCTGCGTCAGAATACATGATTGAAAGGTTTCAAACTAAGTTTGGACAAAATATTGTTATTTATGTATTCGATGAGTTTTGAAATGTCAAATTCTGTAAACGTGAACTAGAAATTAACTACAAAGCATTTGTTGACTACAGCAATTACCTGCTACAGCTATGTGCGAATAAACTGTTCAATAATAATCGTGTTAAATACAAATAAACAGTTGTAGTCAGGGAATGACTGACGAAAATGATGAATCAACGTTCATTAAAAGAAAATATGACGTCGGCAGAGTACTACGATAGCAATGGGTTTTTGGTAGGATTTCTTGCGAAATATGCGTAAGTATTTTGTATTTGCTGCCTCTAAAGTGCGAATTCGTTACTGCCACTAACAGTCAATCTCATCGCCTCCGGTTTCGTAATCGTTTTCAGTGGTCGGCCTTCAACGTCATAACAAATCTGAAACGTAATTAGATAGCTATTTATGCGAATTTCTCTAGCGCCATGATGTAGAAGTAAATAATCAATGCGTTCCAGTCAATTCTGAAAAATATTTGCGCTTTTGGTCTGTACATTGTCACTATTTGGTTTTTGTTAGCCAAAGAAAATTTCATCTTCAACTCTATGCAGAAAATGAAATCAAAACACATCTCAAATATTTTTCATAATTTATTTAATATTTATATTGAACACTGTTCACGCATACAACCACGCTTTTTCAAAACAGAAGTTGAAGAATTTATTTTCAAAATTATTGATCATTCTTTTTTTTGCAAAAAAAATTTAGGAGCAAGTAAGGATTAATCTACAAAAAAACTATGTACAATTCAGTCTTCAATCTATGAAAAAAATGAAATGAAAACACATTCTGTCAAGCTTAAACTTTCATTAGATCATTTTCCTACTAGATAGTTTCATTTTCAGTACAGGATAAGATTAGATTAAAATTATCTTATTAATAAAATTTTAACTTCAAAAACATCTTCAACTCTATGCAAAAAATGAAATCAAAACATATTCTGTCAAGCTTAAACTTTCATTTTATTGTTTTCTTACTACATGAAGTTTCTTATATATTTCAATATAAGACATTTTTTTCTACATACAGTTCTTTTCCTAACATATTTATCTTGAACTAATGTTTTTTCCTAACCATTTATATACTACACCTCAACAAAAGAAATGTGATGAACAAAATGTATCACAATTTATTTTTAAATAGTATTCTTAATAATGTTTCATATCTTACTGAATTTATCCTAATTTTGAAACATACAAACTGCATTATTGTATGTGTGAACAGAGTATTTAAATATTATATAAATCATGAAAAATACTTGACAGTATGTGTTCTGATTTCATTTCTTGCATACAGTTGAAGAAGCAATTGTCCATAGAGTTTCACTTAGAATTAATAAAATTGTCTTATACTGAAAAAAAAAAGCTTTATGTAGTAGGCAAATTATCAAATGAAAGTTTTATGCACAAATTAGTGCAGACCATAAAGTTCTACATATATATGCCTATGTATAAAATTTTGAGGCTCAAAAATCTCCAAAATTACATCGGTTTCATTGACATTTAGATATGCATGTTAAAATTTAACGAAAATTGGTTGAGTTGTTCTTGACCAATTAGTATCAGCTGATCTGTCAGACCACTTATGAAGTCTGAATATTTTTATGGTAGTTACTGTGGGACTTTAATGTGCTCCAATAAAAAAACAAGAATGCTAATTGAAAAACTGTTTTGCGCATAAGAATAATTTTTATTCAGGATTCTTAAACACTATCATTCATATTTATTTAATAAAATGAATTTGAAGTTACAGAAGGTGATGAAAAACCCTATTTTCAAGATTATAGAGCTAGTGTTGCCGCCTCTTTGTCAAGTTGTCATACTTGCCGGGAGGGAGCGCTAGAGATACCTCCATAAATATCACTTTCATGCTACAATATACAATTGAAAGTACTTTTTTTTTTTATAAATATAT
Organism: Lycorma delicatula; assembly: GCF_047948215.1. Classification (NCBI taxonomy): domain Eukaryota; kingdom Metazoa; phylum Arthropoda; class Insecta; order Hemiptera; family Fulgoridae; genus Lycorma; species Lycorma delicatula. The sequence continues at coordinate 69,999,768 of NC_134460.1, forward strand.
CATTTATAATTTATATAATATAAAAATAAAATAAGTAATTAAAAAGTATTAATTTTTCAATAAAAGACATTCAATTTCAAATGAACACATCCAATTATAGAATGGGTATGAGTAGACCCTTTATTTAAGGTGAACGTTATTAAAATGTCTTCAGTTAGTTTTCACATTAAATCAGTCTTTCTCAGGAGCTACCGTAGAAAGCGAGGATTACCTTGCCACTGGGATTTGGAATAGTTACTTTATTTTTATGAATTATTAGAAGCACTAGTGTAATTTATATTGAATGTTATGAATCATTGTAAAAGACCGGTTTTTAACAAGGAAGAAAGGATTTTTACTGTGGAAGATTATTCAGCAACTAAATCTTTTGTGCCAAGAACCTTTTCAATTGCAATTCCTGTGTAAGAATACACCAAATACATCTTCAATTCATCATTTGTTAAAGAAATATAGAGTACATGGTTCTGTTTGCAATCAGAGACATATCTGGAAACATTCAGTACTTAATGACTAACGCTGGTCCTGGAAGTTAATAAAAAATAATAAAAAAAAATTACTTAAAGCCATACCAATGAATACACATACCATGTGAATTACATCCAGTTGATTATGCTGCTAGGCTTCACTACTGTCATTGGGTTTAATCAGTTTGTTCGGTAAAGTATTGAAATGTTGGATAATATATCTTTTACAGATGAGGCTTGATTTCATTTGAGAGGTTACGTTAATAGTTGGAATGATCACTACTGGAGCTCCAACATCCCCACATCATCTGTTCATGACTTCTATACTAGTAGAAAATTCATGTTTGGTTTGCAATTTCCAAGCGAAAAATAATTGGTCCCATATTCTTTGAAAACTTAATGCAGACTTCTACCAATTGTAATGCAATTTTAGAATTCAATGAAAGAGACTCATGGTTTCAACAAGAGGGACCACATACACACGGCAAGAGCAACAATGGACCTTTTGAGAAATTTATTTGGTGGAAAGAGTAATATTTACTGGCTTATTGGCTTACTAGGTGACAAGCTAGGTCACCTGATCTTTCTCCTGCAAATTTTTTTCTCTGGGATATCTAAAAGGTTGAGTATTCAAAAATAATCTAAAGAACTGAAAGCGAACATAACTCAAAAATTACAAGAAACTGGAAGAGGTACACTAAGAAAGGTTGCACAGAATATGATAAAGAGGATAAAGGCTTGCATTGATGAAAGTGACACTTTCAATATTTGTTATAAAAAAATTTGACCCCAATATTGTTTTGTACAAATAATTGCAATATTTATAAATAACAATTGGATTAAGTATAGCAGATTATTTTTCTTTAAATTGGGTTGCATTTTAAACAAACACTGTACTATCTCCTGATGTGGTGCTCCAAACTAAAAAAAAAAAGGATTAAAACATCTTTTATTACACTCTGATTTCGACTGGCTTACCCAGGAAAGTTATGCAACTTGCTGCCTAATTTTTATATCTGTTATCAAACATTTATAATTTTCAACTTATATTCTCCTGCAATTCAGAAGGCTGTGCCTTAACACACATCCAACTGACTGAGTAGCTGCAGAGCACACTAAGTTAGTGAAATTTGTTTTTTAAGATTTATCCAGTGATAATTTTGCTGTATTGGCACTCTCCACAGAACATTATACAGTCATTTTTCTGTGCAATTGTTAATGTAATCATTTGTCTTAATTCTGTTTTTATTAAAAAAAAAACTGTCCATTGTTTTAGCCACTGGTTTCAGCTAATATTTTTATATTACGATTCATTCATGTAGTCTGAAAAGGCAAAGTTATGCAGTCGTGGGGTATAAATGTTAAAAGTTTAATCGGCTTTTATATTTATGATAATCTATGCAAAAGTTAATACTTCCACTAAACACTCATGTAAGATTTACAGGAACCTGTTCAACAATGTTCAGCAAACTACTTCAAGAGAAGAATGTGCTTTCATGTTAAAATCTGTAAATTTTTTAAGTTTCTTATTGAGGAACTGTGCTGCTTTAAATTTCTATTTTATTTTGTACCTATACGACTGTTAGTAGTAAGAAAATCACTAAAATCAAATTGCTGGTCAGAAAGCATAAGTGGGAGAACTGACAACTACTAAAATATAGGTATCAAAAAGTATTATTATTCAAGCTTCAGCCTTAGATTACTTCAAATCTTTATCATAAAACATCTACTGCAACGTGCTGTAGCTGAATATAGCAAGCCACAGGAATAGTGGCTGGCAGGCTAGTGTTGTTAGGTGCATATTTATTGTAAAGTAATAGCAATTATTAAAAAAGGACTTTTTTGTTTTATGAAAGTTACATTGTTTTGCTGCTCTAGATTTGATTCTTTCTTGCCAGTCTTTAAAAAAATGAAATTTTCATGTTTAGTAAAATCACCTTTAAAATATGCATTATGTGCTATTAGTGAAAGGCAAATTTAATACTTGTGCATTAATAGTAGACATACTTTTTTCCTCAAACACAAGTAAATATGATCCTTCCTTTGAGTTGACAAACTGGCCGACTGACAGCACTCAAAGTTTTAAAATATAAATAGAACCTACATATCCTTGGTGTAACCTTAACTTAACCCAGAGAATTATGGAAATAAATTGAGTTGTGGTAAAGTTTATTTCCATAATTTTCTGGGTTAAGTTATACATGTGTTGACTTAATTTAAGAAAGAACCCTGGTGAAGTAGTGTACACACTGGAATAAATGACAAACTTTTCTTTATTGCATCCATTGCGTCAAGAATAAACACAGGTAAACAAAAAAAGTAATGTAGAACCGAGATAAAAATAGATGAATTAGAGGATGTATTGTTTATGTTTAATCTTAAAATGAAATCAGTTTTTCTTATATATTGAAAACATTTTCCTTTCCTGGGGTAAACTGATTTGTTTTGCCTAGTCTTTATCTGTAGCCCGACTATCCTGCAAACACATATATTTTGTAAAGCCACTCAAGATACCGAGAAAGAAGCCCTATTGCTTTCAGCCCAGCCATTCAGTGTTAATCATGCTCATTAGTAGCTTTTAACATTTTTGACATACTTTCATGTGCTACTGGTACAGAAGAAAACTTATCAAGTTATGTAACAACACTGCCTTTAAAGCTTCTTTTTGAAGTCTACAAATAAACTCTTAACATAAATTATCAATTCAGACATTAGCCCCCTAACATCATGGCAGGAACAAATAAACAATCTCTTCTACAGTATTTCAGTAAATTTTCATTTAAATTTCTATATATGAAATTTCAGTATCCATGTTATATCCATTTTTTAAGTTGTTTATCCATTCTTTAAGACATGAACCTAGGAGTTCTGCATGTTTTGACAAATAAAGTCTTGAATTAGGTCACTCAGTTCTGCTTCTGTGATGAGGTGAGGTTCAGTATTTTATTCTTCTGGAATGTAATTAATATCTATTGAAGTTGAGAATTCATCGGCTGGACCTTTTGGGGAATCAGAAATTTCTTTGCAAGAAGTTGGAGCAATCTGAATCAGTAATCATCACCATGAAGTACTGGTCTCATAGCTTAATGAACATTTGGGTATGCACTACTGCATAACCAATGTATATATTGTTGAATTGAAACTGGTAACATTTGTTAAGGAAAAATAGCAGTCATCATAATGGTTAATAGGCTCTTGCCAAATCACAGGTACACCAAAAAGCAAATGCTCTTTTTTCCCCTTTTAACCACTGGGTTAATGTAATGTAGCGCTTGATGCATGCTACACATGGAACCCAGGATTTATCTTGGTCTCCCACGGGACAGTCAAAATAATTTTTATAAGGAATTTTCAGCAGATTTAATGCTGATTTTCATGGTAAATTCTGTGCAAATGTAATAAAAAATATTTGGAGAATTTTTACAAATGCGATTTTTATTCATTGTAAAATTCAAAATGTTTTAATGAATGAAAGTAAACTGAAATATTATAGAAATAATTATAAAATTAAATTTTAATTTAAACTTAAAATACTTCACAAAATTTTCACCATGGAGTGCAATAAAACAGCACAAAATACACACATTATGTTCAATAAAATAATACCAAAAGTTACTCTATCATAAAAATCTTTCAATAAATTTATGGCATTACTTATGAAACAATCTTTATAATGAACGATAAAACCACTACAACTAAAGAACACAGCAAATCATAACAGTAACTGCTCACAATGAAGAAAATTTCATCACATTGAATTACTCATTACTTGACTCACGACATGGCTTGACATCATTCAACTGTTATGTATCATATACAAGTTTACAGCATGCATTACAATATAAATCAGATGTGAATAAGCAACCATACATACGTGCTAACTTACATGTTCCATGACTGATGGAACAAATAAATTTGTTTTGAAATACATATTCAGATTCAGCATATAAAATACTATAACATCAATTTCCTTTTCAGTTCCAATTTTATATTGACCAGTGTAATTTATTGAAAGGACCTTTTTGTTTGTCTATGAATTCCATTGTTGTGTAAACAAACATCCACCCAGCAATGGTTTTACATTTCATAAACTACTGTAATCTATTTTTTCAAAGGCCATTGCTGTAATGCTGATACATATCTTGCATGTTATAGTTATGATAGACAATTATTTCTAGCTTTTATACACATCATATAATTGAAATCATCGCATCACTACTAAATAAAATGATTATCTTCAGAAAATGCAATGTACAAATTTTCAAACAACTCTTTATTTGCAAGTTTACTTTTGCATGTCAATACAGGTAACAGCAGCACTTACTTTTTCTGGACTTCACTTCCACGAATTTCATTATATGTGAAATGAATATAACTACATACCAGTAGCAACACAATGGAAGCTGGCTCTTAGAATAGCCTCCGCATATAGGACGGTGACTACAGAGGTGGTTTTCAACAGAGGGATGCCTCCAGTTAAACTTGAGTAGCTGAATGAGTGGAAAAGTTAAGTGGTGACACTAAGGAAGAAGCCTTTGACAAGTTAGTGACAAGGTGGCAGGAGAGATGGGAGCAAGTCAATGTGGGAGGTGGACCTTTGACATCATCCCCAATATCAGAAGGCGGGTCAGGAGCACATGTTTATAAAACGTTTGGTTAACGCAGCTCCTGACAGGCCATGGTACATTTAACACTTGGCTAAAAGGAACAGATTCGGTGTGCTCCTACTGCAGAAAGATATGGTAGTGGAACACACATTCTCTGAGTGTGAAAGGTGGGCTGAGGAGAGACAGCATTGTTACACTGTAGTAGGGCAGTTAAATGCAGGAAACCTAATGGAGCAACTGCTACTCAGCAAGGCCTTGTGGAAGGCAATAGAAACTATGAGTGAAAGTATCTTGCGGAAGAAAGGCAACAGCAATAGCTGATATTCGGGCAGATGAGGATAAGGGTAGCTCCCCAAGGAGCTACCTCCTTGCCCCCAAGGAGGTAAGTGGGGGCCCCTTGTTGCTGCTCAGAACTCTCCAAATCATTCATAATATGCCCAAAGAAAACGGCATGTCTGTGAATTATGGCTTGGCAGGTATCCAGGCTCTTGAAAAAGGGGAAGGTTTTTCAGTTCTTTTAAGGTAATATATTACATATCGAATACTTTGAAATATAAATACCTTCCAGAGTAATAATTTTTTTTGTCTAACATTAATGTTTTTCTGGGATTACATAGGAATTTATAACTACATAACATTCCTAATCAGCAAATAACTAATCAAGCCAAATCATTATTAGGTAACTGTGAATTAACTTGCATGGACTATTTTCACACATGTGAAAAAAGTCTCATCTGCTATACAAAAATATCTTAATGCAACATTCTAAGTGCAACAGAAAATTGCACCAAATATACTTACAATTTCACACACAGAAAATTAATTCAATTATACATACATCAGGAGTGAATGTCTAGAGAAATAAAAAAAGAGGAATGTATTAAGAAATAAAAACCAACAAAATATTATTTATAAAGATTGTTTATACCATAAGGGGATTTCTTACAATGTATAAGCAATCTACAAAATAATTAAATTGTATACATGGTCAACATGATATTATTACTATTATAGAAAAAAATAATAATAATTAGTCAAATTATATTATTACAATACGATTTGTAATAATTAATTGCAATTTCATAATGTGGTATAATAAGCAATAAACAATAATTAAAACAAGACAGGTATAAATAATTTGTTAAAACATAATACAAAGGTATTTATTTACTGGTAAATATAACTAATTTTTATTTATAATTAATTAGTAGTACCATATATATATATATATATATATTTTGCTTTTTTAGAGAATGTATTATTCTGCAATACATTCATGTGTGTGGGAAAGTATATTTTTTTTTAATAATTAAAGTTTAAACAGTTTTAAATATTTTCATAAATATTAATTATTAATAAATAATATTAATATTTATTTAATGGAACATAAAACGGTTTAATACAGTGACCCATAAAACCGATCGTTTTGTCTAGACAGGTATAAGTGAGAGGACAAAAATATTATTTTTTTTTGTAGCGGCTAGAATGCACTTCCTTCAGGTGGTTGGGAAAGTTTAATATTATCTTTAAGTGTCATTAATCTGCGCAATTCCTGAAGAACTGATTTGATCGTATAATCTCTCTGCCATCTTGCAAGAACTGGTACGGCTCTATTATCAACCTAAAAAATAAATTACAAAAATTATATCAAAACACTATTTTGAAAAGATTACTTACAATATTAACAAAAAAATTTACTAAAAGATAAAATACGGAAATACATAACTTGTATGTAGACAGAAACCTACAACAAATTATGAAAATCATGTCAAAACTTAATTAAACCTTAGACAAGTTTAGGAGGCTTCTTTCTTTTCCTGTTTAGCCTCCGGTAACTACTGTTTAGAATATTCTTCAGAGGATGAATGAGGATGATATGTATGAGTGTAAATGAAGTGTAGTCTTGTACATTCTAAGTTCGACCATTCCTGAGATGTGTGGTTAATTGAAACCAAACACCAAAGAACACCGGTATCCACGATCTAGTATTCAAATCCGTGTAAAAATAACTGGCTTTACTAGGACTTGAACGCTGTAAGTTTTGGAGGCTGTAAAAAGTTTCACTTTATATCTGTTTATACACTTAATCCATTTAATTTCTGAGTGGGATATGACTGCATCAAACGTGTAATAGTTTCATCTGCATTTTATTTTATTAATCACAAATTAATGATACACACTTTTTTCCGTTATGCCAATGTTACAAGTAACAAACTCAATCCTGTACAAATGTACAAATACTCAACTAGAGTGTGTGAATACATCAGCACCTTCAGTCTCTAAAAGTAAATAATTAAACCTTAAATATGAGCCTTGAGATCTTTTTTAAGTAATGTAAAAAGGCAATACTTTCAAACATGGAAATCTGGCTACTTTCTAGAATGAAAAAAAAAATGGGAGAACCACACCATTAATATAACTATCATATTCTTTTTTCCAGTCAATATCAGTGGATTTTCCATCCTAGCCTATTGAAACGGAAACTTAAAAAGCATTTAAGGCGAATTAACTAATTTTTATTTACGTTTTGTTTTTACAATAAATACTAACTTGACATATATGATATTCCAGAAATTCACAGAAATCTCTAAGCAGTTTTGCTGAATGAAAATTCACCACCACTTATTCATGAACTGTGTGTGTCTGCAGCTTGTTACATACATGTATTTTTATCATCAAGCTCAGATTTTAATTAGAAATCAATTGAGCAGTTTTAAGAAGGCAGGCTTGATAACTGGTTTGCTTGACTATTATCAACCTTCCATATGGAAAGCTTCTGCAAATTCTGACTTCCAACTTTTTTTATTAAAAGAAAAAGACTCCTTTTGCACAACTACCAGCATTACAGTTTCCATTTCTTCGACTTGGTAATTTGGAAGACTACTATTACTCAGAAATTTGAAATTCCATGCTATTGTTCTTGGTATTTTTGTATAAAAGGAGAAGTATTTATAATACTAATTGATATTGTTAACAGCATCCAGTCTCACAGTTACTGGCATTTTACTTTTTTCTTCTGTTCTTCATTATAGGAAACTGAAAACTTGAACTAATAGGACCTTTCATTTATTAAAGATCCTCCCACCATCTAGAAAGAAGAAAGTGTTATGGAAAGAAATCACGATTAGGAAGATCAGCAGGGCTTACACGTCCAGGTAAATGATTCCAATTTAACCTACCAGTTAACCCTCTAATTTCTTGTATTTGTTTATGACAAATACTGCCCAAGATCCTTAGTTTTTATCCAAGAAAGAACCGTACTGGAATTTGTTCAATAATATTTTCCAACTGTTCCTAATTCTGATATCTGAAGAAAGCTTAGATTCCAATGGTGAATCTGGGAATTAGTTGCTTCTTTATGGGGGCTACGTGAAATCTTGCTGGAATAAGCTGATCTTGTAAGCTCTGGATACACTCAAATTACATAAAAATTGCAGTAATATAACAGTGCTGACTGGCATCACACAGACTTGATGATGTTCCCCTCTCCATGAATCCAAAATGAAATTTTTTATTTCACTTGAAACAGAGATGCCTTTCAACCATGCTTGAAATGGAATTCAGATCTCTCCATGCAGAATCCCAATCGCCTTTCATTCCAAAAATGTTGTAGTAACAACTTAGGTATTAGAGCGATGGGTGCAGAGGATTCTAAAGATCATACACTCACTGAGGTAAGGAAAGTAATTTTCATCTCGTTACTACTTTCAGATTGAAACTCTTCATTACAGTTTAAGTTTGGATTGATTTTTACAATGTTCTTTTTTTATCAGAGTATTCCGAATAACGAGACCGTAGTAGATGGAGATGCACTTCCTATGTACTCCTATTGTCTTAATTCAAATTTAAAAACTTCAAAAACTGCTGTAGCTTCTCTTTAGAACTGGTGAGCCTCCTACAGGCTAAGCTATATAGCACTAGTGATACAATTGTCAACATAAAAGATATGTAATTTCTCAACAGTATCCAATGAATAAGATTGTGATTTTTCTCAAAGATATTTTTCAACTTTGTCCAGATAATAATTAACCACTGTCATTAAATTGAAACTGACTGCAGGTAACGCCAAAACACTACCTACCTATGTCTAAAAATTCTTACTTCATCTCCATTTCCAATCCATAAGAACTGAAGGAATCATCTCCTCGCTCTTCAGACATTTGCAAAAATACACTTTTATAATCTGCTAAAACCTTAAAGTTTATTTGGTATGAATTCAATCAAATTTAAGACCTTTTTTAAACATTCCTTTAATAACATTGCCATTTTTCCTTTGTGAATATATAAAAAAACTGGGCACAAAGGTTTTGAGTTTCCTTCCTTGATAATGGCCTGTGTGGTAAATAATGTCCTTTATCTCAATCACTGAGTGAGTGGGACTTCTTGAATTATTCCTTTCTGTGTTCAATCTAAAATGAATAGGTATGATATTCTTTCTTCTTAATTGTAAAGTCTCCAACTTCTTTACGATTTTTCTTGTTTTTATTTGCTACAGCATGGCTTCTGCAAAAGTTTGTGGATGTTCAAATCATCCACACAATTTTTGTTGTCCGTGGTAAATTTATGCCTAAATCATAAAGAAAGACTAATTCTGAATTGATAAAATCAGCTTATAAATTTTATTTTGATTGTGCATTCGGGATCAAGTTCAAATCTGACACCTTATGTTATTTACATATCATGCTCAGTAACTCTAATTGAATAGCTGAATCGGAAACAACAATCCATGCCATTTGCTATACTGATGGTTTGGCATGAACCTAAGGACCACTTCACAGACTGCTACTTTTGTGTGAAAAATATATTTGGATTTTCATTCAAAAAATAGAAAGTTCATAGAATATGTAGATGTATCCTCAGCTCTAAAGCCAGTACCATATGGAGAGGAGTTGCCAGTACCATATGGAGAGGAGTTACCTGTACCACCATCTAATCGAACAGTGCTAGAAGAACAATCTGAAAATGAAGCAGATGATGTAAAAGATGTAGAATTTCTTCCTGTATCTGATAAGAAATCTCCTCATTTAATTCAACAACATGAACTTAATGATTTAGTGGGTGATTTAATGTTATCAAAGCAGCAAGATGAACTTCTGAGATTTAGGTTGTAAAAGTGGAATTTTTAGCAGAAAAAACAAAAGTTACTATGTTTAGAACACGAAATAAAAATCCATTGTGCATTTTTACTGATGAAAGAGCTTGGAATACAGTGTATCTCTGAAGATTGACATCTTTTTATTGACTTTTCTACAGTTAACATGAAAGCAGTTTTATAGCATAATGTTAACAGACCATCTATTCCATTAGCTCATGCAGATGATATGAAACTATGGAATCAATATTAAAAGCAATAAAATACAAAGAGTATATTTTTAACTTTCAGAGATCTGAAAGTTGTTGTGTTACTTCTTGATTTACAAGGTGGGTTTACGAAATGTTGCTTTTCTTTGTCTTTAGGGTAAGTCATCGCAAAGTAAAGAACTTGTCATTACGGCAGAAGTCTGTGGTTGGTGAAATAACTGTAAAGCATTTATTACTAATTGAGAGTGGTAAAATAAAACTGCTGCCACACTTCACATAAAACTTGGACTCATGAAACATTTTTTTAAGGCACTAGACAAAGATGGACAGGATCCAAGTTCCTAAACTGAGTGATGCTAAGTTCAAGGAGGGGTATACTTATTTGTTCTACAAATCAAGAAACTGCTTAAGGACTCAACTTTTGACAATACTTAGTGAATGTAAACTAGCTGCATGGAAGTCCTTCAGAGATGATGGTGGTGGTGTTAGGCAACAGAAATGATGAAAACTACATTTTTTTTGTTAATAAGCTGTTAGAAAAGTACAAAAATTTAGGATGTAGGATGTCATTAAAAATTCATTTCCTACAAACAACATTTTTGAATTCAGCACCCCAAAATTAGTTAAAAACCACCATATACAATTACAAATACACAATTTTTTTTTTGTTTTCTATGTAATCGATAGATAACTTGTTAGCAAATTGCAGAAGCATAAATGTATCTGTGCAAACTGTAAACAAAATCATTAACCACCATCTGAAGAAGTTTAGTGCACACTGGGTACCAAGCTTTCTGCTTTTGATCAGCAAAGAAGATTGCAATTCTGCAAAGAACTAAAGCAACATTTTGACAAAGGCCGCTTTTTCTTGTTCAAATTGTTACATGTGATAAAACAGGGTCCATCACTTCACCCCAGAATCAAAACAGTAGAAGCATGCTTACTCACCCACCTTCCAACAAAATTTTAAACAATTGCTTCTGTAAGCAAAGTTATGGTCTCAGTTTTTTTTGGTTAAAAATGGCATTATTCGCTTCAATGTTCTACCTCATGGAGTCAATATTAAGTTCTTCAAGATGTGCACAATGATTTCAAGAAAAACAGCCTGGTGCAATCACTAAAGGTGTTCTGTTTCTGCAGGACAATGCACAACTGCATAAAGCCCACCACACAATGTGCACACTACATGATCTTGGCTGGGAGTTATTGCCACACTTCAGCGCAGTCTGGACCTCATGCCCTGTGATTTTCACCTGTTCGGGCGCTTCAATTGTTCCTGGGAAGCCAACATTTCAACAGCAACAATAACATGAAGCAGTCAGTCCTATCTTGGTTTTGACGTAAAGACAAATCTTTCTAAACTGCGAGTATCCAGGTGCTAGTGAAACGCTGGGATAAATGTAGAAGGAGAAATAAACATCGAGAAATAAAAGTATTTTTTACTATCATAAGAATGTTAAACTAATTAAATAGTTCTGGATTGAACTGTACATCCCTTAAAAAAAAATCTCTAGACAAAAATAAATAAAGCCCACTGATCGAATTGTAACAATACGACTAAAAAGAACCTACTTCCCAATTACATTACATCAAACTGTATCTATAATCAATGGTCTGACAACCATAAGCCATAATTTCTTATAAGCCTATTCTCTGGTATGAAATTATAGTTTTGGAAATAGAACTACTGTCTCTGATAAGTGACTATTTTAGCATAACAATATAATTTTTTTTTAAATGTTATTTTCTTGAAAAAATTAAAGATTAATTCTATAATAAAAATTTGGGAACTTTTAATAAAAATTCTACTTGAAAGTGAAAACTGGATTCATCTAGCATATCAGTTTGGGAACAATTTCATGCAGTGATTACTAGAAAGATAAACATTTGGAAATAAAAAAGAAATTCTGAAAAACAAAGTCAAATATTTAAAAATAAAATAAAAGACACCTGAAATCAAAAAGCAATAATATAAAATAGCAGCTAGTAAGATTACAATTTAAGAAAAAATAACAATATAATAATGGGATAATACTAACAAGTAAAATTACAAAAATTTTACAGAAAGTAAAAAAAAAATCAGCTCCCTATGGCACATGCAGATTTGGTAGCCTATAATATAAAAATGGGTAAATGTTTAACAACACACACAAACTCCAATTGACCTTTAAAGATTGCGGAAGATCACGCATTGCTTAACCCCAGTTCCACCAGCCTGAAGAATTTAACTTACAAGCGTGCACTGTTGACCAGGCATACTGTTTATAAATCTTTATATCAATTAATTTAATCAACCACCAAATTTAATGACAATACAAAATTAAATTTCAGTTTAAAAATACACACTATAGTACACACCGGGTAGGGTCTAAACAGAAAAAATTCATGTAGGTATTATGTCCTCAGGTTCTTTATTTTTGTAACCTTGGTCTGTCTCACAAAACCAATTTTCATTTCATAATCATTAGAAGAAAATTAAAACAAATTTTTTATCACTGACAAACCAGCTTGTGCAGCACACAAGTTACTAGATTACCTGGTCTTGTATTTGATCGCTACCTTAGGGACAGACATTTACTCGCCTATAACGTATCCACCAAATTTTCCATCTTCCTTATTAAAATAGGCGTAAAATCACGTCTAGGGGGATGAAATTTAAATGATAATTTTCCTCAAAATAATGAGTGAAATTATTATTTGATTTCACAAAAATATTAATTTCTAATATTTATTTTTTTTTAAGAACACTCCACATCAAATAATTCTCAATTTTATTCTTACTAAATAACCATATAGATAGTGTTTTCTTCAAGCAACTTACCAACCCAGTAGAACTATTAACACATGTCATGTTAATTCTTGAAACAAATCTGGCTGTTGGAGCATCATCTGGATATTTCTGCCCACATTCTATTTTTAAGCTATACATTCTATTTTCATAAGGTGTCTGGAAATTAAGAAAACTATATTTAAATCAAATTATAAACATAAGAAAAAAGAATATTAAAATTTTTCTAAATTACAATGAACATGGATTACTTAAATCTATCTACAAAACCCAGATGGAGAGTGATCCAGTGTAGGGTAGAGCTCCTCCAACCCCTCTCCAACTGCTCCTAACATACAAGGCAAGTTTTTTAAATAAGGGCTGTTTTCAATTTGCTGCCATTAGATGTGGTAAGAATGTAGCTAGTGTAGCATGTTTTTTTATATCAACAATCATCTGTTTGCAACAATTAGTTTATGTTATTCGTGTTCATTGCTGTGTATAACCTGACTGAAATGAGTGCTACTATAAATAATCCTGCGAGTTGTGAAGTGCGATCAGTAATTTGTTATCTATCGGCAAAAAACAAATCTGCTGCTGATATTCATGGAGAAAATGTCGATGTTTACAGACCCAGAATTACATGTGAATGCAAAATTTGACAATGGTGTAATTTGTTTCATGGAGGAAGAATGAATGAATGTTCACAACGAAGAACGTAGTGGTCACTCGATTGTCATTATAGATGAATTGACTGAAAAGGGGAATGCAAAAATTTGTGAAAACAGAAGAAGGCTTACTATTTCTGTTATCAACTGAATTTCCTTTTGTTTTACGATCAGTAATTTACAACATTTTAACTGAAAAACTGGGTTACAGAAAGTTTTGTTCTAGATGGGCACTAAAAATATTGACAGAAACATACAAAGAAAAAAGTCTTGCTGCAGCTCAAACATTTTTGAGATACTAGGAAAATGAAGGTGATTGTTTATGGAAACATGTGACCACTGATGAAATGTGGATATCTTATTCAAATGTTGAGACAAAGCAGCATTCATCATCCCCAAAAGGTTTAAGCGATAAAGTTCAATGAAAAATGTTTATGGCTGTGGCTTTTACCAATCCCGAAAGGCTATTGAATATCTTGAACGTGGAAGAACTGTTAATGCCGTTAGTACTGTGAAATGCTGACAAAACTTAAGACGTTCAATTCCAAAAAAAAAGGTGCAGGAAGCCAACTAAAAGTTTTTGTTTCTCCACAATAACGCACGACCTCACACGACAAGCCAAACCACTGAAAAATTGCGACAATTTTGTTGGGAAATCTTCTAACATCTGCTTTATAGTCCAGATCTTGCATAGAGTGATTATTACCTTTATCTCCATTTAAAACAATGCCTTGAATCAGAAAATTTTGAAAATGATGAGGAACTGCAAAACAGAGTAATTAAATGGTTTAAATCACAGGCAGGAGAATTCTTCAATAATGGAATAATGAAGCTAGTAAGCCAAAATCAAAAATGTATTGTAGTGAATGGCAAATAAGTAGAAAAATCATATATATATATATATATATATATATATATATATATTTATAAATATATATAAGTTTATTTTGTTATAATAAAGATTTTTCTATTTCGGTTATTTCAATTTTTATATTAAAACTTGCTTAAAAAATATGTCTCAAATATAGTCACTATAGTATAGTCAACTATAGCCACTAGTCATAATGCTCATTTTTCTTCCTGACAACATGTTTTTTCCTTGCAATATTAAACCACAATCTCACCCATTGTTATTATGTTAACAATATCTTGTCCTGTAACCACATATACCACTGAATTCATCACTATAAGGTTAAAAAAAAATTATCCACAAAGACCCTTTAATAGGATTTCAAAGTCAGATCACAATTAATGTTACCAATATTAACACAGATTATGTTATACAGAATTAATACATCTAGGAAATTAATCAGTGGTAAAATTGTATGAATAAACAAAACAGAAAAATTAACCTTTTGTTGCACAACACTGACACCTCAAACACAATTGAAACAGATTTAAAAAGGAGAGCTGATATATTAGAACTATACCCTAGGTTATCATTTAGGGGCTGGAGCAAGTACTATCTGTACTGAAGATTCATTTTTTTTAAGTCATGCTGAGGGCAGCTCTTGAGAGATGAGGCAAAATGACATTAGAATATTTATCTAGGATAGTATCAACAGAACAGGTGGAATGGTAAGGGCATTACAAAGAAAATATGTAAAAGAGGAAGGGGAGTTCGCTACTTACATAGAACAATGACAATCTTTTTACATTGAGGAAACAAAACTAGATTAATGTTACGTTACAGCTATTTGTCCTTATCAAAAATGCATTCAAATTATACATAATCGATTTTAAAAAAATTAGTAGAAATAATGAAATACTCATAAATATTAGAAAATATTTGAAATTCATTATAAATATGAAAATGAATATTAGTAGAAAACTGATCACAATTTTTAACTTTCACTGGGAATTTTTTTTGAAAAATATTTAAGTAATTGGAACTGAAAACAAAATAAAAGAAAGGACTATATTATAAATACATATCAGCATAATGAAGAGTAGAAAAACTTGGAAAAAATAATTAAAAAAGCATCTTAAGTTAAAAATATATGAAATTAAGCATTTCAAAGAAATTTTCACAGCTATTATGTGTGGGTCCTTGATCTATGAGATGTAAAAGGTGCTGTGAAATTTGTGTATATAAACCACATGTAAAATACTGAATTAATAATACTGTGGTGTGTGTTGTACTTCCTGAGACTTTTTAAAAAGTAAATAACTAAACACATTTATGTCTATGTAAGAATACATATAGTGTACTTACTGAGCACATTAAGTGCATTATACACACAACCAAATAAACAAGGAGGCTTATTTCTAGCCTCCTTGTTTAAAATATTTTAAAACTTCAGAAATGTATAACAAAATGAGAAACACATAGTTCACTACATAATATAAATATACAGGGTAATTCAAATAGTGTTACTGGAGCTTTTTAAGTTCATTCTATTAATGAAAATAATGAAAAACATTCATATAAACATGTATCCAGAAACATACAGCAATTTACAGCTAGCGAAAGATTTCACCCTGATTCCTGGCCAATACCATATTGGAATTCTGGGAAACCAAATTAAGGAGTAAAATTTATGGTTTCTAATAGTTTTTGACCTGAAAAATTGAATAAAACAGGTTCCAGAACCACACCTACAGTAGTTTTCATAATTACAATGTAAAAAAAAAAAATTTGTCTAAAAACACAATTGTTATGTTTATAATACAAAAGTTTGTTAACTGACTATTACATGCATAAAATCTACATCAAAACATTAAGAGAATTTAATTTTGAGAAAATTGATGTAAAATTGCCCAATAAATAACAAATACACAAATTCAAGAAATTTGATTTTATTACTAATATTTACCATATGAAAGCAAAGGGATTACACATACAAAGTATGTTTGCTTTCCTACAAACTGCAGTGATATAAAAGATAGTGTTGTATTAAATATAAAAACAAAATTAAAGAATTAATAAAATAAAAAACAAATATTAGTATTATTTAGATAATAAAGTTTATCTTTCCTGAATTCTCTGCCAAATTGTAAATTTGAGAAATTATGATTTCTCAATAAATATATTGAGTATATTTATAAGTAAGTTGGTTAACACAAATTATTACTGCAGTGAATTGTTGCCAGTACAGTTTAATTGCCAGTTTAATTGTTGTAGTACAGTTTAGTTGCCAGTAGTTTAATTAAGTGTGCGTGTGTGTGTGAGAGAGCATGCGTACCTGTTTGTTTTAGTTCGTGGCATACTGCACCAATGCCTATGCTACTTATGACTTAAGGATATACAAACATTGTATTTATCTTTACAACAGTATGTGGTGGAAATGCAACTGCTGCTGCAGAATATCAAAAACATTTTCCTAACTGCCAGTTCCAAATCCTAAAACAATTAATGTTACACTGCATAGCTGCAAGAAACAGGTACCTCACTTCCACACATTAGTACTCACCACAATAATTCTGCCCCCTCAAGATAATATTGATGAAACCATTATCAAGGCTACTAAACACAGACTGGGTGTTGGTACACAAGATTTTTCCGGCAGTTTGGAGTTTCCAGTCTATGGTATGGAGGACACTTTGTTAACAAGCTTTATTCTTACCCTAATCGATGAGTTTGCAATATTGCAACTGGTTGAATATGATGCTGACTAGTGGCGTTCTGGTCTCCCCCCCCTGATTCTTACCACGATGAGCTTTAATGGGAGATATGATGCCAACTGCAGAGATTAATTTTATTTACTGATGAGGCTCAGTTTACTCAAAACAACATCTATAACCTTCACAATGAACACAGTTGAGCAAAAGTCAAGCAGTACATTTTAGAATGTTCATCCATTTCATGCATTAGACCATTCATTCTTAAAGTGAGCGATAACACCCCCTTGTGGGCACTGGAGGCGTTCCAACAGTCTAGGAAGGTGATGGCTGTTTAAAAAAACAAGAAAAAATTATGTTTTCCTGATATTTCAAACTAAAATTAAATACCTACTACACTAGTACAAAAATTCAAGGGACACCTATATTTATGATAAAAAAATGATTATATTCAAACTACTTTAATTTTGCCACCAAGAGGCTTAGAGAGATGAATAAAAAAATAAAGCTAGAATACTCTACTAATATTTTTGACAGTATATTTCAGATTTCAAAAATCATCAAATTAAAAAAAAAATCTGTGAGAAGATACAATTGTAATTTTTTTTGAAAGCAATTTTAATAAAAATACTTCCAAATATGATTAAAAATGCATTTTAATTGTTCTCATTTAAAATCTAAGTTTCAACTCAGAAATAGGATATGCCATGTTTAAAAATAAGATGCGCTCTTAAAAACAGCAATTGCAATTATTATTTTTAACAGAAAGTAAGTATAAAAATATGGGGGGGTGCTATAAAATATTTGATTCTCAATGTGGACGGAGGGCGAAAAAGTTTGAGAATCAATGCTTTCAGATGCATTCTGAAGAATAATGTGCTCATAATTCTAATAAGTTAGTCTAATATAAAGGCAATTTTATAGATGGAGGCATAAATTCAAAAATAATGCAATTGAATGAAACAAAAATAATTATTTAGATAGATGAGTTTATTACGGCGGCAAATAAACGAAGAACATAAAGATAAGGAGGAAACAAGGAAGAAATCGAAACACAACATAAAAGCTATTTCCAAAAAATATATGAACTGCTCTTGATGATAATTTTCACAGATTAGCAACAAACTAAACTTAATTAAACTATCACTTGTATTTTTCAATTATTGTCACACTATTTTTTCCTTTGTATAATTATGTCATGTCACTATTAAAATGCACACACTGAAAGAAAAAATTATATTTTGTCTGCAAAAGAACTGTTTGATGTAATAAGAACTTTTAGGCAGGTCATTTCATGGTTTTTTTAAGTAATAAATAACCATGTCTTTTCACATATAACATGATAGCAAATGAGTTAACATAGTAAGCAATTCAATCAGAAGTAAACAATTTTATTCTATCACACTAAGCATTGTCTCCACTAATATATATTTTTATTAGCAATATTAGTGACGGAAAGTACTAAGCAGTAGGCAATATTTAAAAAAAAATCAAATTTTGTGTATAGCTACAATATTTCCACTAAATTTATTTATATATTTCTCTAAGAAGGAATGATTTGAACAAAAGTGATCTAAAAAATACACAAGATTAGCCTATTATTAAATTTTTCTCTGAAGTCCTTACAAATTTAGGACATTACTAAATCAATTAAAAACATGTTACTTTTAAATAGAAAAAAAAAATCACAACGAACTGACAGCACAATAGAACAGCATACAAACTGAACAAAAATAACTCCATTAACTTACCCTTGGTGGCCCAATTATCATCCCAGTCCAATGTGTCAATGTCATATCATCATCATTTTCTAAACCCCAACTAATGGTTCCATCTCCAACACCACGCTGACCCTGCTCAAGCTCTTCCAACAGGCGGAAGTTGCGTGGCACCACTAGACAACAATTTTCTTAATTACTGTTTAAAATTAAAATCAAAATTAAATATTATTTTATAAATAATTTTGACTAATCCATTAACGCTAACTGACAACAAAAAAATTAACTGGCATGTCACCTAATATTAATATGCAAAAACTGGAAAATAAATTACAACAAAAATCTCTAAAGCAGTAGTGTTATGAATTCTGTAGCAAAATACAAAGATAATAAATGATAAAGTAGAAAAACACAACAAAAAATTATAAAATTACACTAGCTGATGTAACTGCAAAATTTATTATTGAAGTACATACAGATAAAATAAATCACAAACCAGAAAGAACCACTTCCCATACAATACTGCTCACTAAAATAAAAATTCAGGTCACTTGTTAAAATAATCAATCTTTTAAAACGAAAATTATGACCTAGGTCATGATTAACAGTTATTTGTACAGTAAATGAAATAATTTTCTTTACTGAATATAAGAATGTGAGTACTCATAAAATGACACATGAACTAATATTAAACAATAAATTTTACAAAGGTTTCGAACCTGTTCTCAGAAACTGAATTCGAAAGCATGATTTCACAGTCTTCTTTTAGAAAACAACAAAGCCTTTTAGGCATATTTAAAATAAACTATGTTAAAATAAATTGAACCAATAAATAGGATAAAATATTAATCATTAACCGCATGCTTAATGGTTTCTGGATACTCTCCACAAAAAATAACTAAACATAATTATAGGTAAGGTTTCTCAAATCAGAACTCAAAAATGTCACAATATAGGAAAAACTATAATAAATCTAAACTTTCATTAAATTGAAAACGTTGTAACACTGCAAGTAAATCTTTTAATTTTTCACTGTCAATAAGTGGGAAAGGAAAAAATGATATGTGAAACCCTACAATATCTAATGTACATTACGTTGCACCGAACGGCTAACGTAACATTCTGCAGTAACCTAATGAAAATAGCTTTTCTGTTTGACCTAACAAAAACTTAATAAAAATAAAAAAATTGGCACGGTTAACTGATAAATTACACAAAATAAATTAAAACTAAATTGAGTAAAACATGTATGCAACAAAGTTTTTGTCATTCTACATTACATCAAAACGATATGAAAATATCTGTATCACGCCGATGGGGGCGCTCATAACCATAAATTATAAAAAAAATAAACTTAAGTATTACGGCCATAATCAGTAAATTCATGAATCAAATACCGTAACATAAAATCACGTAAAACAATTTAAAAGTAAAAGGATATAGATAACATGGATATAACTCACCTACACCGCCTGTGGTACACGCCATTACATAAATATTAATTTCTAAACAGTTACTGAAACAGGATACGTCTGCTAAATGTTACTGGCATCAAATCCAAATACGAATTTCTTACGGATAACAAGCTACACGAGAATTGAATGTAATAAATAACTATAATAATCCTCTGCCTTAACACCGAAAGAAACACCTAGAAATGTGGCCTGCAACAGCCGTTTTTATCGAACTTTTACTATTGAAGTAACCATGTATATGGCAATGTTTGAAGGGTGTTTTATGACATAAACAAATCCTTAGACTACATATACACTAATTACTAAATATAAAAAGTTAAATAGAAATTAAAAATATTTATTAGATACATACGGCACATGACTGATCTTATTATATTACAAACAAAAATATTCAACCGGAACTACAAAGCCGACAATACGTACGGCCATTGGACGGCAGTTAAAATACCGGGATGTTTTGAATAACCACGACAGACTGTAAATTTTATCTCTTCCTAATTCCCAAACTTTTACTTCAGAAAAACCCATTAAATGAAATATATATCATTTGTACAGGTTACTGAATAACCATGTCTTACAATATGGATTTTATTTTAAAGAATTAAATTAGTTAATTTAAGGTAAATGTTATGTAAAGAAATACATAAAAATGATATATATATATATCTTTGATAAAAAATGATTGTATATGTTCTTTGCATATGCAGATTGGGTTTTTAAGCTTTCTTATTTCCTTCCCCCCCCCAATTACTATTTTTAATCAAAATAATCTTTTTTTAATTTTTTTCTAAATTCTTCTTAATGAATAATGCTACCAGATCTGTTTTCTAAGTAATCAGGTAATGATAGTTTATCAAGATCAAGTCAGTGAGGAGTCATAATTTTTCACTAAGGTCAGATATATAACAGAAAAGTTAAATTTCCTGGGACTTTTGGAGTGTGTCCTAAAATATAAAACTCTTTATCCAACTTCATCCTCTCTGAAATACAATCTTTTCCAATTTTGTACACAATATCAATGACAAATTAAAATTGTTTACTGATAATTTCATAAATCTATGGGATTTCATTTATTTATTTTTACTTACCCCTTCCCAAATATTTTTGGTTATTTTGCCAAGTGTGTGTTAGAATTTGACATAAGGTAGCATGAGGAATTCTGGATTCAACGAGATTGCCGAGAATGACAGTCAATGAAAATTTGCATAATTAACAGAAAAAACTTCATTGCACAGGTTTTGTTATAATCCAGAATGTTCAGAACCCATCAAAATTTTAATAAAATAATCATTCTTCTCCATCCCGCGCAATTTCGGTCTTTTTTAAAATATGCTTCTAGATTACCTTTCTAGAATTTCTATTAAATCTGTGGGCATTAATTCTTGTAAATATTTTGTCTATTTTCAGAAAATTGGTACTTGTACTACACAAAACAATATGTACTCTTAACATTTTTTAAATGCATAGATAAATATTATTATAACTTATCGATTTTAAAAAGGAAGTCATTTAAAATGAAAAATCATGTCATGTTATGGTATTTTGTTTCATTCATTGTGAATTAAAAATTATTAGGTAGCACTTTTAGTGGTTTATAGGAACAAATCACAAAGACAAAACAATGTTTACAGTTTTTGAGTTCATTATTAACTTGCTTTCTAGATACAGGCAAGTTTGCTTCCAGATGACCTCTTCAAACAATCTTTAAAAATAATTCAAACATACCATCCAGTGTAATTTTGTCCAATTACTGTGTTAATGTTTCATTTATTAGTATATTTTTACCATCCTGCATCCTCAATCATTGAGATAATTAATTAAACTGCATATTAAAGATACAAAAATAATGAAAACCGAGTATTAATTTATTATAGTGCTGCTATCTGTTGCAGTTTTTATAAGATGTCTTAACAAATTGAAATTTTGTTTGTATTTATATATGTAATATTTTTCTAACATATTTAATTTTATGTCATCTTTATTAATTTCTAATATTTATATAAACAAAATTTTAATTTGATAAACTATCAGACGAGTTGAGGGTGACAACAGTCTTATAAAAACTGCAACAGGTAGCAGCACTCATATAATAAATTAATACACAATTTTATTATTTTTAATTAAATATTTCAATCATGACTAGGGATGTGGTTTTCTGCAAAAGTACTTTCATGGTTAAATATGTCCGTTATATTATGTACTAGGTGGTTTATTTTAAGAATTAAAAATATAATTTAGCAGAGCACAATAACATGAATCTTAAAAAGGTTAATTTCAATAAAGTAACATACATACACACACACACACACACACACACACATATATATATATATTCATATTGTACCATGGTAGATAAATGATGTTTTCAATTTTGACTATATATATATATATATACTGACATTTTTAATAATTTGATTTTATATATTATTATAAAAATAATTGACAATAATTTATAATATCGTTATGTGTAATTTGTATTTCATATTATGTAATGGAGCTGTGAACTCCGAAAGTGCTACAGACAAATATGTAAGGTAAGTGTTCTTATTTTTATGAAGTATATCTGGTTATATAATTTTAATTATTAATAATAATGTATTTATTTGTTTATCTAAATATGAAGACAGTATTTTGTTTCTCACCAACTTCTAAAGAAGTTCTGTTAATATTAAATTATAAAAACAAATTTTCAGAATCAGTTACTTAAACCAAAAAATTATAATTTGAAAAAGCAGCTTTCAAAAAAATACTCATATAACATTGATTTAAGTTAGTGTTTAATAAAATTCTGTAAGCATTAAAATGCAAGGGTATACATACAATTATAATACTGTCAATACTGTATTGTAAGTACTACATTGCATGTTCTAAAGTCATAACATTTCAGATTTATTATTAGCTTCTGCCTAGACTTCTATTTTAATATATTATTAATATTCTATTTTTATTAGACGGTACCTTTAGATCATTAAAATGGTTGTTTATTATGACAAACTCCTCGTTTACTGATTAAATTAGTTTTAAATTTTGTTCAGGATAAAATCGTAAGGTTTTTTTATTTATAGTTCAAATTGAAACATGTATGAGAAATAAAGTTGCACTATTTTTTTTTTGTCTTCAGTCATTTGACTGGTTTGATGCAGCTCTCCAAGATTCCCTATCTAGTGCTAGTCGTTTCATTTCAGTATACCCTCTACATCCTACATCCCTAACAATTTGTTTTACATATTCCAAATCTGGCCTGCCTACACAATTTTTTCCTTCTACCTGTCCTTCCAATATTAAAGTGACTATTCCAGGATGCCTTAGTATGTGGCCTATAAGTCTGTCTCATCTTTTAACTATATTTTTCCAAATGCATCTATTTTTTCTTCATCTATTTGCCACAATACCTCTTCATTTGTCACTTTATCCACCCATCTGATTTTTAACATTCTCCTATAGCACCACATTTCAAAAGCTTCTAATCTTTTTTTCTCAGATACTCCGATTGTCCAAGTTTCACTTCCATATAAAGCGACACTCCAAACATACACTTTCAAAAATCTTTTCCTGGCATTTAAATTAATTTTTGATGTAAACAAATTATATTTCTTACTGAAGGCTCGTTTAGCTTGTGCTATTCGGCATTTTAGATCGCTCCTGCTTCGTCCATCTGTTGCACTATTAAGCAGCAGATATGAATGAACAAAAATTAAAGAAAAATGTAGTTCCAGAACCCTAACATAAGCCAAGAAATGGTGCTTAAAACATTTACTGTAGAAAATTAATAGTTAACTTTTTAATTAAGGTAGGAAAGGAAACCCTAGGTAGAAGAGTGAAAATATAAAAAAAGATCTATGGGTTATTTGGATTGACCTTTATAACTTAATACCAATACTTAAAGGAAAGTATAAAGGTTCTAAAAAGATAAAATTGTGGTTAAAATAGAGATGTAACTAGTTGAGATAGTATAAATAATGTCTGTAAAGATAGATCTAAGGTACAGAGAAAGTCAAAAGTATAGAAACCCTTCAACAACTTTAAAACTGTTCCAGATAGAATACTGTAACTTTCGGATAAGGTATCAGTCAACTTCTGATAAGAAATAGAATTTCAACCCCTTCTTGAGAAGTGGCCCAGGGTTGCATATATTTTAAATGTCTCTTTAAGACTAGAAAAACGGTATAAATAAATAGTTGGTACGATGTCTGTAACCAAAATGGCGGTGGGATAAAGTTTGGATTTTGAAAATTAATAATTTAATAAATTCAAATAATAAAATTAAATTGAATTAAACTTTACTTTAAATTTTAAAATTGTTTGTTTCAATTTAATGAGTACATAAAAATACTATCAGTTAATCATGCTGATCTTTGACCATCTGTAACCATTATTGTAAAAATGAAGCTTACTTCATTATGTCCTATTCCACTTAGAGAATTTCATTACTTCACCGTAAGTTTCTCATGAGAATTTATTGTGATCGGTTGGCTAATTGATTTTGTCTACCTTTACCACATTTGTTGTTTACATCTTTTTTGTAATATTTTTTTCTGTGCTACCTGCTAACATTGCTATCATGTCGCTTAGTGAACAAAAGAAGGTAAAACTTTTAATGAGGGGTTTTGGTGACAGAGTTAGGTCATATAATGACGTTTCAAAAACCATCAAACAATTTGAAGAAACAGGGAGCATTAATAATAGCTGCAACAAATTGTTAGAAATAATGCCGATATTGTTATTGATAATTCTCATTCCTCAACTTGTATAGCAGCAAGAGAACATAACATTAGTCAAAGTTCAACAATTTGAACATAAAAAAGTGTTATTTCAAACCCTTCAAAATTCATCTGGTACAAAAACTTAATGAAATTCGACTATGATCAAAGACTTGAGTTCTGTGAAATTATGATGAACAGTATTTTTGTAGATCCTAGTTTATAAAATAACAAAGTTTTTAGTGATAAAGACACATTTTTTTCTAAATGGTGAAGTAAATCACCATAATTGTAGGTATTTTCTTGTTTAACCTCCATGAATTACCGTTCAGGTATTACTTCATACAATGAATGAGGATGATACATATGAGTATAAATGAAGTGTAGTCTTGTACAGTCTCAGTTCAACCATTCCTGAGATGTGTGGTTAATTGAAACCCAACCACCAAAGACACTGGTATCCACGATCTAGTATTCAAATCCGTATAAAAGTAACTGCTTTTACTAGGACTTGAATGCTGGAACTCTCGACTTCCAAATCAGATAATTGTTGATACTGGACTAATGTTAAACCACACTGGTAACGTGAGGCACATACTCAGTATCCAGTCAAAGTAAATGTATGAACAAGTACAGGTATTGTTGGTAAATGATTGATAGGGCCTATATTTGTTGATGGAAATTTAAATGCAGTGAAATATG
The DNA here is from genome assembly GCF_047948215.1 of Lycorma delicatula. Lineage (NCBI taxonomy): Eukaryota > Metazoa > Arthropoda > Insecta > Hemiptera > Fulgoridae > Lycorma > Lycorma delicatula. Next base: position 70,025,731 of record NC_134460.1, read on the forward strand.
AGGCCGTGCTTCTTGGCCGTATCATTCTAAACATTGTTGGCCCCAACTTACAAAACATTTAGTTTCAACAAGATGGTGCCCCCTTCATTTCTGTCTTCAGGTATGTGAAATTTTAAATATATTTTTTCCTGGATGATGGATTGACTGAATGGTCAGCAATATCACTTGACTTGTCACCATTTGATTACTTTCTACAGGACTACTTAAAATATTGTTTTCATAATAAGCCCCAAGATATCGATGATTTACAAATTAAGAGTTCAACAACCAACACAAAATATCACTGGGGAATCATTGAATAATGCAGTATCATCCTTTCACAACAGAATGGCACACTGTCAAACAACAGAAGGAGGACATTTTAAACATTTATTAAAATGAAATGTTAAGTAAATAAGCAAATGTTATGCTAAATATATATATATATATACATTATTAATAAATTTATTCAATAATATCCATTTAATCAAATTTTTATAAATTTATTTATCTCTGATAACAATTCCTTAAATCAATGTAATTTTTTCAAAATCCTAACTTTATCCCATTACCTTTTGAGTACAGACATTGTACCAACTTTTTATTTATACCATTTTTCTAATCGTAAAGATACCTTTAAAATGATTTATCATGCAAAGTATGTTATCATTTAAAATATTTGAGTTACGACCCCTAGGCCACCCCTCAAGGTGTTGAAATTTTATTTTCCAAACTTTTGACTATACATATAAAATAATAAGACAATAGAGAGCTAAAAAAAAGCTGCCGTTATAAACGAAAAAAGAAATTGGAAACAATCTCGATGGACAAACATTTTGAGATTATAATTTATTAGATCTCTAAAAAATTGTGTCAAGAATTACATATTAGATGTTTATATAAAATCAGAATTATTAATCTGATTAAGAAAAACAGGCCTAAATAGGCTTATATTTTAGTGTATAATTTTATAAGGCTGGAAAAGTGACATCAGATTTTAAAAATGTATAATTGTTAACAACCTAAAGTAGTAGGGAAATATACAAACTGTCACTTATCTAACATGTCATGAATTAAAATAATTCAATTAGTAGAAGATGAGGTGAAAGCTGCACTCAAAAAAGAACAGTTCAATTTTAGAACATGAACAGGACAAGCAATTTTAGCAGTCAGATTAACTTTAGAAGACAAACTGAAGAATATTAATTCTGCTAACATGTTCTATACAAATTTAAACAAAAAACATTTTTTACTAAGTATGATATACAAGAATCAAGTCATAAGACAAGTTCAGAAACAAAATGATATATTCTTTTCCAGCTGTTATTCAACTTATATTTGAAATCAATAATAGAAAAAAAGATGTTAAGAATTAATAATGACATTCTTTTGGTGGAAATAAAACAAAAGTAATGTAAGTGTGAAACAATTGAAATGGTAGAGTTAAGATAAGAGAACAACAAAAATTTTGAGTTTTTTTGCACAGTGCAACCATAAAAAAGGTTCGTTACTACCTGGAATGTGTTAGGGAATAGCATCTTGAAGTGTACGAAGTAAATAGATAGATAAAAAACCACGTTTAATAAACAGTTCATGTTGATTATTGAAGTTACAAACAGTAGAACCACTTTTAACTGCATGCTGCTGACCTTTTTTTAGTGGTTAATAACCAAATCAGTAATTTTTAAAAAATCTATAAAAAACGAAAATTAAATACAGTAGATACTGATATTTATATAGAAAAATATAAACATGGATGAATTAAGGATGACATCATAAAGAGATATATGAAAATTCTTATATTTGTATGAACAGAATTTTATTTATTTTAACAACTAAATGCTAACTACCCATTACATTATTTATGAAAGATGAATTTTGTAGAATGTGAAAAATGCCACTCCTGACTGAATTTACTAAGAATCTTTTTATGAAAACCAGGTGACATATACTAAGAGATTATATAAGTTGGTGGGTTACAACTTACAGATCTAATTCATTCGATAATAAAGCAATATGTAGAAAGTTAAACTAGCAAGAAAGATAAGATTAAAATGGAGAAAATATATAATCCAAAACTCTGGATGCAGTAGATATTTTGGGATTGAAAAAGAACAGAAAGAAATGTGAATTATATCAAACCTTAATCCTTATATTTTAGATATCTGGATCCAGACACTACTCTATATCAATTACATTTATTACTATGGAAACTGGTATTAATTCTATAAAAAATGTACATTAATAATTAAAACAATTAACTGATGAGTGGTGAAAATTCCAATATAAATGTCGATAAATGGATTTCTCATTCAATTTTTCTAGAAGTTGAACAGAGTTGACTTTACTAGTGCAATCTATTGTAGGTCATTTCTCAGCTAGGATCTGGCATAATTTCAATTTCTGTAAAGATCTTGATAACTGGCAAAGCGAAAAATACTGGGGCATCTTTTGGGCTGGCAATAGAATTTCAGAAAAAACTGTTCCCCTAAGTAGCAATTTGCTGTAATTGAACATAAAAAGTTAGATTCTATAATTAATTAGGTAAAAAAAATTTCAAGCAGACAGTACTGGTTAAACTCTAGACCATATTTATTCTACGCAGGCTAGGTAAACCTAAATTTGGGTACTTATGAAAACCTCATGCCATTGAATTCCACTATATGTTAAATCGATTTGGAGGTATGGACAGCAATTTTCAGAATAGCAGGCCCCGTATTCTTAGTAGAAACAATGAATTAAGATTATGGTAGCCTTTACCTTTTCATACAGTAGATAACAGAATCAAAAATTTAACAGTATGTGGTATCAAAAAGATGATACATATGATAAATAGTAAATTGATGAGTCTTCTGACAAAAGTTTTTGATGATAAAATAATTTTTCACAGGTGTGCAGTTTTCTTCAGATCTAAGCCAACTAGGTCACACTTTTGGAACTGAGAATGTACAAGACTACACTTCATTTACACTCATACATATTATCCTCAGAAGTATTATCTAAACGGTAGTTACCGGAGGCTAAACAGGAAAAAAAAAAGTCACACTTTTGGAGAGCTGCAAAAAATAAAGTTTAATACCCATAAACACCATAATTTACAAACTAACAAGTTTTTAAAAATAAAAATAAACACTTCAGAACTTGTTTGGAGACTGGTAGAGAAAATTAATTGACTGGTAGATTAAAATTAATTTCCAGTCTTAATTAATTAGACTGGATGATTAATTAGAGAAGATTAATCATAAATGTAAAGGAAGTTAACATTTTAATTAAACTGGCTTACTGCTTGTCGCTATTATCTAGATTCATTGTAGAATAAATAGTATGTGTACTATTTATTCAAAAACAGAAGCCCACATTCTGTTGCATTTAATAGTGAAGAAAAAAATTTCTGTTTCTCCTATTATCAGCATAAACTTCGTAGGTAAAAAAAAGTTCACTAATTTTACATGTTATTTAAATAATAAAAGAGAACTTTGGAGCAGATAAACCAATTATACCAATAGACAATCTTCTGAATAATTGCCAATTCCAATAAATTTGTTGTTACTTAAAAAATGTTCACTCTTCAGTAGCATGTTAGTATTAGTTCCTCATCAATGTCTTGTTGGGATAAAATAAAATAAAACAATATTAAAAAATTTAAACTCATTCTTTTAACATCATAAGTTAGCATTATTATTTATTTATTCAGAACAGATTACTGTTTCATAACAACATTTAAAAAAATGTTTACTAACATTTTCTTTGTTTAATTATGATTAACTTTGTAACTACCCTGCAACAGATTTCATATTAATGTTATCAATACTGATTACACATCTTATCCAAAACGTAAAGACAAAAGTCACAATTTTAATTAATAAATTTATCAGATTGTTAATGTGTCACTGTTTTTACTATTCCATTACTATACAGATTCTCTAATAGTTAATCCAGTTTTTCAGTCATAATGTTTATAACAATACTTTTTAATAACTTTAAAATCTAACAAACATTTAAAATTTGGAAACAAATGAAGAAAAATCATTCACTGAAAGCTGTTTCAAGGTTGTATGCTCAAATGCTTTACAGCCAAATTTTGAAGCAATAATTGAGTTGTTGCAGCAAAGTATAGGAGAGATGCATAGGTTCACCATAATTTGTTTTGCATTTAGTTTTAACATGGCCTGTGAATTTACTGTTGTTCCATTTGTTATTGGAACACTGAGTTATAAAAGACTTTTTGATCTCAAAAAAATGCTCACCATCATTTCAATATGTTCAGTTTTCTTGACTTTTTTTGTTTTGAAGATCTTGATAACACACAAATTTCATTAGTAACAATACAATTATGAAAATAATTATCATCTCTTAAATTTATAACAAATTATCAAGGCACAGTTTCTTGCCTTCTAAGGGAATAGTTGAGAAAAGTATCTGGGACAAAAAAAATGTTTTTTTTTTATCTGAAACTTTGAAATCTGAGGAAACTAAATACATAATTCATCAAATTATCCATTTTAATGAATTTTATTTCTGCTTTAGTTGTTTACTTAAAAGAGGATAATCTAGTGATCTGTCATTAATACTTAAAAGCAATCAGTCCTTTAAAGCTCATTCGTTGTCACAAGACTTCCACATTTACTTACTAAATTCTTCCAGCAAGATAAAATTTTCTTGCATTTAAAAGGTAGATCATATTTTGACGTTCATATTCTGAACATTTTTAGAAACCTGAAATTCTTAAAAAAAAAAAAAAAATCAGTAATACATATTTAGTCGCTAAACTTAATACAAAAGGAAATCAGTTGATTTTATGTCAAACAAGGTATATCACTTGCACAAGTGCTATGAACAAATCTGTTTTCTGTATAGCCCTGGTGTACGTTTCTGCATTTAGAGATGAGATAGATGTTCTGATTTGTATATATAGTTTAGCACAGCAGGTGAGGGAATGCTAAACTATTTCATTAACAAAATAAGATCAATAAAATAACTTTTGATTCATGCATTTAGCGTTAATAATCTACTGTTACTACACTGTTATTGCAATCCCTTGTAATTATTCCCTTGTTATTGTTATTCCCTTGTAATCTATTCTTTTATTTATATTTGACAATATCATTAAATATATTTAAGTTTCTTTGGACATTGTTTTTATTTATTTTGAAAATGTTATTTATTTTTGAAAATTCAGTTTCTAAAATATAGCTCCTATTTGTTATGATAAAAACACATATTTCTTTATAAAAAAACAACTTAACCCTTCCCAAGCTACAAGGCATAATGGTGTTTGTTATGCAGAGCATATTTTTTTCAAGGTAAATCTTGAAGAATGCTATATTTTTTTAATGAAAATCAACTTACATCATCATGAATATTGACAAAAAAACAAGGAAAAAATTAACTGGGCTCATAAAAACACCTCATAACATTGTGTTATTCATAAACACAATATAACAAAGCATACTAAACCACCCACAAACCCAAAACACCTCTTTTATTGATGTTAAAATTTCATAACAATCAATTATAGGATAAGAAATACTTGACCTCTATATTTGTGATTTCAGAAAGCACAATTTACTATATGAAGTATAATGTGAAAATGGATATATATCCAAATACATTTCATTCAGCACAACACAGCTGCGGTTATAACCATAAATAGCTCACTGAGCAAATCTGCATTTGTAGATATAACAATAAATAGCTTGGGAAAGTTTAACTTGTATTTAGTATTATTGAATTCATATTTGTATAAATATTACACATCTAAACAATATGGATCATTTTCTAAATATTATTGAAAAATTTTTATACAAACATTCTAACAATTTTTAAGAATTACCACTTGATTTCAATATAAAGCTGAAAAATAAAATTTCAGTATTAATAATTAGAGCTACAACACCAAGGAAACTGTTTATAGATTAGATTGTATTTATTAATAAAAGCATCTACATGTATGGTGAAAATAATAATAAAGGATAATATAAGCAAAAAAGAGAGAAATGTATTTTCAAGTTTACATCAAAATCCATTTAAAAATTGAGGATCACAGTTTATTTTACCTCCTCTATGAATCATGAGACCTTGCCGTTGGTGAGGGGGCTTGAGTACTCAGTGATACAGAGTAGCTGGACTGAAGGTGCAACCATATCGGAGAAGTATCTGTTGAGAGCCAGACTAAGGAATGATTCCTGAAAGAGGGCAGCAGCTCTTTCAGTAGTTGTTAGGGGCGTGAGTCAGGACGACTTAAACGACCATATCAACATCACCCAGTCCTCTGTACTGCTCAGCTGAAAGCAATGGAAAACTACAGCTGCTTTTTTCCAAGAAAATGTGGCTCTGCATTTTCATATAGCAATGATGGAGGCGCCTTCCTTGGTAAAATATTCCGGAGGTAAACTAGTCTCCCGTTCAGATCTCCGGGTGGGGACTACTAAGGAGGGGGTCACCAGAAAATTAAAAAAATAACATTCTACGAGTTGGAGCGTGGATGGTTAGAAGTTTAAAAAAGGTTGGTAGGCTGAAAAATTTAAAAAGATAAATGTGATTGTAGTAGAAATTAGTGAGGTTCGGTGGGAAGAGGAAGGTGACTCTTGGTCAGGTGATTTTAGAATAATAAACTCAGCTTCAAATAATGGGCAGGCAGGAGTAGGTTTCATAATGAACAAGAAGATAGGAAAGGGAGTAGAATATTTCAAAACGCATAGTAGTAAAATCATTGTAATAAGGATAAAATAAAAACCTAAACCGACAACGATTGTTAACATCTATATGCCTACAAGCGCCCATGATGATGATGAGGTAGAGTGTATATACGAAGAGATTGATGAAGCAATTAAACACGTAAAAGGAGATGAAAATTTAATAATAGTTTGAGATTGGAATGCAGGCATTGGAAAGGGCAAGGAAGGAAATATAGTAGGTGAATACAGGCTGGGCAAAAGGAATGAAAGACGGACAGACTTATAGAGTTTTGCACAAAGTATAATTTAGTAATTGCCAACACCCAATTTAAAATCATAATAGAAGAATATACACTTGGAAAAAGCCAGGCGATACTGGAAGGTATCAGATAATTATATCATGGTTAAGCAAAGATTTAGGAATCAACTCGTTGACTGCAAAACTTACCCTGGAGCAGACATTGATAGCGACCATAATTTGGTAATAATGAAATGTAAATTGGGATTTAAAAACTCGAAGAAAAGGTGTCAGATGAATCTGTGGAATTTAGAGAAGCTTGAGGAAGAGGAGGTAAAGAAGATTTTTGAGGAGGACATCGCAAGAGGTCTGAGTAAAAAAGATAAGGTAGAAAATGTAGAAGAAGAATGGGAGAATGTTAAAAAGGAAATTATTAAATCAGCAGAAGCAAACTTAGGCGGAACAAAGAGAACTGGTAGAAAACCTTGGGTTTCAGACAATATATTGCTGCTCATGGATGAACGTAGAAAATAATAAGAATGCTAGTGATGAAGAAAGTAAAAGGAACTACCGACAATTAAGAAATGCTATAAACAGGAAGTGCAAACTAGCGAAAGAAGAGTGGATTAAAGAAAATTGTTCAGAAGTGGAAAGAGAAATGAACATTGGTAAAATAGACGGAGCATACAGGAAAGTTAAGGAGAAGTTTGGGGTACATAAATTAAAATCTAATAATGTGTTAAACAAAGATGGTACACCAATATATAATACGAAAGGTGAAGTCGATAGATGGGTGGAATATATTGAAGAGTTATACGGAGGAAATGAATTAGAAAATGGTGTTATAGAGGAAGTTGAGGAAGATGAAATGGGAGAAACAATACTGAGATCTGAATTTAAAAGAGCATTAAAAGATTTAAATGGCACAAAGGCTCCTGGAATAGACGGAATAACTGTAGAATTACTGTGCAGTGCTGGTGAGGAAGCGATTGATAGATTATACAAACTGGTGTGTAATATTTATGAAGAAGGGGAATTTCCGTCAGACTTCAAAAAAGTATTATAGTCATGATACCAAAGAAAGCAGGGGCAGATAAATGTGAAGAATACAGAACAATTAGTTTAACTAGTCATGCATCAAAAATCTTAGCTAGAATTCTATACAGAAGAATTGAGGAGGAGTGGAAGAAGTGTTAGGAGAAGACCAATTTGGTTTCAGGAAAAGTATAGGGACAAGGGAAGCAATTTTAGGCCTCAGATTAATAGTAGAAGAAAGATTAAAGAAAAACAAACCAACATACTTTGCGTTTATAGACCTAGAAAAGGCATTCGATAACGTAGACTGGAATAAAATGTTCAGCATTTTAAAAAAAAATAGGGTTCAAATACAGAGATAGAAGAACTATTGCTAACATGTACAGGAACCAAACAGCAAAAGTAATAATCGAAGAACATAAGAAAGAAGCTGTAATAAGAAAGGGAGTCCGACAAGAATGTTCCCTATCTTCGTTGCTTTTTAATCTTTACATGGAACTAGCAGTTAATGATGTTAAAGAACAATTTAGATTCGGAGTAACAGTACAAGGTGAAAAGATAAAGATGCTACGATTTGCCAATGATATAGTAATTCTAGCCGAGAGTAAAAAGGATTTAGAAGAAACAATGAACGGCATAGATGAAGTCCTACGCAAGAACTATCGCATGAAAATAACAAGAACAAAACAAAACAAAAGTAATGAAATGTAGTAGATGTAACAAAGATGGACCACTGAATGTGAAAATAGGAGGAGAAAAGATTATGGAGGTAGAAGAATTTTGTTATTTGGGAAGTAGAATTACTAAAGATGGACGAAGCAGGAGCGATATAAAATGCCGAATAGCACAAGCTAAACGAGCCTTCAGTAAGAAATATAATTTGTTTACATCAAAAATTATTTTAAATGTCAGGAAAAGATTTTTGAAAGTGTATGTTTGTAGTGTCGCTTTATATGGAAGTGAAACTTGGACAATCGGAGTATCTGAGAAGAAAAGATTAGAAGCTTTTGAAATGTGGTGCTATAGGAGAATGTTAAAAATCAGATGGGTGGATAAAGTGACAAATGAAGAGGTATTGCGGCAAATAGATGAAGAAAAAATAGATGCATTTGGAAAAATATAGTTAAAAGACGAGACATACTTATATAGGCCACATACTAAGGCATCCTGGAATAGTCGCTGTAATATTGGAAGGACAGGTAGAAGGAAAAAATTGTGTAGGCAGGCCACGTTTGGAATATGTAAAACAAATTGTTAGGGATGTAGAATGTAGGGCGTATACTGAAATGAAACGACTATCACTAGATAGGGAATCTTGGAGAGCTGCATCAAACCAGTCAAATGACTGAAGACAAAAAGTTTATTTTAATTCTCCATCTCTTTATATTTAAATTAAGAATATTGTTAAATTTTTTTCAGATTTAAAATTAATGGAAAATGTTAACTTTTGCTGCTGCACATTTTTTTTATATTAAGTCTGATGTAAGGTTACCTTGTCTAATCCAGTGACATTTCTAGACGTTTTATGCATAATTTCAATAATTCAAAATACTCTTATACTATATTTTATTTTAGATTTTAAAATAATTCTTTCAAACATAAAATTTATAAACAAAATTCTGAAAACTTATGTATTAGGCAAAGTAATTTGAATGGCACAACACATTTGTAAAGCACATCTTCTACAAAGAGTATTTAGTTGTACAATTTTATGGATCATGTCAGGTTCAGGCATATATTCTCTTTCACAATGTATATTTTGTCATATAACAGTACTGGAAAGACATTTGCACAAAAAAAAATAAATCTCACAGGCTATAAAAGAAGTACAAAACGTAAAACTTTTTTAAAAAAATAAAAGCAAATTGAGGACAAATTAACTTATCTAAAATTAAACAATTTTGAAAAACCTATGTTACTCTAAGTTTACAAGTTTAAGAAGATATAAAATTTCTTTTATACAATTTTGTTTCATTACATTATTATTATTATTATTATTATTACTGCACTGAATAATTTTTCGTTACTCCCAAAATATGCTGATTGCAAATTTATGCATGTTAACTGTAATTACACTTGTTAACATGGTCTACACAAAACAGATTTATGGGCATGCAAAATTACACTTTATTTGTAAGTGTAATACTTTATTTGTAAATAAAGTATTTCAATTCCTGCAAATTGAAATGTGTATCAGGAAGCTACTTCAGTCATTTAGTAAGTAAAACATTTATAAAAAAACAAACCCATGCTGTTACTACTAGCTAAACACAAACTATGAATTAAAAAATAAGCAAGCAGTATCAATGACTGCCAATAGGAAATTTGTTGAATCTCTAGAAAACAGTATTTTTTCAACTAAAATAAAATTTATTAAATTGCCAAATTAAAATGAAAATAACAAACAGGTACATTTAATAAAACAATAAATTTAATTATAAATACAAAAAAAAAAAAAAAAAAAAAAAAAAAAAAAATCGACTGATAATAGAACATTATCTATCACCCTAACAAAGGCTATATCACAAACTCTAATCATAGCTATATCACTATATGGCTATATCACTAAATAGTTAACATAAAACATGAAAAATATACAAGAAAAAAAATAAAAATAATACGAACAGTAGAGACTTAATAACTAAAATTTTGTTTAAAATTTTTTTGGATAAATATTTTTATTTCATTAACAAAATAAGATCAATAAAATAAATAATTTTTGATTCATTCATTTAGTGTTAATTATCTACTGTTACTACACTGTTATTGCAATACAGTCATCATAACTTGCCAAGCATAAAATTATTTTATATATATAGACACACACACAGACACTAGAATTACAATATTTGACAAAATCAATCATTATAAAACATGCAAAATGTTTTGAAGTTGTCAAAATACATTTCAAATTCTTACACAGAGCAAGGTTGCTATCAAAATTACTACCTCAGATTTTTCCATTTAAAATCATTTTATAGTATCCAGAATCATTTATATATATCACATCTCACAAAGGCTTTATAGCTATGCTAAGCCTAAATTAAATTGTGATATTTGTTAACATGGATAAATAAAGGTCATGTACAAGTCATTTCCTGCTTTTCATAATTTGTACCATAAATCATTTACATATAAAAGTATTGAGTAATTAATACAGTAATGTAAGAATATGAATATTCCTAACAATATTTTTAACTGTTAGAAAATATAACTTGTACCACTTTAGTTATTAAATTAATCCCTAATGCCTTATTTCCAATATGTAGTTCCTGAAATAAGACTTTTGCTACAATCTTATTTTTCTCATATATTTTACAACCAATTCATTGTAAATATTACTGATTTTTAATATACTGCACACTATCATATTAAAATAACACTTCATTCACACATAGCTTGTTAGTGCTAATTTGCATTCACAAATTTTTTTTTCACATTCTAGATCTACACTCAACACCTACACTTTTTCAGTACTAAAGATTTACACTCCAAATTCAACAGATACTCTACATTCTGTTAAAACTAATAAAAATAATTTATTTTAAAACAAGCTCCTTAAATCTAATAGTTACTGTTAAAGCCTAATAAAATTGCAATTTTACACAAAATTAATTTTAGAACATTAATGGGAATGGAACAACATCGTCCCCATGATAATGATGGACAAGCAATTTTTGAATATTAACATGATTATGACTCATGTTAGATTTTGGCTTTTCATAAATGGTCATCCTTTTCAACAAAATAAGATATTGTATTGTACAAGTATCTGAACAGATTCAAACAGAAATTATTATTTTTATTAAGATATCAAAATTACTGAGGAAAATCACAATATATTAGTCATGACTACAAATGAACACACTCATTATCAAAGTAACACAATGGGCATGGTAATCTTATGTAAACCTGAAAAATAAAAAAAACATCAGAGACCAATTCATGACCTAATGGTTTAAAAAACTAAAAATTATGAATAACTCTCGCAGGACATATTCATTACACAAAACAATGATACAGAAAAGCAATGCTGTACATTAATTCAATTAGAATTTTTAAAAATATAAAAAGCACTTCAAGAGTAAACATCTTATTTTTATTAAACAATTTAACAAAAGATTGTAACTGTAAAGCATTTATTACATAACATGACCCACTAATTAAGAACAAATAACATATGTACAGAATAAATTAACAATAAAGTAATCATTTATTACATATTATCATTCTAATATTACAGTTTTGTTTTATTCAATCCTTTTATGTAATTTATTTTATTGTACACATTAATATCAGAAAACAAACATTAATACAACAATTAAAAACATTTTAAAGTGTACACGAAATGCTTTATAAGAAGTGTTTAATAACAATAACAAATAAATTGTCAACACTTCTTGGAATATTTATAAAATATGAATGACAGTTACATGTTGTGTTAACATATAACGGCAGTATGTATTAAAAAGAAAAAATAACAAACAATTATGCTTTTTGGCATTTATTCTAGTCGCCCGTAAAATGACTCAAAATGAATACTACAATATCTCCACTTTTTGTTCTCTTTCTACAAACGGTTTATCCGCAGAATGAACTAATATTGCTTAATATATATCAATAATTATGATGTCGGTTTAGAAGGTGGTTTAAAGGCAATTTTTCTTGATTTTAACACAGTCCACTTATGTCTTTTCCAGTAAATACACATTCCAAGAATGACAGATGAAATAAATAATGTCTGAAACAAATTCAATATAACAATTGAGATTAATAATGAGGTTACAGTACATACAATTTAAATATAATCACACTAGTCTACAAGAGCACAGTCTAGTCTAGACTTTTTCTTATACAGATAATTTTGATATTTTTATGTATTTTTTGACACTAATTCAAACATAACAAAGTATAACCTAAGGGCTTCATTTGTTTTGAAATTTGTACTTGTAAAAAAACAAAAATTGTTAAATCAAATTATTTTCTCCATTAAAAATATAACATGATGTCTGAAGATATCTATAAATGAACCATACTTATAAATGGTTTACAGGGGAAGAAATTGGAGGTCAAGGTATTAGTATAATAACTTTGAATATAATTATTTACTATGACTAATTCCTTCAAGGAAAAATTAATTTATCAAAGTAATATAATTTAATTAATAGCCTTCATTAATATCATAATTGGTATAGATATTTCAAACACTACTTTTACTGTGGAATAACCCAAGACTTGAGAATCAATTTCATTTCAGCTTTTATGCAAATACAGTTGTGAATTTGGTCTTGTTTATTACTAATCTTTCTTTCCACAGAAATGTATAGTTTTTGTTGTACTTCATATATTGCTTGTGTATTATTAGAAATTTATATATAAAAATCCCTCTCAAATGACCCTCAAAACCCACAATAACCCCCTCAAATGGATGACTACATCATCCAAACAATTTTTAGTGTGTGAGGTGAATTAGCTTTTAAATCTCAAAAAAGAAACATTATTACTTTGGTTAAAAACCCATATGAACACTATATGCAAAACTGAAGATATAGAGAGAGCGAGCCTATGACCACCCGATAGACTGTTAATTTTTTATCACAAAAATCAAAGGCATCACAACTAAATTCAAGAAATTGTTCCATATTCTAGTTTTCCTTCAGTCGTTAGATCTATTCTACATATTGAAGTGTTAGCTATTCCAGTTCCATCAGAAATGTGGAGTTTAGAATAAAATATTCATGATAAAGAAGGCTATGGTAATTTAGAAAGTAAAGAGGGTCCAATTTCCAAGACATGAGCACTACAGAACCTCATAAAATTATTCAAGCAGAACCTAATGATCTGTTCATGATCTTAACTTTTGTTTAAAATGTAGTCAAGAATTACTGGCGTCTAGGTTGAAAGGCTGGATGGAACATTCTCAAAATCCAAAGAAGGAATATTTTTTGCACCACAGATTCATAAGCTAATTAAGGATGCAGACTCTGGGAGGAATTTAAATGAATATAAGAAAGCAGCATCATATCAAATATTGTTAAATCATTCACGGACAAAAAGAAGATAGAAATATGTAGAACTAGTGAGTGAACTTCTTGAAAACTATAAAAAACTGAGATGCAATATGTACTTAAAATTACACATGTTACATTCACATTTGAACCTCCGCGCTGTGATGAGCACAGTGAACCCTTACACCAGGATATATCAATGATTGAGACACGCTACTAAGGAAAATGGAGTCTGAATATATTTGCCAATTACTGCTGGAAACTAAAAAGGGACATTCCAGGAAAAATCATATTACATAAGATCACTTTACAGCTATAAAATTTCTTTTAAAAAACCAGGTTCTTTAAATCAGTATTACTAACAAACCCTGCCATCTATTCAATTCTGACTCCAGATCTGAAATCAATGCAAAAAGTACTATAAAACACACCTTATTAAATGCAAATAATCGAAAAAAAATTAATGTGATCACCTAAGCTTTTTCTATCAAATTCTATTTTATTACATTACCTTTAATATCATTTGAAATTTATTTTATTTTTTTCCCCCAAAGAAAATGTGGCTCTCTGCATTTTCAAAAGCAATAATGGAGGCGCCTTCCTTGGTAAAATAGTCCCCCGTTCGGATCTCCGGGTGGGGACTACTAAGGAAGGGGGTCACCAGAAAAGTAAAAAATAACATTCTACGAGTCGGAGCGTGGAATGTTAGAAGCTTAAAAAAGGTTGGTAGGGTAGAAAATTTAAAAAGGGAAATGGATAGGGTAAACGTGGATATAGTAGGAATTAGTGAGGTTCGGTGGGAAGAGGAAGGCGACTTTTGGTCGGGTGACTTTAGAGTAATTAACTCAGCGTCAAATAATGGGCAGGCAGGAGTAGGTTTCGTGATGAACAAGAAGATAGGGAGGAGAGGAGTATTTCAAGACGCATAGCGATAGAGTCATTGTAATAAGGATAAAATCGAAACCTAGACCGACAACGATTGTTAACGTCTATATGCCTACAAGAGCCCATGATGATGATGATGAGGTAGAAAGTGTATACGAAGAGATTGATGAACAATTAAACACGTAAAAGGAGATGAAAATTTAATAATAGTTGGAGATTGGAATGCAAGCATTGGAAAAGGCAAGGAAGGAAATGTAGTGGGTGAATACGGGCTGGGCAAAAGGAATGAAAGAGGGGACCGACTTATAGATTGCAAACACCCAATTTAAAAATCATAATAGAAGAATATACACTTGGAAAAAGCCAGGCGATACTTTAAGGTATCAGATAGATTATATCATGGTTAAGCAAAGATTTAGAAATCAACTCGTTGACTGCAAAACTTACCCTGGAGCAGACATTGATAGCGACCATAATTTGGTGATAATGAAATGTAGATTGGGGTTTAAAAACCTGAAGAAAAGGTGTCAGATGAATCGGTGGAATTTAGAGAAGCTTGAAGAAGAGAAGGTAAAGAAGATTTTTGAGGAGGACATCGCAAGAGGTATGAGTAAAAAAGATAAGGTAGAAAATGTAGAAGAAGAATGGGAGAATGTTAAAAAGGAAATTCTTAAATCAGCAGAAGCAAACTTAGGCGGAACAAAGAGAACTGGTAGAAAACCTTGGGTTTCAGACGATATATTGCAGCTGATGGATGAACGTAGAAAATATAAGAATGCTAGTGATGAAGAAAGTAAAAGGAACTATCGGCAATTAAGAAATGCTATAAACAGGAAGTGCAAACTAGCGAAAGAAGAGTGGATTAAAGAAAAGTGTTCAGAAGTGGAAAGATAAATGAACATTGGTAAAATAGACGGAGCATATAGGAAAGTTAAGGAAAATTTTGGGGTACATAAATTAAAATCTAATAATGTGTTGAACAAAGATGGTACACCAATATATAATGCGAAAGGTAAAGTTGATAGATGGGTGGAATATATTGAAGAGTTATACGGAGGAAATGAATTAGAAAATGGTTTTATAGAGGAAGAAGAGGAAGTTGAGGAGGATGAAGTGGGAGAAACAATACTGAGATCTGAATTTAAGAGAGCATTAAAAGATTTAAATGGCAGAAAGGCTCCTGGAATAGACGGAATACCTGTAGAATTACTGCGCAGTGCAGGTGAGGAAGCGATTGATAGATTATACAAACTGGTGTGTAATATTTATGAAAAAGGGGAATTTCCGTCAGACTTCAAAAAAAGTGTTATAGTCATGATACAAAAGAAAGCAGGGGCAGATAAATGTGAAGAATACAGAACAATTAGTTTAACTAGTCATGCATCAAAAATCTTAACTAGAATTCTATACAGAAGAATTGAGGAGGAGTGGAAGAAGTGTTAGGAGAAGACCAATTTTGTATCAGGAAAAGTATAGCGACAAGGGAAGCAATTTTAGTCCTCAGATTAATAGTAGAAGGAAGATTAAAGAAAAACAAACTAACATACTATGTGTTTATAGAACTAGAAAAGGCATCCGATAACGTAGACTGGAATAAAATGTTCAGCATTTTAAAAAAATTAGGGTTCAAATACAGATAGAAGAACAATTGCTAACATGTACAGGAAACAAACACCAACAGTAACAATTGAAGAACATAAGAAAGAAGCCGTAATAAAGAAAGGGAGTCCGACAAGGATGTTCCCTATCTCCATTACTTTTTAATCTTTACATGGAACTAGCAGTTAATGATGTTAAAGAACAATGAAGATTCGTAGTAACAGTACAAGGTGAAAAGATAAAGATGCTACGATTTGCTGATGATATAGTAATTCTAGCCGAGAGTAAAAAGGATTTAGAAGAAACAATGAACGGCATAGATGAAGTGCTACGCAAGAACTATCGCATGAAAATAAACAAGAACAAAACAAAAGTAATGAAATGTAGTAGAAATAACAAAAATGGACCACTGAATGTGAAAATAGGAGGAGAAAAGATTATGGAGGTAGAAGAATTTTGTTATTTGGGAAGTAGAATTACTAAAGATGGATGAAGCAGGAGCGATATAAAATGCCGAATAGCACAAGCTAAACGAGCCTTCAGTAAGAAATATAATTTGTTTACATCAAAAATTAATTTAAATGTCAGGAAAAGATTTTTGAAAGTGTATGTTTGGAGTGTCGCTTTATATGTAAGTGAAATTTGGACAATCGGAGTATCTGAGAAGAAAAGATTAGAAGCTTTTGAAATGTGGTGCTATAAGAGAATGTTAAAAATCAGATGGGTGCATAAAGTGACAAATGAAGAGGTATTGCGGCAAATAGATGAAGAAAGAAGCATTTGGAAAAATATAATTAAAAGAAGAGACAGACTTATAGGCCACATACTAATGCATCCTGGAATAGTCGCTTTAATATTGGAAGGACAGGTAGAAGGGAAAAATTGTGTAGGCAGGCCACGTTTGGAATATGTAAAACTAATTGTTAGGGATGTAGGATGTAGGGGGTATACTGAAATGAAACGACTATCACTAGATAGGGAATCTTGGAGAGCTGCATCAAACCAGTCAAATGACTGAAGACAAAAAAAAAAAAATTCATTTGAAATATAAACTACCAAAATACAGTTATTAGATAAGTTAAAAACTTACCATTCATTAATTTCCAATAACTAGCTTTTGCAGTATCCTGCATCTTCAGTTTGCATTAAATTCTATATCTATTACATTAAAACATATTTTTTAAATGTTTTAAATGACGAACCATTAAAAAAATGCAAAGATGTGAGATATAAAAACTAGTAACTGGAAATTAATATTGAAAGTTTAACTTATATAATTACTGTGTTTTGTTGATTTATATTTCATACAATATTACTTTTTATTACACAAGTGATCAATATTGTATTTATTTATTTATTTATATGTTGTTAATTATTAATTATTTTTATATAACAAAATGATCAGATAACCAAACAATGAAAATACAATATAGTGGATTTTAAAATATTGTAGTGCTAAATAAAGATACATTTAGTGAAAACTCTTTCAGTGCACTAGTATTAATTTTAAAGATATTTTGGGGAGATGCAAGCAAATAATAAAGATCTTTATAAACATATGGAAAAACTTTTATTAACCACATAAATCAGATAACCAGACATCCAGTTTTTTCTGAAATCATCCAGGAGAAAGTGGTTCCTCATAGGTTCAATCCCTTTAATCATTACACTATTTGTGCCTTATCCCAAACTTCCCTTTATTTTTCGAATTAAGTAAAATATTAAGTACACTGAAGTATAAAAAAATTTAAAATACCAGTCAAATGAAGCTATAAAGATCTTAATCATCTTTGATAAAAATCTCATTAAAATTTCACACTTGATATTTTAAGTATAGTAAAACTTATGTACTACATTGTATATAAAATATTTTTGCTTGATATTGAAACTGACCATAGATTACAGTGGTCACCACTGTATTGCTGTTGCATTCCTGCATTGCTGAAAAGCCAGGAATTCTTTCTGAATTCTCTTACTAGTGACAAAATTGATTTTTTTCAGTTTCATCTTATTTTTAATATTTTATTGTAAAAAAAACTGGTAGGGGTATTGAATAAAGTGGGAATACTGGCCATTAATTATTTGTGTCATCAATAATCAAGGCTTCCGAATGATACATTACTAATTATTAAATTTTCATATTAAGGATGGTTTTCTCAATGATTCTAATATATAAAAAAAGAGCTAAATTTTTATTTATTCATATTGATAAAAACAGGCTGAGCCCAATTACAGTGATATAAATGCTATAGAAATTTAGATATCACACTCTCAGATCTGAATATATATATCACTTCAACTGATTACCAATTATTTCATACATACCTTAAGAGCAAACAATTGTCGAGTGTCGTTATCAGGATTTGCAGCCCATGATAAAAATGTGCAAACATCTTTCGCTAACTGACTTTGAGATGCTGGTGTTCCATCACTATATTCAATGATCTGTAAAAAAAATTATTTTTTACACCATTATCTTGCTCTTTAGCTATTTTTTAAACTAAGAGCTATAATAATCCAAATAGAAGAGGTCCCCCTCTATATATATATATAAGATGCCCCTATAGAATATAGGGAGGCTAATAGAGGCACCATCTAAAGTTAAGGAGGAAATAGCCTGATAGTAGTATTTCCTCATTCAGTGGCATACTGGCAGCCTTTTCCACCCCATTACATGCTAGTGTGAATCAGAGGTGATCACCTCTAACTATTTCAGTGTCAGCTAGCTGACACTGAAATCAAAAAATTTAAGCAATAGCAACAATTAATATTGATTAATTATCAGTGACTTTAAATGGATTTGGGCATTATTAAGAAATTAAATTCAACAGAACAAATTTCAGTACGTGGACACATAAAATATTTATAATTATTAAATTAATAACTAACTAAACTACCAGATTAATTGATAGACAGCACCCAGTTTGAAAACAAGTAACTTGGACTCCTTAATGTAATATTTATCAAATCATTTTATTACTGAAGTTTACTTTCCTGATTTATTTCCTTTCTGCAAAAATATTATTTCACAATTGTAGTTATATGAGAAGATAAATGTGAATGAATTAGGAAGATGTTCTCCCAATTAAAGTTTAATAATTAGTATTTCACTGTATATATTAACTGGTTTACTTTCCTGATTTATTTCCTTTCTGCAAAAATATTATTTCACAATTGTAGTTATATGAGAAGATAAATGTGAATGAATCAGGAAGATGTTCTCCCAATTAAAGTTTAATAATTAGTATTTCACTGTATATATTAACTGGTTTACTTTCCTGATTTATTTCCTTTCTGCAAAAATATTATTTCACAATTGTAGTTATATGAGAAGATAAATGTGAATGAATTAGGAAGATGTTCTCCCAATTAAAGTTTAATAATTAGGATTTCACTGTATATATTAACTGGTTGAGTAGAATTATCCTAAAAAGTTCCTTCAATACTAAAGATAATACATTGAAAAATAAGTTAATTTAAATTTATGTAATTGTAAGAAATTAAGAATTTTAAAAGTAAGAAGTTATATCTGACTATTTTAGAAAATTGCATTAATTAGAAGTTATACTTTTTGTCAGGTTTGGTCGATAAGTGAAATAGCCTTTATGAATCATTCTTAGAATATTTAATTGTTTATCAACCATAAAGAGATCATTCTTAGTAGGAGAGGAGGAAGACATGTTTCAAATGACTCCAATCCAAAAATGTTAGAATTCTTAATGTTAATCAACTTCCGACTTGTTTACTTCCATTGCTGATTGCTGGAGTAGTTGATAACAAAACTATATGCACAGTGCCACTGTACGAGTAATAATCGGTCTTATTCCTAACAGGCTATGCATCACATAATGAGTCAGATTTTACTAGAGTATGCATTTTGATTTTATGAGCTAATACTAGTTTTTTTCACCAAATTCAAATTTTATTTCATTTTAAAATTTACGATTTGATTACGTACATTTTTATGTCTTTTGCTAATTTTTGTTCAAACTTTGATATGTAGGCCTTTGGTACATTTTTAATAGCTGCATTTTATAATGAGCGTACAGCAGAAACATAAGCATTATCTTCTGGTGATAAAACAAGGATTATAAAAGAGGTAAATAAAGGATAACAAAAAAGACTACTCAGGAATTGGAATTCCTTTTTGAATGCACTTCATCGACAATTTAAAAAAATGAAAATATTGTCCTTTTACAAGAATATTCTATGAATGTGAACCACAAAAGAAGAGAGCTAGAATCCGCCGACATTGATGAATGTGTGATAAAATGATTCAAATAGTGTACAGATAATACTGTCAGTTTCAGGGGTCCAAAAAAGCACAGATGTTTGCAGGGGCGTTTTTATATTTCTAATTTTTACATAATACTATATACATTTTATCTTTTCCAATGTAATTTACTACTGTAATACATTATTATAGATTAACTTAAATTTTTATTAAATTATGAAATTTTTCTGTACAATTTTTGAGTTTCATTATTTTACCTCTCTAAATAGAAAACTCCATAAATTAAAAAAAAAAATGGTCCCTTGAGATGCAAATTAGATAGATTTGACTGTATTGTCTATACAGATCCAGAACTCACATCATTTGATCTTGTGAATTAATCGTTGGAAGCTTTTATAAGCATTACCTCATGCTATGACTTTCTACTGTCAAATGACAGTCCCATCTTCAAATGGAGGAATAAAAGTGATGTCTCCAATTTTTTTCCTATTACACTAGTTTCAAATTTAACTAAAGACCACTTTTGTTTCTAATATATGTGAATGTTATCTTTGGATAGGTGCTTTTTTTACACCGATATAGTAGTATTAAGCTCAGAAAAGACCTGGCAAGAGATTTTTGGGAAAGTGAATACTTATGTTGTGCTTGCAAATAAATGGTTAACTGAAAACCGTTTAACAATAAATATTGAAAAGGGAGTCTGTCTTTATAGCGCACTCAAACTATTATACTACAAATTACACAAAACTTTCGATAAAAATTCAAGATTGTGAAATAAAAGAAGTTCAATATACCAAACATCTCAGATTAGAACTATAAATCCACATTTAAAATGGAATGAACATATAGCAAAACTCTTGAGGCTTTTGAACTCATATATGCTGCTTTTCATATACTACAGATATTTAATAGTATAACAAGCTACGGTGTAAGACCTTGAGGAACAGCATATGATAATGCATTAACTTATCTGAACTTCAAAACAGAATTTTGAAAAAATAATGAAAGAAATACTATTGAACAATCTCTGCCAATAAAACAAACCTATATTTTATTTGTGTCAGACCTTCACTATGAAAAACTAAAAAATAAATTTCTTGACATCAAATAGTACTAATAGAAACAACAAATCTATGAACTTGTCAAATATCAGATTAAACGTTAGGAACAAATCTTATCTATGTTGCTGCACTACATTTTAGAAGATTGCCTGATTTGTATAAAGCATTATCAGTCAAATCCACATTAGAGTAGAATAAAATAAAAAATACTTAGTAATTAAAAATTAGGTTTATATTTCATATACGCATATGTTTTATGTAATCTTTCTGAATCTTTAATAAATCTTTGTAATTTTTATATCCAGGTCTCAACACAGGGTCCAACTGCCAGCAGAACTGATTCACTTTATTTATAGATATGTATCATGTTACATCAGAGATCCCATTCACAGTTGTCGTCCCCTCTCCCATGGAGATCTGATAGGGGGACTTGAAATTCTGGAACAATGCAGATCCTGATGGGTTTTCTTAGAAAGGTTACTTATGATGATTTTCCGTTGCCTTCTGTATTTAAAGCAATTATATCATAATTACATTATTTTTACAAATGAAACTGTCGTCATTGTGATAGTCTTAATATCAGAATTCTCTTAAGCATTCAATGTAAGAAAAAATTCTCATCTTTCAGCAAAAACTTGGCTCATCTGTGATTTCTTGTTTTGATCTTAATATTTATTCTTCAGTCATCTGTATCGTTAAAAATTTCATTTAGAAAATACAAAAAAGTTTTGTAAGAATATACACTTTTCTACAAGACATGTGCTTCATAATAGGGCTTAAAACAGGTTTTAAGGCTTTGGGACAAACCAAAACAGAATGAAAAAATTGTGACTACTGTTAATAAATAATTCAACACACTCACTGAAGCTTTGAGAAGGCAGAAGTCACCAAAACACTTTCATTAAAAAAAATTATGTTAATAATAATATTTTCGTTAACTTTAAATAAATTATATCTATAAAAATAGTTTCACTATAAAATAACATTACCTCATTGTAAAGTGCTTGTGCCATACCAATAGCACCTCCAGGGAAATAAGGATTATAATATTGACCTTCACGAATTGTTATACCAGCAGGTGCATCGCAATACCCAGTCAGCAAAGAAAATACATAATTCTGGAATTAAGAAATTACAAATTATTAAAAAAAAACAGGAATAGAAAAGAATTAATGCTTGAATTTTTAACCAAAGAGATCATTGAACATAATGATAGTCATCATACAGAGATGTATTGCAATTGGCCTAGGTTTTGATTATACTATTGTTTTACTTTGTTTCATCTCTTGAGAAATAATTAATTATTACTACAGTTTTAAGTTTAAAAAATATACATAAATATCAGGTGGCATCAATTTCATCTACAACAAAGTCAAATGATATATCATTCTGCTTTAATGCATCTGATTAAAATGTTACATTTGTCATCATTATTAAATGCTTCTTATGCCTGCATACATACCAGACAAAGATACTAGTTAATAGCTCTTGGGATCCTTCAAAATATGTGAAATATGATTTGAAATAAAAGAATGGCGATTAGATTATAGTTTAGTGATTGTTTATATGAATCATGTAGACCAAACAGAAAAATTTAACATTCAGACTGGTGTTATGCGGCAATCAGTTTTGAAGTCAATAACAGAAGTTGCACCAATCAAAAAACATTTTGTGTAAAACTGTATTAGTTATTGTCTTGTATGTAAAAGTTTTTTTTTTTTTATAAACCACCAAAAGTGTCTGTTTCATTTGTAATCAGCCTGGAAATAGAGGTAAATTTTGTTTTTGTCATTTCTGAACTGTAAGGAATGCTTTTATTTGACAAAAATATCACTGTTCACATATATTACCACAATGCAAAATTTCTTACAAACAACTTTAAGATTTTATATTAAAGAAAAGGTTTGAAGAGAATAGTTTTTGGTATATGTTTTTTGTATTAATATTTAACCAAGGAATAAAGAATAATTATGCAATGAAAAAATTAAATAATTTCAACAAAAATAAATACATACATATATTAACTATAATATGAAACTTACTTCACCACCATGACGAGCCATTGTGATATATGTCAGATCCGGTGGATAAGCACCATTGTTAGCAGCTCTAGCAGCTTCTTCATTAGGATATGGACTGGGGAAGTAATCAGATAATTTTCCAGGTCTTTTGAAGTAAGCACCAGTGTCATCAGGCCCATCTTCAATCTGGAATAAAAGAGCAAATCTAAAAAAAAAATATATATAAAAAAGGAACAACTGAAAACACTATGTTTTCTTGGTCATTACCAATTAATTAATTACCTTCAGTCTTGAATTGCAGTTATTAATTTACAATGAATATTATATGTGTGAAATTGATTTATGCATCAAAATTAGTTTACACATTACATTAGCAAATAAGAAAAAAGTTATTACTATAATAAATTGTTATCAGTAATAAAACAGATTCAGGATTTTTTAAATTATGTATTTTATGTTAAAATTTATTTTCAACTACTTCTGACTATTCCACATTTTAGGTGGAATTAGACTTCAATATATTGAAGTCTAAATGAAAATTCTGACATCAGTAGGAGTCCAGGATCACAGATCTTAAATGCAAGTATGCATACACAACACACATTTTGAGCATCCTTGATGAATTGTCTGCTTTCTTTTACTTGGATTTTTGTTTAATCCAGAAGAAACTTAATCTATGAACCATGGTAGTTTTCCCAGCACATTATCACAAATATAACATAAAATAATAACAGGCTAAAATAATGTCAGTTAATTCTATAAAATAATACTGAACAGAAATCTGAATAAATAATATTTTATTAACCATCTGTTCTTCTGCTTCAGCTTTGGCCTCTTCTTCTGTAAAGCAAACTCCAATAAGCTCACGATATGCAACATACTGAAGACCGTGACAAGCAGCACAAACGTTTTTGTAAACTTCAAATCCTCTTCGAATACTGAAAACAAAATACATTTTGAATAAAAACAAAAAAGTAAAAGCAAGGTAGAACTGTAACTATCTAGTCACTTTCAATAATTTGCTTACTTACTTAAGCATAACTAATCAAATTTATGGATGATCATAAGTACTGGTTGATTGGAGTAAGAAAAATTAAAAGGTTTTGCAATAAACATAAACAACTAAAAATGATAAAAATAAGTATTTAAAATTTTAAAGGTCACTATGGATGGTTATGGGGAATACTGAAGGCTTAACAAGGAATATAATGGATTCATTGTAGCTTATTACAAGTTAACTATACACATTATTAAATTAATTACTGATCAAGCAGCAAGTGTCATTAGAATTCTGTAAATGTAATGAATTTAGAGACAATAACATCACTTTAAAAAGACATAGAGCAAGCCAAGCCCAGCACTACATTGTATTATTATTACATCCCCATTTTTCTGAAGTTTGCTTTAAGTGTAAGGTATCAAAGACATCAGGTATTAAAACTGCCACACATGCATAGGTACTGACTTAACTAGGCACAACTGTTTAGATATTAATTTGTTGCCATTGTATGGTATGCATGAATTTTTTTTATAAAACTTGTGATGTGTATGCACTCAGCAACTCATGAAATACTTTTTTTGTATGAATGTAATTTTTAAATCTGATTCAAATGAAATAATGTGTGGCAAATGAAGTCAGTACCTATGTATGTGTGACAGTTTTAATACCTGATGGTCTTTGATACCTTACCCTTAAAGCAAACTTTAAAAAAATGGGGATGTAATAATAATACAATGTAGTGCTGGGCTTGCTCTATGTCTTTTTAAAGTGATTTTATTGTCTCTAAATTCATTACATTTACAGAATTCTAATGACAATTGCTGCATGATCAGTAATTTAAAATTCCCTGTCAAATGACAAATTCTTATAGTGTTGGACAGACATCAGTAATTCAAAATTCCTTTGTACTGAACTCAGGCTAACATGTATGCAGCAATAATATTAAAAGTAATTTATTATATATAAGAAATACAGTTAATGTAAAAAAAAATAGGTAAACAG
This sequence comes from Lycorma delicatula, assembly GCF_047948215.1. NCBI lineage: Eukaryota > Metazoa > Arthropoda > Insecta > Hemiptera > Fulgoridae > Lycorma > Lycorma delicatula. The sequence continues at coordinate 70,051,470 of NC_134460.1, forward strand.
CTTCAAATTAGCAAAATTAACATTTATTATTTTTTCACTGCAGTAGATTTATTTATAGTAACATATTATGGACATAACAAGCTTGACATTACAGGCCATTTTTAATTTTTCTAACAAACATATTTACCTGACAACACAATTTTGGCAGGGAAATTTCACACAGCATGAAATCTAATGACTTGTAGCAACTGGCCTAGTAAATGCAATTTTGGCCACTGCCATTTTATTTTCAATTCCTATATTTAATTTTCATGATGTTATTTTTTTAAATTTCAGTGTATCGTGAAACCAATAAGTTGTAAGTGATTCAACACTTACTTGCATTGCATATACCCAGCAAGTTTATTTAAGGTTTAAACTGAATGAGATTAACTGTCTGTCCTTGGAACTGTTTTTGTTCAAAAAAAAGTATCAATTTTAAAATTGATAACTGTTAGTCTATCAATTTTTAAATCTCTTAAGAATTACTCTCCTGACCTGGCATGATCATAAGTTGAGAAAAGTCCATTATGAGACCAAGGAAGTTTAGGGGGGTGAAGTTCAAGCTCACCAGCATTTACAAATGACTGTTCAAGAGCATATATCAGTGCTCCTGCACTTCCAGTAACAACTCCGATACTTGTAAGAAACTGAAATAAAAAAAAATAAAAAATTACATATACAACCATAGGATATATTACTTACATAAAAATGAGATAATAAATTACAACATAGATGTAATTATATATTAATGAAACAGGATTTGACAAGTAAACACTTTTCTTTTGATCAACTATCACATTCATTACCCGTTCTCAAGTAACATTCTCTATCCAAGGGAGTCCTGTTCTTAGTTACTCATTCATTTCTATGTGTTATATGAATAAATAAACATACCTATTAGATGAATAATAGCATAAAGGTCTTTCCACTGATCCAATTTACTAGTATAAATGGTTTCTACTTTCTGATCTTTCACTTCCTAATTTCTTTTCATTATATTGTCACACCAATACCACATAATAATTATTCATTTAATTATAGTGTTTTACTCATAATTTGCTATTTAATATAATAAGATCTGCTCTATCAATTATCAAACGCTATGTAGAAGCAAGATTTTTTCTGGTCATATTCCTGCTAGAATTACTTATGTATAATAAATTAAATATATCGCAGATGGCAATAAATGATTTATTCTGGACATAATATAATTTTATTAATTTTTAGAAGACAATGTGTCCCCCTCTTTTTCTAACCTTTGGAAAATTTATTATCTAATGTTAAACCGTTTTTGAAATGTTAAACAAGCCTACCCAGTAGCTGTTTCTTGCCATAAAAAATTCGTAATGTTACGTCAGAGATAATATTTCTTTATTAAAAGAATAAAAATTAAAAGGCAAAACCAAAATAGAACGAAAATTAAATTCAGAAAGCTGATGGGAAAGTTAAACAACAAACAGGACAAAGTATAGTGAATCTATTATTCTAATCATATGTAACCTATATGGTTAGGCGACTTGTTTAGTGGAATCCCTTAACTACCGACCTCCATAGAAGAGGGAGTGTCCCAGCCTTTCATCCAAAAGGTCCCAGATTTGAAATCCGGGTCAGACATGGTATTTTTCATTTACTACAATATCTCCATTCCATATTCCCATGCTTCAAGGCTGGGTGGTATATTAATCATAACCAGAAAAATCTGCATACACAGAAAATTAAAAAATTAATAAACTAGTCAATTTTTACATTAAATAATATTTTATAATACTTGGCTACTAATCGGTCAGTGTAGGATGCAAAGTTCTAATTTAATGAGATATTTTCATAAATAACATGTTATTGTAGCACAAGCGGTAAAACATACCACATTCATTTTACAAAGTAAATTTTTCTAAAAAGTTTATTTATAATAGTAATTTTCTTCCTGTTCATTATTTTTTTAACATGTTAAGCTTATAGAAAGAGGATGCAATACTAATTGTTTTCTCACATCAACTACCTTGATCACAAACACAAAACATAAATTCAAGCCTGCCTGTGTCACAACATGGATTAACACAATTATAAATTAATTTATTCTGTTATTGGAGAAAAAAATTCATGAGTTCCCTATAACTATGATGATACATTATCAAGAATGGATACAAAAATATTACGCTTTGAAATTACAAAACATTCGACAATGAAATATTTTTATTGGATTTAAACTTATTTAGATACAAATAAATTATGGATTTTATAAATGTATCATGTCTACTGCATAAAATAGGCTAACTCTTTTACATGTTTTAATTTTAAATTACAGGCAAACTAAAAAATAGGAGGGGGTGTCACTGCCCAAGAATCAAACAGGAAAAGAAAAAAAATAATTATGTAATTCAATACATCTTACAAAATAAATTATATTATTATTTTTAAGTGATTAAATTATTAGCTATAGGGGGTTTTGAATTTCTGTTACTTACTCAACAAAGATCCCATCTCCAAAGACAAATACATAAAAGATCTCAAACCACCCCAGAGAAACAAATCGCTTACATAATGCTATTATCAACTGCCTAGAAATCTTTACACATAAAGATCATGGTTTAGTACTCTTAGTATAAAAATAATGATGGGCAACAAAATTTAAATTAATACAATTTTCTTTTGTAAAATCAGACACATCTTAAGAGAGGAAAGACCAGAGTATTACTAACAGGACAGATTGTTACTTGTATTTCAGTACACTTGGCACACTGATACAAAACAATAAATCCAGCTGTATGAAGGAGCCAGTGGAAACGATTTAACTCGCTTTCTCTAGAAAGCTTGGCATGAAATGTTTATTCTCAAGAAAGACTATGCCGTATATGGAAGCACTAACATATTATGGTTACCTACAATCATTATAATCATAGTAGTACCCAAAATAAGTTAAGATTTGACTCTATTCCATTTGACCTTGAAAATAATATTTTCATGTTAATTTTAATTTCTTTTTAATATCTATATAAACAGTTAAATAAATTTTCCTCAAGTGAAAATTAAGATAATTACAAAAAAGAAATATGAAGAGTACAATATGGATTAAATGAATAAAGGGCATCTTATAGCAACAATTTTTGTTTATAAAAATGTTACGTTTTGAAACCAAAACTGATATAAGCAGCTTAACATTAGGCAACATTACTGTATATCACAGTAAGATCAATGATAACAAAATTAGTAAAGATCTCCATAAAAGGAAGCTTGAAACTGTTATGTACTAGCTAATATACAACTAACCCTTAACAGAACAAAGTTAACATTGTATAAAAGTAAATATTATATACAGCGCCCTTGTAAAATTAATTAATTTCTGTTTGATTAAAATTAAATTGTACACACTATTCTAAATACATTCACAAAAATAATTCTTGATGAATGATATTAAATAAATGATATTAATTATTGATATTTTTAATTAATTAAAACAATAATTAGACAAATAATACTTACCAATTTCTTTCCTCTAGACCAACCATTTGTTGTTGAAAATGAACAAACCTGTAAAATAAGATTCATTAAATAGTTATAAAAATAGCAGAAGTATTGTTATCAGTGCAAATACACTCAATTCTAAAAACATCCCAAATGATATGTGAGAAAATTAATCTAAAATATAATTAAATTAAAAACAATTATCAAAATATACAGAAAATATACTTACATTAGAGATACTTTTGGGATTAATAATGTGGTTCCATGAACAAGGAAGAATTATTTTAGTCAGTCCATTATTTTGAACTTTGATGAATGATCTGGGCACATGCTGTTCATATATTTTGAAAGCAACCTCTTAAAATGTCTTGCTAATCAATGAATAATTCAACAAGCAGTACAAAATAAATCTGTCCTACCATGACAGTTATATTATACCATATTGGAACATGCTCTTTGATATGTGCGATCTTCACACTTTATTTTTTTATTCTGGAGAAAATTACCTTCAAGCTCTATCAAGTCATGGGAAACTGCTGTAAACATGATATTACCCAGTACTACTTTCCAAAAATTAATATAGTTACATGTTAACATATCAAGATAAGGATTAAGTAGTCCTTGATACTGATAACACATATACATCAGAAATGTCAAATTATTTATGACTTTAGCATTTAATGCTAAAGAAAAAGATGAAAACAGCTTATTACAGATATAAATATCAAAACTTAGATAAACAGGATAAATTTCTAAATTAGTTATATAATAGTAATCTTTAATAATTAACAAAGTAAATAACTTAGAAAATTTTTTGATACATCATTGAATACAGTACTTCAAGTTTCATTCCCACATAACACAATTAGTTCCCAATGTTCTCACTAGGTGGCACATTGGGAGTAATTCCATCATGGAGTCATATACTGGCGCAGAGCATGCTCAGTGTTATTTAAGGTTTCATGAATTCAAATTGGCTACTATCATTCGAAGACAATTCATGGCTAAATTTCATAACAAATCACCTCAAAGACAGTCTGTTATTGCATGGTACAATAGTTTCATTGAAACAGGTTGTGCAACACATAAGACACCAGGTCAGGGTAGACCTTCAGTTTCTGAAGCAGCAATTTAATAAGTGCAGCAAATGTTCATTCGTAGTGCGGATAAATCAACAGGACGTGCCAGGTTAAAAAATATTTCTAGGGTACAGTATAAAAGGTATTGTGTAATCGACCATCATTTAAACCCTAAAAATTACAACTGATACAAGCTTCGAATGAAAGTGATAAAGAAAAATGAACAAACATAACTGAGACTGAAGATACTTATCTTAATAAAATTGTGTTTGGTGACAAAGCAATCTTCCATACCAGTGAATGGACATAATGTTCAGATATGGGGTAAGCGGAATCCACATCATACAATTGAATTAGTACAGAAGTTGCCTAAGGTAAAAATATTTTTTGTGCTGCAAACTGTCATATAATTTATGGTCCTTTCTTTTTTGCAGAGTCAACTGTAACTGGACATGCTTGAACATTATCATATGCCACAATTACAATAAGATGTGGGGCACAGAATTCATTTTCTAGCAAGATTGCGCACCTTAATATTATCATTGTGCAGTTGTTGTGTATCTAAAAAGCAAAGTGCTGAGTTGGATTGGACGTGTTGGAGCAATTTCCTGGCCACATATGTAATTTCTGTATGAGGGTACGTTAAAGGAGTGTTTGTTCTCCCACTTTCAGGAAATGTCGACAAGTTGCAGCACTGGATAACAAAAACAGTTGCCACCATACATCAAGACATGCTTCATAGGATTTGGCAAGACATCAGATTAAAGATAGGACATCTGCCTTGTTACAAAAGGTAGCCATACTGAACATTTGTAAATTAAATTTTAAGATATACCTTCGGTTGTAACAACATTTCGGTAAGTTATTTACTTTTTTAATTATTAAAGGTTACTTTTGTGTAACTAATTTAGAAATATCCTATATATATGTCAGAACTTATACTATAGTGGAACTTACCTGACAGAAGGCAGAAACATATTGTTTGCAGATGGGAGTTCCATCAATTTTAATATATACCTTAAATGGGCTGAAGAACTGGGCAAATAACTCAACTCATTGTAAAACTAAAAAGAAAACTAGAAGCCTTCTTTTGTAAAATGAAATGTTTTATAAATAAATATTTGTACCCAGGAAGGGGCTTTTCCAATATGATTTTCGTAGCAGAAAATTTAAAAATGTTTTGTACAAAGCTTTTATTATTTATTTGTATTCGGCAACAAGATAATGCAATGCTTAATGATAGTCACCTCCTCTATGAATCATGAGACCTTGCCGTTGGTGCAACCATATCGGAGAGGTATCTGTTGAGAGCCAGACAAGATTTAGGAATCAACTCGTTAACTGTAAAACTTACCCTGGAGCAGACATTGATAGCGACCATAATTTGGTGATAATGAAATGTAGATTGGGGTTTAAAAACCTGAAGAAAAGGTGTCAGATGAATCGGTGGAATTTAGAGAAGCTTGAAGAAGAGAAGGTAAAGAAGATTTTTGAGGAGGACATCGCAAGAGGTATGAGTAAAAAAGATAAGGTAGAAAATGTAGAAGAAGAATGGGAGAATGTTAAAAAGGAAATTCTTAAATCAGCAGAAGCAAACTTAGGCGGAATAAAGAGAACTGGTAGAAAACCTTGGGTTTCAGACGATATATTGCAGCTGATGGATGAACGTAGAAAATATAAGAATGCTAATGATGAAGAAAGTAAAAGGAACTATCGGCAATTAAGAAATGCTATAAATAGGAAGTGCAAACTGGCGAAAGAAGAGTGGATTAAAGAAAAGTGTTCAGAAGTGGAAAGAGAAATGAACATTGGTAAAATAGACGGAGCATACAGGAAAGTTAAGGAAAATTTTGGGGTACATAAATTAAAATCTAATAATGTGTTAAACAAAGATGGTACACCAATATATAATACGAAAGGTAAAGTCGATAGATGGGTGGAATATATTGAAGAGTTATACGGAGGAAATGAATTAGAAAATGGTTTTATAGAGGAAGAAGAGGAAGTTGAGGAGGATGAAATGGGAGAAACAATACTGAGATCTGAATTTAAGAGAGCATTAAAAGATTTAAATGGCAGAAAGGCTCCTGGAATAGATGGAATACCTGTAGAATTACTGCGCAGTGCAGGTGAGGAAGCGATTGATAGATTATACAAACTGGTGTGTAATATTTATGAAAAAGGGGAATTTCCGTCAGACTTCAAAAAAAAGTGTTATAGTTATGATACCAAAGAGAATATAGAAGAATATACCAAAGAGAATATAGTGAAGAATATAGAACAATTAGTTTAACTAGTCATGCATCAAAAATCTTAACTAGAATTTTATACAGAAGAATTGAGAGGAGAGTGGAAGAAGTGTTAGGAGAAGACCAATTTGGTTTCAGGAAAAGTATAGGGACAAGGGAAGCAATTTTAGGCCTCAGATTAATAGTAGAAGAAAGATGAAAGAAAAACACACCAACATACTTGGCGTTTATAGACCTAGAAAAGGCATTCGATAACGTAGATTGGAATAAAATGTTCAGCATTTTAAAAAAATTAGGGTTCAAATACAGAGATAGAAGAACAATTGCTAACATGTACAGGAACCAAACACCAACAGTAACAATTGAAGAACATAAGAAAGAAGCCGTAATAAAGAAAGGGAGTCCGACAAGGATGTTCCCTATCTCCATTACTTTTTAATCTTTACATGGAACTAGCAGTTAATGATGTTAAAGAACAATGAAGATTCGTAGTAACAGTACAAGGTGAAAAGATAAAGATGCTACGATTTGCTGATGATATAGTAATTCTAGCCGAGAGTAAAAAGGATTTAGAAGAAACAATGAACGGCATAGATGAAGTGCTACGCAAGAACTATCGCATGAAAATAAACAAGAACAAAACAAAAGTAATGAAATGTAGTAGAAATAACAAAAATGGACCACTGAATGTGAAAATAGGAGGAGAAAAGATTATGGAGGTAGAAGAATTTTGTTATTTGGGAAGTAAAATTACTAAAGATGGACGAAGCAGGAGCGATATAAAATGCCGAATAGCACAAGCTAAACGAGCCTTCAGTAAGAAATATAATTTGTTTACATCAAAAATTAATTTAAATCTCAGGAAAAGATTTTTGAAAGTGTATGTTTGGAGTGTCGCTTTATATGGAAGTGAAACTTGGACAATCGGAGTATCTGAGAAGAAAAGATTAGAAGCTTTTGAAATGTGGTGCTATAGGAGAATGTTAAAAATCAGATGGGTGGATAAAGTGACAAATGAAGAGGTATTGCGGCAAATAGATGAAGAAAGAAGCATTTGGAAAAATATAGTTAAAAGAAGAGACAGATTTATAGGCCACATACTAAGGCATCCTGGAATAGTCGCTTAATATTGGAAGGACAGGTAGAAGGAAAAAATTGTATAGGCAGGCCACGTTTGGAATATGTAAAACAAATTGTTAGGGATGTAGGTTGTAGAGGGTATACTGAAATGAAATGACTAGCACTAGATAGGGAATCATGGAGAGCTGCATCAAACCAGTCATTATGACTGAAGACAAAAAAAAAAAAAATAGAGGTAGAGGAGGTAAAGAAAATTTTTGAGGAGTACATCGCAAAAGGTCTGACTAAGAAAGATAAGGTAGAAAATGTAGAAGAAGAATGGGAGAATGTTAAAAAGGAAATTCTTAAAATCAGCAGAAGCAAACTTTGGCGGAAAAAAGAGAACTGGTAGAAAACCTTGGGTTTCAGACGATATATTGCAGCTGATGGATGAACGTAGAAAATAATAACAATGCTAAGGATGAAGAAAGTAAAAGGAACTACCGACAATTAAGAAATTCTATAAACAGGAAGTGCAAACTGGCGAAAGAAGAGTGGATTAAAGAAAAGTGTTCAGAAGTGGAAAGAGAAATGAACATTGGTAAAATAGACGGAGCATACAGGAAAGTTAAGGAGAAGTTTGGGGTACATAAATTAAAATCTAATAATGTGTTAAACAAAGATGGTACAGCAAATATATAATACGAAAGGTGAAGTCGATAGATGGGTGGAATATATTGAAGGAGAGTTATACGGAGGAAATGAATTAGAAAATGGTATTATAGAGGAAGAAGAAGAAGTTGAGGAGGATGAAGTGGGAGAAACAATACTGAGATCTGAATTTGAGAGAGCATTAAAAGATTTAAATGGCAGAAAGGCTCCTGGAATAGACGGAATAACTGTAGAATTACTGTGCAGTGCAGGTGAGGAAGCGATTGATAGATTATACAAACTGATGTGTAATATTTATGAAGAAGGGGAATTTCCGTCAGACTTCAAAAAAGTATTATAGTCATGATACCAAAGAAAGCAGGGGCAGATAAATGTGAAGAATATAGAACAATTAGTTTAACTAGTCATGCATCAAAAATCTTAACTAGAATTCTATACAGAAGAATTGAGAGGAGAGTGGAAGAAGTGTTAGAAGACCAATCTGGTTTCAGGAAAAGTATAGGGCAAGGAAAGCAATTTTAGGCCTCAGATTAATAGTAGAAGAAAGATTAAAGAAAACAAACCAACATACTTGGCGTTTATAGACCTAGAAAAGGCATTCAATAACTTAGACTGGAATAAAATGTTCAGCATTTAAAAAAAAATTAGGGTTCAAATACAGAGATAGAAGAACAATTGCTAACATGTACAGGAACCAAACAGCAACAGTAATAATTGAAGAACATAAGAAAGAAGCCGTAATAAGAAAGGGAGTCCGACAAGGATGTTCCCTATCTTCGTTACTTTTTAATCTTACATGGAACTAGCAGTTAATGATGTAAAAGAACAATTTAGATTCGGAGTAACAGTACAAGGTGAAAAGATAAAGATGCTACGATTTGCCAATGATATAGTAATTCTAGCCGAGAGTAAAAAGGATTTAGAAGAAACAATGAACGGCATAGATGAAGTCCTACGCAAGAACTATCGCATGAAAATAAACAAGAACGAAACAAAAGTAATGAAATGTAGTAGAAATAACAAAAATGGACCACTGAATGTGAAAATAGCAGGAGAAAAGATTATGGAGGTAGAAGAATTTTGTTATTTGGGAAGTAGAATTACTAAAGATGGACGAAGCAGGAGCGATATAAAATGCCGAATAGCACAAGCTAAACGAGCCTTCAGTAAGAAATATAATTTGTTTACATCAAAAATTAATTTAAATGTCAGGAAAAGATTTTTGAAAGTATATGTTTGGAGTGTCGCTTTATATGGAAGTGAAACTTGGACAATCGGTGTAACTGAGAAGAAAAGATTAGAAGGTTTTGAAATGTGGTGCTATAGGAGAATGTTAAAAATCAGATGGGTGGATAAAGTGACAAATGAAGAGGTATTGCGGCAAATGGATGAAGAAAGAAGCATTTGGAAAAATATAGTTAAAAGAAGAGACAGATTTATAGGCCACATACTAAGGCATCCTGGAATAGTCGCTTAATATTGGAAGGACAGGTAGAAGGAAAAAATTGTATAGGCAGGCCACGTTTGGAATATGTAAAACAAATTGTTAGGGATGTAGGATGTAGAGGGTATACTGAAATGAAATGACTAGCACTAGATAGGGAATCTTGGAGAGCTGCATCAAACCAGTCATATTATGACTGAAGACAAAAAAAAAATGATAGTCATTCTACTTTTTGATTGACAAGATTAATTTTACAATATATGATAAATCCTAAGCCTCTCTATTATTTGAACAAATGACCATCCAAACTGAAGGCGAAGATGATACCACTAATATTTGTCTTAACAAAATCATAATTAATTTTTGAATAATTATCTTGAATTCATTTTAAAAGTACTTTTACATCCAGCAGTCCAATCTTTTTGTTACTTGACTCATACTATTACATACTAACCAGACAACTCAGATTGCACTGAATTATCATGGAAAATGCCAATTCAGGATTTTTTATTTATATACTTCTATTTGGCAAGAAAAGATGTGAATAAGTCATCATTTAATCAATATTCATAATTAAGATCCATGCAAAAGCTTTATGTAATATAGAAAAGTCTTTCACCTTATACAATACACACAAGCTACAGTTTGTTATTTTTTAAACAAAATTAATATAAACATCTTGTACTAATTTTCTAAAGTAAACAAGCAGTGAGCAGTTTAAAATTGCACCTATCTATGACTCTTCATTATGCAATTAGTCACACATATAGGTTGAGCTTGGTTCTTTTGCTACTTCCTTCAGAAAGATGATTGTATGAATTTTGGTCATCAGTCATTTGACTGATTTATGCAATTTTATAATCTTGTCTATTTTTTCTTCCTTTATATTTCTATCCTGTATTGAATGTCTTTCTGCATAGTTAACATGTAACATGATCTATTTTTGAGAGATTCAATAAGGGTATATTTTGTATGTATGATTTATATGATTAATATTTTTTGTAATTTAATTATTATAATCATTTATCATTACATCCTTTTCAGTAAAATTGTATGCAATTTCTTGTTCGTGTTTAATTGCTAATTCTTATTGATCGTATTAACTCATAATTCTTATTGTGTAAATCAAAATTACCTTTTACTTAAATGTGCACAAATATCCTTCCATTGTACATTTAAAAAACTTTCTTTATCACAATCTCTTTCTTTATCTCAAACTTGTCCTTCAAAGTTTTTTTACATTTTCAAAATTTTTTTTACATATTAAGAAAATTAGGCAAGAATAAAAGTTAGAAAATAAAACTGTTTTTGCCAAATAAAGATTAATCAAACCACTCAGTGGAATCCACACTCAAAACAAAGTGATTTTACCAAATGAATATAGAGTACATCTTTGGTGTCTGATATGTTAAATAAATTAATACTTTGTCAAAAATGCCTGACATTTTGAGTTTTAGCAAATTTTGTTTTCTGTTAAAATATTACAATGGGATAGGCATAGATTTAATTTCTTTTTAAGTCACTATTTACATAGAAAAAAATATAGTGCATTAAATCCTGTAAACCATAATAAAAAAATCAATTCAATAAGATGTAGATTTTTTTTACAAAAAAATTATTTAAATCACATAATTCATTCTAACAGTACAACTTTGTAAAGTCATGCATACCACAAGCAGAAAAAAATAAAAATAAAAATTACATGAACAAATTTACATTAGTAAACAAAACATGTAGTTAAATAAACTATCATCAAAAGAACAGCTACTTGGATGTTAAGAAAAAACCATACCCTAAAAATCTAGAATACAAAAACCATTTTAATTTAAAAAAATATCATTCCAATAATTTTAAATTTGTGAAAATATTACAATCTAATAATTACAATTTTTTTTCAACTCTAATTATAGGTTATAAATCAATAACAAAAAAATATATATATATTAGGTAAATATATATATTTCAGTATGATACCCATTATTAAATTTATTTAAAAAATTTAAATGAACTAATTTTAAGAGTCAAAATTCAGAATGTCCGAATGTCCTAGGATGAAGGTTGAAGGTTTAGCGGATTGATAAAAATAAAAATTTTTAAACTTCGGACATTTAACTGATGAAAATTTCTAATTTACTTAATTAAAAGTTACATTAATTAAAATACCTGAAACGGTGTGGCACCGGGTTTTACTTTTAAAAGACGTGTTCCGTACAATCTAGCTACACAGGCCGCCATGATGGGAAAGACAGATTACATCTAAAAAAAGTCTACTAAATCGTAAAATTATTATGAGGTGTCAAATTTTCCCAATCTTAAAACACTGTAAATTGGTGTAATAAATAACAGTATATTTATCTTAAGTCAATGAAATTATATTTTATGACTGTTTAACATTTTTCTGATTATATACAAATTATCAGCTGTTCATAAATTATTAAGTATAATCATAGATATACTTTTTTAAATTATAAAAATAACATACATTATATGTGAACAATGTGTGGTATTTTGTAATTTAACTTTAACGTTTCATAATGGGACAGGAAAACATTTAAAAGCCAAATAAGTTATTTATTATCAGAAACAAGTTCCAATTCATTTAATTAATTAATATCATAGATTAAAACAAAATTTTCCCCTTGAAGCTATTTTATATAAATATATACCTCTATGCACAAATTCGGAACCGAACCAGTGCGTCATTCACCTAGGTCCACCATTTGCCTCCGAGAGCTTGTCGTGTTATGTTAGAGCCGATGTAATGTCAATTAGTTTTTTTCTTTAGTTATTAGGTTTTTTAACGGTCAGCCATGGCAGGAATGCCCGAAATAGGAAGTAAAATTAGTTTAATATCAAAAGCTGATATAAGGTATGAAGGAAAGTTGTTTACTGTCGACCCCAATGAATGCACTATAGCATTGGCCAGTGGTAATTATAAATTGTTTCTTCTTGCAGATATTTTTCGTATTGTAGTAATTATACATAATTATTACTGTTGTAATTATAGCAGTTTCATTAGAGCAGTTAGCTGTAAAAAATGTAGAATTATAGTGTTATCTAGCTACTGTTAACGTGGGGTTATGGGTATTTGTCTAAACAAGATTGTAGTTAGTGCATACATGCATAAACATGACGAGAAGATAACTTACGGAACAGATTAAACATGTTAATTTTTGTTGTTATAGTGTTTGTTGTTAGTTATTTCTGTTTTCTTTGTTTAATGATTTTGGAATTCGTTCTTTAATCACAAAATAAGCTCGTTTAAATGATTTAATGTAATATACTAAAGATCTGAAGGTTTTAAGTAATAGTTAGATTTGAACTATTGAATTGTATCTTTTTATTAAAGTTTTGTTACCAAAGTCTGGATTCATAAGAAAATTTTTCTTTAATAATACCAATTAACCATAGTGATTCTGCATTGTTTATATGTAAACTATGGCATGTCCAGCTTCGCTTACAAGTATTTCTAAAAATTGGATCATTTCATTAAAATTATTAAAACAAGTTGTTTCACATTTTGTACCTTCCAATTTTTTTTATTTGAATCTTTTTCTTAGAGTGAATGCGGAGTAAATTAGTTTTGTGAAAAAATAGGGCGGAATCTGTTTAAATGAGTACATTTCTTAATGTTAACAGCATATTTTAAGTGCGTTGTTTTTATATTTTTAATTTATGGCTAAAATTAGCCCTCCAGTAAGTTTTATTAAATGTCTATTATTGTTACATGAAAGGAAAACTCAATTTTACTTTTTGCATTCATTTATTTTTAATACTAAGACATAAATTGCCAATTAGCGTATTATGAGTAGAATATTTACAGAATAGTTCAAGTTTATATTTATTTAGAAATTCAGAAATATTAAATTATGAGGCATATCATATGTTTGTAACCTAATACGTCTTAAAATATCAAAATTGGATTTTCAACGTCATTGATGATTTTTTACTTTCTTCCAAAGTAGAAATAAAACATTTATTGAAAAATATTGCTTTGAAATAATTTTCAAAGCAATATTTTTCATTATGTAACTAAGCAATCATTATGAAACTTTCAGAGCTCATTATAATGAAGTGCATCAGTGTAATTTTTTTTATCTGGTCCCCATTTTGAAATAGGGGGTCCAAAATTCACATTTAAAAATATCTAAAGAAGCTGTAGAATTAACAGCTTTAATAATAAGCAGGAATAGTACTGGGGGAAAATCCTGAACATTGACATTATTACAAAATTTTACTGTAATTTGAAAATGTTTTTATAAAATAAATTTTAACTAGATTGAATTCATTAAAAAATTCAGTTGCGCAGTAAAAGTTGAACAGATATAATATATTTCTAGATCATCAAAGTATTTTTACAGGTTTAAAAAATTAAAATAAATTTTGAAATTAACCTAGTTTATAAACAAGATAAATATTAAAGATTAAAAGCACGACTGTCAAACAAAAAAATTGCTCTTTTATATAGGATAATTAAAGAGCATGCAGGTGACAATTTTGTATATACTATTTAAACATAGTATAATCTTGTTTTCAAATTTTTTAAATTTATTTAAACATATATATATATATATATTTAATTAATAATTAATTGTTCAGCTGGTTTTTAATTTTTACAAATTCATGACTTGTTATTAATAAAAGTGATTTTTTTTTTTGTTTTTCATGGAATTTATTAAATCAATTTTTTCTGAATAAAATTTTGTACATATTTTGATAATAAAATTTATGCATTTGTTAGTTATTTAACAAAGTTATTGTACTTCAAACCTAAAAAAAAAGTTTTTCACCACCAATTTTTTTCTGTTTTACATGGATATCATGAAAACTACAGGAAATACATTTATTTTAATACAGTTAGTACCTGTTTTATTCAGTTTTTCAGGTCAAAAGATGTAAGAAATCATCAAGTTTACCCCTAATAATCTGAAATTTCTTTAGGGGAATTGAAACCTGTGCAAATTTTTTTGTTAGTCGTAACTCTGTAACAAAGCATTTTCAAACGTATTTTTGTATGAATGTTTTTCCATATTTCAAGCTCTGGAATCAGTTTCCAAATTATTTCCCTTTCTTTTTGAATCACCCACATATATATGTAGCCTATGACATTCCTGGTAACATAAGGGTTCCAACACGGGTTCATATATCTTAATCTGTTCAGCCATTGAGCTGCTATGGTAAAACAAACACCCTAAATACATTACACTCCTTTTTTGGCAGTTGCGTAAAAATGAGGATTTTCCCTCTTATAGGTGGGAGAAAAAAAATTTTGTTCAGGTTTTACCTTCTCTTGTATGTAGATTTGATAGAAATATGAAATGATCATGAATCGAACTAATTGAGATTTTCTGATTTTCTCTAGAGTTACCCTGATGTTTTTAGGGTTATTGTTTTGAATGTTATTAATTTTTGTTAATCAGGGTGAATAATATTAGGGAATAATTTTATTTTATGTTGGATTTGGAATGTGATTTGAAATTATTTTGTTAAAATAATTTTGATGTGGATCCATGTAGATTTTGTCTCATTTACAATACATATCCTTATTTGATTTTTAAGTCTGTTAACTAATGAAAAAATTATTTGTTGAAAAATGTTGTATAGAAAGAGATTTATGTCACAAGTAATTTTAACTGTTATAAATATTTTTTATTCAGTATAAAGCTTGTGCATCTATACTTACTACTTATAAAGCTGTTCAATTGGTATAGTAGTATCTAGAATGATGTAGAATTCTTAACTAGTTTCTGACTGAAGATTGGTTAAACAATACGCAGTTTCTTCACTTGTCATTCATCCATCTGATCTTCCTCATTCAAATATTTTTCCAAGAATATGCCCTTGATTATTAAAATTGCAAAAAATCTTTTTTTTTTAATTTAGAAACTTATAAAAATAATAGACTAACTTAATTTTTTGGCATACATCCTAGTACTTATTTAACTTTTTCTCCCTTTATATATTCCTCCTACGGTGATGTACTTTTTTGTTGACATTTTCATGCAATATTAAAGCAATGAAAGTAAACATTTTTATAACTTTTAATATTTGTATTTGAATGTTTATCTTTATTGAGTTAAATTTTTGAGCTACTAGTAGTCCATTGCTGTTGAATCGCTAATTAAATAATAAGCTGGAGGTTAATTAAAATTAACTAATGGTTACTTATGTATAACATTATTTTGGACTTAAATCTTATCTATGATGTTTTATTTATGAAATTCAAAAGTTTACCAACTACTAAAATACTAAGTAATGTTGTGTGTTATCAAACATCACAGAGGAGGTACTTGTTGGTTTTTCCTGTTCATTACATGGATTGCAGTTTTGTATTTGTTATCACTTACTCTGCCAAGTATGAAAAATTCCTTATATGGTATTAAACTTGAAAATATGTTGAATTATGGGTAACATTTGATTACTATCCTTGGATTCCATAATGGATGGGGTTCTATATAAGTCAGTAAACTACCTGGAACTCTGGGATTGATTCTTCCCTTCCCTTCCTTATCATTAGTTCCTTCTTCCTTTGACAAGTGCTATGAGATTTGGGTCAACCACCCTGCTTCCATCTATGGCACCACAGTGACACAATTGGTAGCTGGCAGGACTGCCACTTTAGTGGAGCTTGACAGGGTGTGCAATTAATTCAAAACATCTGAGTTTTTTATTTGGGGGATGAAGTTTGCAAAAGAAAAATATTCTTGTACTTATGATTAGTGATGGTCTTGGCGGAGTAGGATAATCTATGTGAAATATTAATGGTTTGCTAGTACTGAACTGAATATGTTGTAGGTTATGAATAAATTATAAAATTTTATTTTAATCGCTAATTAACACATTTAAACAACTGTTATTTGTTAAATAATAGTTTAATTAACATGATAGAAGCATGGTGGCTAAACTCTTAAGATGCTTCATTAACCCTTATCCTCCAGTTATGAAATCAGTTAGTGCCATTGAGTCCCCAGTTTTTTATCACTTAGTTCCCTGTCAGCTATTAATTAAATTTGTGGTTGGTTACCTTTGATAAAACTTATATAAAAAATATTAAAAATTTTTTACAAAAAACCTTTACGAAAAACCTTCATTTAATCAAAAAATAGGACTTTCTTGTTAATTACGATAATTTTTTTCAATGTGGTATTTCTTGTAACAATTTCCAGGTGTAAACCTGGGTTTCTGTGACACATTTCACACCAAAATACAGTATCTCTTCTAGCACCTTTGACTGAATGATTGGAGCACACAGCACAATCCTTGTGTTTATAATCAGGAATTTTATTTATAATATGAAGCTTGCCATTTAACCATTCTTCGTCATCTTTTGATGAAGGTTGATCTCTCGTATTGTTTGTGTTCCTGACATTACTAACCAGACCAGAATCAACATTCTTTGATATTTTTTATGTGGTATTGGTTGTTGCCCTTGACTGGTGAAATACTCATTATACAAAATAAAATCCTTGACAACTGACACCTCTGACAACAACAAAAAATAAGTTTCCACCACCATTTTAAACTTTATGCAGCTAAACTGTATCTCAAAATATAGTGGTTGGCTCAGGCAACCCTTCCCATATGCGATACATAGTCTATAACTACCATTGGCTTTTCAAAATATTTATTAGTTTTTTCTTTTACAATGGTAGTACTGACATTGAGAAGTACTTAACATTATTACATACCTCTTATCTCTTCATGCAAAAACCATTACTTTATCATCCGTACTGTAAGCAACAGATTCATGGACAGCAAATTTCCCCTTCAGATTTGTTTTGTTAACTTCTTTAGGCATTCCTTGTTTGCGTGGTTGAACAGTACCAATGGACTTCATTGCTAATAATAACTGGGTTAAATTTACTGAAATATAAAATCTGTGCATGTATAAAAATGGTAACCACATTTTTGAGTGACATTAGTCACATTTGTGATCAACTGGAGAACAATCCATTCCGTGAATGAAAGTTCAGGCCTCATTAAAAAATTTCTTGTTAGAGGGCCATAATAAGGAGTAACTGAACAAATTAATCATTTTTTGCATTACATATAACATAAATTCTAAGTCCCCACTAAATAGGTTTGTCTTTATTATACATTTTAAAAAGAACACATCCCTTGAAACTTACAGTCGCTCATCTGCAGATAAACATTGACTTTGTGAATAATAATCTAAAAATCTGGTTTTTATATAATCTATAACTTCTTTTACATTATTTAACCTTGAATTAATTTGTATACGTAATCCTAAATTTGCTGCCGAAGTAGAAGGTGACACATGAAGAACCCAAAAATTTTGCAAAACTCGTATAAGAAAATACATTTGATAAAAATTAAGATGAGTCAAGCCAATTGAGATGAAAAAACTCTTGCAACTCGTTTTTCATTTTCTGCATTCAGTAAAACACCATGCATAGCAATCATTTCTTTATTTGTAACATCAGTGAATTTAAACCAGATTGAATACTGTCTAAGTGGAGTTACTTTTTTAATTTTTTCCTTCACATATTGATTTGTTTCAGAAGTTATGCGATCAAATAACTGGTGAAAAAATAACATAAAAAATTCAACTGATGATGTTGGTGTCTTATTCCCACAAGAGAGTCTATAAATCTGTATTTGCAGTATTAAATGTAACTTTGGAAAAATTAAAATCATTTGCAAGATTCCACGACTGAGAAACAGCATGAACATAAGGCCTACCTTGGGGTTCATTTATTTCATCGCTACCTTCACTTTCACTATAATTCTTCAAAATAGCATTTTCTTGATCACTTTCTTCAATATTATAATCAGGATCTTCATCACTGTTATCATTAAACTTATTTTCAATATCAGATCAGTTAAAAAAACTATTACTAGAGCAACTGGTAGATGCCATGCCAACTCACAGAATACATAGCCTCACATCAAGAACATAATTAAATGTATAACGATCTATCTTTGTTTTTATTAATGTTGAATATCGATATTACATGAGTTTTCCTGTTCTTAGAAACAGATGTCAGTTCGTTTTTGAATCTCTGTGCATAATCGTGGTTAATTTAAAATTGTTGCACCTTACTCAACAAAGGTGCGGTACCGGGAAATTATGATGTCGAACTGTATTTGACAAAGGAGTACAAAGGGTTAAGTAAATTTCTTAACCAAAGGCCATCAAAAGTGATTAATCCAGTGAATGTTGATGGCTGCATTCTGACTAAAGTTATCAACAGAGTGGAAACTAAGCTTAGTGTTTTTATACAACACTTTTTATATAAATTTATTAATTATAAAAGAAAAATAAAACACCTCATATATTTATTTATTTTTTTAAATTTAACAAACATTAAGTTTTGATAAAAACCAGAGTAGTAAATGCCACACATACATACTTGTCAGTTAAAAAGCCAGATCAGCCTCAATACTTTAATTTTTATATTTAGGATATACTTTAAAATTAACAAATTAAATTAATCAAAATATTATTAAGGCAATTAACATCATTTGACACTGATCACATTAAAAAAATGCATCAATTATTGTCAGAGAAAATTGTTAATTGACTGTCATGAACCTCAGAAAAATGGGAATTTTTCAAAGTTGGAACAGTCAAACAGAAAACTAAATGTGTATCATATTAATGACAATATTGGTGCCATAACTGCTGAATAAGCAACAGAAAGAAAAATGTGTTGCTGATTGTGAGCTTTAGGATTAGTTGAATGACAAAAAACCATTTTCGAAAATGCCATTACATGTGGCTGTTTATGGTGTGTACATTCCTTTTCTATATATATATAATGTTATATATGTTAATGTATATATAAAAATGGATGTTTGTTTGTCCTGTATGTGTTCCTATACCATTCATCCGATTGCAATGAAGCTTTAGTAAGTTATTGTGCCCACGCCCACTAAGGTTTCTGAATTAGTTTGGAGCTGCTAGGTGGGGCACTGGAGTTATAATATTTTAAAAGATTGTATTTATGATCCGATTTGGTTCATATTCAGAATATGTATTACATGGAAAGAAATATTTCTGTAAAAGTTTTGCTAGATGGCGCTGGGGTTGATATATTTGGAAAAATTACATTTATGGTTCGATTTGGTTCATATTCAGAAAATATATTAGTTATGTGAAAAGAAATATTTTTGCAAAAAATCGAATTGCTAGGTGGTGCCTATGTTGAGATAGATAAATTTTGTGAAGTTTGTAATGTTTTGTAATTTTTTTAATGCTCGGTTAATTGTGATGATTTTGTAGCCATATCTCTTTTCGTTAAAAAGTTATTTTCCACAGATTACTGTGTTTAGAGTGTGGTTTGAATTAAATCTGCTAGGTAGTGCTGTTGTTTTGCCAGTTGGATTTATTTACATTGTGACTTTTATAAAGTGAAAGGTTACATTTTGTGATGGTCTGTAATGGTCAGTTTTTTAATGTTTTATCAAACTTTCAATTGTGTTTATTTAATCTATATATATAGTCAAATCAAGCAATAGCGAAGCATTGCCGGATCTGCTAGTATATTTTAAACAGAATTTCTGTGGGTTAAACATCATGTGCTATCTTATCTGTTTTTTATTCTTTGTCAATAATATGTGTTATGATTCATTGCAGCATGATAAAATAAATGGCTATGGAATATTTGTTAATGTATTTATTAAATGCCTGGAAGTTAGATGAAGTCTAAACTTAATTATTTTTTATGTATTTTTACCGTGAGCTGCATGATTTGTTTATTAATATTTTTTAATGTTTTTATTTTTTAATTTAAAAAAAACAGGAAGATTTGTTTGAATTTTGGCCGTTGTACTGGATGTTATTCATAATAATTGTTTGTTGGAATATTATCTTTTTTCAGTTATATATATATATATATATATTTCAGTTTGATTTTAAATCAAAACCAGGAAGTTCTCAAAGATATCTGTAAAATTATATGACAAAAAGAATCTATTATATTGAAATAAATTATTGATAAGAATATTGTTCATAAGAATTAGAATAGCTGTTGTTAGTTATTCTTGTATAAACTTGATTACCAAGTTAACTTAATTATTGTATATCTGATCACCAGAAATAGCAAATTTTATTTGTTAATATTTATTAGAGCGATTAAAAAAAAAAAAAATGCAATGTGATTCAAGCCAGAATTGAAATAAAGTTTTTGAACAAATAACTCAAATAGAGAATTATGATAAAATAATGATTTCTTTGTATTTAAAAAAAAATATCTTAATTTTCCCCGCAAACTGAACTCTGGTTTTTTTTCTGTGCATCATTAAACATTTAAATATTCCCCTAACAAAGCAACTGACATGAACCTGTTAGAACAAGTTTGTGACATGTAGAATGTGCTATAAGCATATTCCATATCTATGGATTACTAAAAATTAAATTTAGTAATGTGTACTATTGAGTAATTTAACACATTCTTGAAATTACTATTAATTTAACCCAGATTAGTGTTTATGTAATTGGAGAAATCTTCATTTTTCTAGTAGCAAAGTTTGTATAGTATATTATCTCTCATTATGATTTTGGCTTTGTTATGGCAGTAAAATATTAAAGGTTACAGCTATTGTATTCCAATATGCCAATAATGGGTAATTCCACTGATGAATTAACTTTCTTGTTCTGAAGTGATACATATACATATTGAAGAACAATATCCATATAATTTGAAAGTGAATTGATTATATTATTTTTTTAAAATTTTGTCATTGTGTTCAGATTTTTTTCTGTAACTGTTTGCTGTTTTATTAAGTAGTTCTTTAGGTTAATTTGTTAAATGAAGACTTGTCAGCAGTAGAACTTATTTACTTTTGTACCTAACTGATAATTTTTGTTTGCCTCTACAACACATCTTGAGCAAGAAATTCATGTAGATATAAAAATCAATAATTACTTCGAATAAATGGTTCATTTTATTAATTACTTTAAATTGTTGAAGTGATGAAAATTAATGAAAAAAAAATAATTTGCCATTAGTGGTTGTTAAATGCCAAAAAAATTTATAATTAAAGAAAAAATGGCAACCACCTAATTTTTGGTTGAATTACGTGCATACATATTTCCTGGAATTTTAAGTTCTTTTGATGTTCTGTTAAAATAATTAAAGTAAATCTGTTGTTCATTTATCATTCAAATTCAGATTTCAACTGAAAATGGGGATAAGGTTCTTAACAAAAAAAAAATTAGGAGGACTAAACTTACAGATACTGTTTTGCTTAAGTTTTTAAATCTATGTTAAAATTTTTTTTGGACCCTTGCTCAGTGGAATATTCAGACACACAGTTACATTGACTGGTACAATCCTTAGCTGTTAAAATGGTAGGATTGCCATTTCTTGCTGCATTCCAGTGTTTCTGAAACTGTTGCATTGTGAGGCATACAGTTTATAGTATAAAGTGTACATTGTGTATGTACTTCATTTTTCTTACAGTAGATGTTTAATATTACATATGCTCTCCTAAACCAGTAATTAAGATTTTATAGTATTTTTTGTGTATCTGAATTGTAGCCAAAGTTAACATTTTTCAGACTTTACTATTATTAGAAGTAAAAATGTAATTCTGTTAGTGTATACTACATTAAAATAATTATTTAACTTAATCTTAAATAATTATGTGAATTATTATCTAATTAAAATTTTGGTGTAAATCAGGTGATCATGATTATCCCATTGGGCTGGTCTAGTGGTTAACTCGTAATCGCAAATCAGCTGATTTTGAAGTGTAGAGTTTGAGGTTCAAATCCTAGTAAAGGTAGGTTACTTTTATACGGATTTGAATACTAGATCATGGATACTGGCATTCTTTTGGGTGGTTGGGTTTCACTTCTCAGGAATGAAGACTACACTTCATTCACATTCATATGTATCATCCTCATTATACCTTTGAATGAGGATGAATTATACCTTATAATGGTTCTGGAGGTTAAAAAAAAAGAAAGAAAAGCTTTCATGATTGCCTTGCAATATTTTGTTTCATTGCATGGATCCTAAACTCTTTGCCAAAAACCATAATTTTTTTATATACGTTATGATTGTTTTATATATATATATTTTTTTTTTTGAAAAGAAAGTTAACAGATTGGGGAGAGCAGTAGTGATATTAATCTTAGGGATTAATACTGAGTTTATTCGGTACTTACGTATTAACGCCACCGCAGCTACAGCTTTATTTAAAAACAAAGTAGTCAATCGGATTTCGGTGGAAAATGAACAGTCTCTTTATTAATTTTAATAAATGGTTATTTATGTTTATTTATTTTATAAATAAAACTTAACCTACGCTTGCTTGGCTCGCTAACCTTGACTAATTAACACTAATTTTTTGAGTATTTATTTAATAAATTCAGTAATTATTGCATTTATTTATTATTTAAATAATCAAAACACTCCTTTTAATTGTCAAGGTTAGCGAGCGTAGGTTAAGTTTGGTTAAATTATATTTATAAAATAAATAAATATAAATAACCATTTATTAAAATTAATAGAGTGTTTTGAATTTATGTTAAACTCTAGATCAGCCCATTTTCCACTGAAATCTGATAGACTACTTTGCTTTTAAATAAAGCTGTAGCTGCGGTGGCGTTAATATGTAAGTACCGTTTATTCAAATATACAGGGTACTACTCAATGTAGAATGTGTAATGCCTTAAATTTTCCAAGTTTTAATAATGTAGTAGTAATCAAGGGTTGGTTTTGAACAATCGTAGTTTGTGAATAAAGAAGTGTGTTATAAGTAATTTATATTTATAATTTTCTATTTTTGTGTTAATTTGATCTTAATTTTAAAAAAAATGCAGTTGATATAAAGTTGAAGTTTTGATTATTTAGGCAATTAATTATCATTATTAATGGTGTGAGGGAACAACTGAATTAATTGAATAATTTTTGCTGACTTGAAGTTTTAAAACAGGAAACAGGCTACAGAATTATAATTGTCAATTTTTTAATGTACATTCATTAAATAATGCTTTCTATTTGAAAGAATGAATTTCTTTATAAGTATTTTGTGCTGTTTAGTGCTTTTATGAGAATTTTTTTTACTGGGATTGACTGCTTTGGTAATTTTACCCTAAGAGAATGAAAATTTTTAGTGTATGGATAATGCCATGCCTGACCAGGATTTTAACCCAGGACTGCCAGGTGAAAGGCTGAGATGCTACCACTCTGCCCCACAGAGGCTTTATGAGAATTATAAAAAGTATATTGTGTAAAGAGTATTGCATTATTAATAAGTTTCCTAAAATCATCATTATTTATTTCCTACACACAAATATGGTAAAGGAGGATAAATTTGAAAAATTGATTTACTAAAGTAAATTGATTATTGAAAACCAATGGTTTTCATTAAATCTGTAAACTGACATGTATTTCGTACAACATCGTGGTTCTGCAACATCTATAATGTCTCAGGGTTGTAGCATCATGGAAATTGATGAGTGAAAGGTAGGGTACAATTCACTAGTAGGGAATTATACTCTGTAGTTAGTAATTACTGTACAAATACTAGGGAATTATAGAGTACAGTTTCTCTACTTCACACACTAAGTTATTGCTTCCTGCAGACCACCAAAGTTAAAAAAAAGTTAAATATTGTTTCATTATATACTGTTGGAATTTGTTAGTCGCAAATGAATGTTGTTATATATCAGGTTCTGATCCACCTGGGTCTCTTGATTATTATTTATTGTTTTTAACAATTTGCCTTTACATTAGCAACATTAAATTGCAAATGAATTGTCAAGTTAGAAAAATCATTAAAAAATAATTCTTTTTTTGCTTTTAACTTTTTTTGCGTATGTTAACTTGATCTGAACTAAAATCCCTGTTGAATTAATATAATTTTTTTTTTTTTAGTTTTACAAATTATTTCATATTTGGTATTATAAAAAACAATATTTTTTAATAGTGGTTTTATGCCTTATGAGATAACTTAAAAGAAAAATATTTATGTGATTTTTAGAAAATAGGAGAGAATGGTGGAAGGTCTTTAAAATATTGTTGAATTATTAACTTGTATTACCAATATAATTGGCGAACCAAAAATAAATATCTGAAATGTGTTGTGATCAATCCCCTTGATTATTCATTTAATAATGTTAAAAATAAAATTTTCAAAGTAACATCACTGACAAATGGATTATGATGTCATGAAATGATTGCAACGTACTCTGCATGCATTTATATTGTAGTTTAATTGTAGTTGCAGACACAACTTAATATATTATAAGAATTAGTAGACGCTGTAAGTTATAGTTTTTAATGTAGTTATTAAAATCAAGTAAGTAACATTGTTACTTGGTAATTCTAAGTTAATGTGAAGTTACTTGAATAAGTTAACGATCCGAAGTTAACTTGGTATGACAGTTATTAAAGAAAAAAGAATTATGATTGCTTTCCTTTTAATATGTAATATGATCTCTTATTATAAAACAAAAATGGTTTCAAAATTGAACATGTTAGTGTTAATTTTGAACATTGGCCCCTGCTATATGCCGTTAACATTTCTGAAAAGGCATTTAAATCCTGAATCATATTTTTATTACCTAATTTGACTATGTTTTCCATTAGTGCTAAGGGTGTTCTGACGAGAAATTATTAATTATCATCCGTACCTGCTTTTTGATAGATGACCTCTTGCGAGTATTTCAGCTGTATTAAAAGTTAAATATGTATAAGGAGGCTTAAAATTGATCATATTCAACAATTAACTACTTAAAAAAATATATAAAAATAACATTTCCAAATTAAAATACTTAGAATAAAATCCAAAATAAGTTATACAATTCTGTTATGTAGCTTTTCTATATATAAATAATTATCAAAGAAGTGAAATTGACAAATCGATTGTCAAAAAAATTTTTTCTGAAATTATTGCACCTGGACGTGGTGTATTAATTAGGTGAATTAATTTTTGCCAAGATCTAAATTGAGATTGATTAATATATACAGTTAATTTTAGAATAATCAGTACATTAATATCATATTTTAATCAGTTACCTATTTTTGTGTGTATGTGATTGGGAGAGAGTGTTATGAATTTTTGTGATCTTTTTAAAGTCATCTTTAGATGAGGAAATAGTGAGCCAGTTTAAGAAATAGATAACGTAAATTTGATGAATTAAATTTTAAATGCGTTATATATTATCTGAAAAATTAATTTTTAGTCTTAACTTAAAAATTCTAAAGAATTTCTTCAGGATGAATTCCTGAAGAAAAATTCTAAAGAAATCAATTAATTTTTTTTTCATTTTTTTGCAATCAATAATAAATAATAAAGCTGAGAAAATCTGTATGGTGTACTATTTCATGTTTATATGATAAAATATACTTGTGTTTTCAATCTGAGCAGGTATTGACCAATTTTAATACATTGTGAGCAACTTAAAACTGAACCATTACTGACTAAACAGTAGTAACATGAACATATTACAAATGAAATTTTAAAAAAATGTAAATTAAATTTTATATTTAGTAGTAAAATTTTACATATTTACCATTTTTTTAAAAAGTATTTAAAGTGATTGCCGTGTGCAGTGATGCACTTTTATGCTCAAAATGGTCATATTGAGAGTCACCTAATGCAAATTGTTAGTGGCATTGATTTTTTGTTGAATGTTTGCCTTCAATTCATCAATAATGTGGGGATTTGATTCACAAACATCCTTCAAGTAGCTCCAAAGGAAAAAATTGCGACTAGACAGATCTGGGGATCATTGAGGCCACCATTCTCTGCTGTCAGTTAATTTTTTTGTAAAAATTGCATGAACAGATACTACTGAATCCTTGAGTCTGACATGTTTTTTTATCTTTTTGAAAGAAGCCGTAATATTTTTCATTATCTGTTAACCACACATAGAATTCTTCAAAAATTGTACGGTACACTTTCTTGACAGTCCAGTCAAAAAATGTTGGCCCCACTATATGATATTTGGAAACAGCACCCTATACAAACATTCTCATCATGAAGTAGACCCGAAAACTTTTGGTTAAGGTTTTCAGTCTAATATAACCCACCCAGTTGGTCTAGTGGTGAACTCGTCGTCTCAAATCAGCTTATTTCAAAGTCAAAAGTTCTAAGGTTCAAATCCTAGTAAAAGCAGTTACTTTTATACGGATTTCAATTAACCACACATCTTAGGAATAGTCAACATGAGACTGTACAAGACTACACTTCATTTGTGTTCATACTATCCTCTGAAGTAATACCTTATGGTGGTTCCGGAGAGTCATCTAATATCTAATGTTGAGAATTAACACAGGTGAATGAAACCATGCCTTGTTTGATAAGAAGTACAGCATCAAGTCTGCCTGTCAGTCGACAAAGTTTTTGAGAATTCAATCCCAATTATTGAGATGTTTTGGTTAGTCTGTTCTATTAAGTTGCCAGTTATTAAACAATATAGTTTCAAATCTAAATTGTGAGGAGTTTTTTTGGCAAGATTTGTATTTTACACCATTTTTTTGTGATAACTTCTAATAACTTTTTTTTGGATTGGGAGAAAATCTTTGAATACAGCAGCCCTTTCTTCAATCGAATAAGGCATTTTAGAAAAAAAAAACTGCAAAAAATGAAGCTATTGCACTGAAGCATGAATTGCTTACAGCTGATAACTAGAACAGAGGAGTAAATAAGCTAGTAGCAGCAGCGAGTTTAAGTACATGTTAAAGTATATGTTATTCTATTTAAAAACGTGTATCTTTTTTTTTATTAATCACAATATTATGAATAAAATCTGTAAACTTAGGAAAATGTATCTTGAGATTTATGTTTCTATCGATCATGTGGTTGCCCTTGAATTCTTCATTCAAACATCTTCCTATTGCCAGCACTTCATTGCTGAATTTCAGGCAATGAGTGCACTGATGGTGCGGCAAATGAGGTTTGTTTGGAGCCTCCTTTCACTAATCGTGTTATTTTGAATAATCTTTTTGGTTTTCTAAGGGTATGTTTCGAGGTGAGTGGCAGAGTGAATCGAATGCTTCTATCAATAATAAACTTTGACCAGTTAAGGGCATGTCACCCTGGAGCTCTTCATGTAGGAATAGCCATTGTGAGGAGGTTAATATTTGCCATTTGTGAATAGGGCACACTAGGCTCACTCATGGATACCTGATGGCTCAGACAGATGTATTCATTTGTGCTTGCTGCTATTGCCAGCTAATTGTGAACCACATCCTTGTGGATTGTATCTGTTATGCGTCATTGCAATTTTTTCTTTTAATTTATATTTTTAATGTTGTATTTACTATGGTTTTATTTTAACTCATGATATCTTTCCATCTGTGCTGCGTTTTTATATTACTGTTTTTTTTTTTTTTTTTTTTTAGTTTTTTAATTGTTTCTTTTAAATATTTGTAAAAATAATTACAAATTTTAATTGTTGAAAAATAGTAATTTATATGAACAGGATATAAATTTATGACTACATTTTCTCAATGTATCTATTATGATTTTTTCTGGTTTTGTAGTTTGTATGCTGCAATATATTCTACCTAGTACATCTTTTACTTTACTCATATGCTTGCGCAACACTTAAACCTGTTCTTTGTGACAATGTATATGTTATATTTATTATAATATTAATTTAATATAAATAATATATGTAAGTGTTTGTTATGTTTTGCAGCACAATAACAAGTATTTTCGCATTATTATCATAGCCTATAAAATTAGTACTTGTTATAGCTTTTTTTTTTTTTTTAATCTGTATCATTTTGTATCATAACAAAATAATGGTAAATATCATTATCTGATTGTGAATGGGCTAAACTATTTCATTCAGTTTAGAAATATCTTCCTTTTTGTGGACTCATTTTTTTATTTGAAATGTATTTTATTGAAATATACTGCTTCTGTTTATGAAAGTTGAATTAATTATGTAGGCATAGATTTCCCTTTTTAAGAATATTCATATAAAGCTTATTTGTAACAGCTGCACTTTTAAAGATATATTTTATTATGATCTTTAAATCACCAGGATTTGACATCGAGGTGTTCTGGTCGCCTCCATTGTTAATTCACTATGACATATCTATTGTATTTATCTCAGTATAAATTTCATCTTATATATGTATTCCTTTTTTTTAATACTTTTTTCCTGTTACAGTTCGGTCTTATGGAACAGAAGACAGAGAGGTTGAAAATCCTGTGCCACCCCAAGCACAAACATACGAGTTTATTTTATTTAGGGGTAGTGATATAAAAGACATCAGAGTGGTTACAAATCAATTGCCAAATGATCCTGCTATTGTTCAGGTTGTTAACTTTTACTGTAATTAATTTATTTTTACTGATTAATTTTAATTTTTTTTTACTGTAACAAGAAGTTTTATATATTAATTTTAATTAATAGAGTATTAATTGAAATTGGATAAACCTCCAATTCACTTTGTTACATACCATAAATTTTTTAGTGAATATGATTTATTCTGATACAATTCATGTTTAGATATTAACTTGTATGTTGTTATGGTTGTTTTATTAGCCTAAATTTTCTTTTAAAATTTTGTACTTAATAAATACAAAAAAAAAATCTTTATATTGTAGTTCATGCAGCTTCATTGTGATTTATTATATCATAGATTAGCTTCTCCCCAGTGCAGCTTCGTCTGCGCTATGTGGTTACTTGTGTTTCCCGTAGCGGTGAATCTTTTTATTTTATGTTTTTTTTTTTCAAGTAACTGGAGGGAAGTGCAGCAAGTCACATATACAGTAACTGTGGCAGTGGGTGCATTCGTTGAACCGTACACCATATACTTAACACCCCCTAAAAAAATCAGAATTAAAAAAAGTCAAAAATGATTTTTTAAATATTTATCTTAGGAGTATATGCAAGCCAAAATCTACTGAATATCTTTTTTACTATAGTCTAGAGGAAAATTTACAATCATTGTTCAAAATTTATTTACCTTTCTTCATCCCCTTTCAACATTGAATTTAAAAAAATCTAGGAATTGGTTATTGGCATGAAGACTGCATTCATAAAAAAATCAGGTTTATTCTTCATTTGTTACTGAAAAATTAAAAAACCAACAGGGTTTTGAAATTCAAAAATCCATTTTAAACCTTGGAATTTCAAAAAATCTAGAAATTGGTTTTTAGATATTATAATCATTCACTCCAACCTAGCTCACACAGTGATACACACTTAGTTCACAATTCATTAAAGTTTGTCTTCAACCAGCAAATCTCCACTACTACATAAATATATATCTATGTATACAATATAATATTTTTTCAGCCTCCGCAAAGCACAGAATTAGAGAAACACTCTTACTTTTACTTTTTTACTTTATAATGTTCTCAGGCCTAAGCCCATCTTCAGTGATAATTTTTTGTAAATTTTTAGACTGTTTACATTTACTCTTTACTCTATTATCTTTTTACACTTTGTAAAATTGTTGGTTAAAATAAAAATTTCTTAAAAACGTTTAAAATAAATTAGAATAAATATTTGTTCAGTTAAGAATGAAAAAGTATACAATAACTGTTAATTTATCATATCTTTGTATACCAACTTAAACAGTTTTATTAAGAATGATCCCATCAAATTCCGTTTGCAGATTTATAGGGCTGAATTCACGTTTATATCTATATATACGAGGGTAAGTCAATTATTATCCGCAATGTAGTTATAAATTTTATTGCAATACAAATAGGAAACTTACATGTACATCATTTTTCAACATAGTCCCCTTGCATTTCAGTGCACTAAGTCCATCGTTGCACAAGCTTCCTGATGCCCTCATAAAAGAAGGTTTTCAGTTGAGCTGCATAAAAAAAGCCAGGAATGCACTGCTTCTTTCATTGTTTCGTCCAAGGTAAATCGGTGGCCCCTTAATGCCTCTTTGAGTGGACCAAACAAATGGTAGTCAGAAGAGGCAAGATCAGGACTAAACGGAGGGTGAGCCAGTACTTCAAAGTTGAGTTTCTGAAGCGTTTCAGCAGTCCTCGGTGTTTGTTTCAAATTGCAGGCTTCAGCTTGGCAGTAACCATCGCACTGTTTATTGTCGTGCCCCTTTTCCCTATAATGTTCCAGTACTGGGCCTTGTGAGTCCCAAAAAACCGTAAGCATCAGTTTTCCTGCGGATGGTTGGGTCTTTTGCAGGGCGAATTTGGATGTTTCCATTCCATACTCTGCAGTTTACTCTCCAGCTCGTAATGATGGATCCATGTTTCATCACCAGTGATGATTCTGTCTAAGAAGATGTCCTGTTCATTACCATAGCAATCCAAATGTTTTTGGTAGATGTCCAAGCGTGTTTGTTCATGCAACTGTGTGTTGTTTTGGGATCCATCTTGCACAGACTTTATGAAATCCAGGTCTGTTGTGGATGATTTCGTAGACAGAACCGTGACTAATTTGCAGACGATGTGTCACTTCATCAATAGTTACTCCTCTGTCTAAGAAAACAATGTCACGTGCACGCTCAATGTTTTCCTCATTTGTGACGGGTAACGGTCGTCTGGCTCCTTCATCGTGTGTAACATGTGAGTGACCATTTTTGAATTTTTCTTTCTATTCGTAGACACTCCGTTGCGGCAACACCATTCCTGTACTCTACCGAAAGTCTTAGATGAATTTCACCCCCTGATACACCTTCCGACCCCAAAAAACGGATCACTGAACGTTGCTCTTCTTTGGTGCAAACAGAAAGCGGAGCAGCCATGCTTAACGGCAGGGCAGCGATAATGGAATTAACCTAGCAGCATCAAACCTGCACAGACATAACAATAATTAAACCACACATGCATCATCTACACAACATGACAGTACTATGAACATAAACAAAAATATAACTAAATTGCGGATAATAATTGACTTACCCTTGTATAATACAATAATTTAAAAAAAATTATTTATTTATACAGAATTATAAATCTGTGAACAGAATTTGATGGGGACATTCTTATTAAAATTATTTAAGTTGGTATACAAAGATATGATAAGTTAATAATTATTGTATACTTTTTCATTCTTGACTGAACAATTATTTGTTCTAATTTATTTTAAATGTTTTTTAGAAAATTTTTATTTTAACCAACAATTTTTACAAAATGTAAAAAGATTATAATAGAATAATGTGTAAATGTTAAACAGTCTAAAAATTTATAAAAAAATATCACTGAAGATGGGCTTAGGCCTGAAAACATTATGATAAAGTAAAAACGTAAAGGTAAGAATGTTTCTCTAATTCTGTGCTTTAAGGAGGCTGAAAAAATATTATATATATATATATATATATAGAGAGAGAGATAATTATGTACAGAGAAAAAAAATGGTTTATAAAAAGTTTAACCTAAATAAATTAATAATAAATAAATATATATATATTAATTTTTTTTGGGTTTTTGCAAAATTTTTCTGGATAAATCCAGAACAATTATTGACAATTATGTAATATTATTCATTCTAATTATTCAGTTCAAACCCTGTTCACAGGTCATAAATTCAATTCATTAAAGTTTGAGCTTCAACCGGGAAATCTCCACTACTCTGTATGTGTATATATATATATATATATATATATATATACACACACATACACAGTATGTCTGAAAGGTTCCTCAACTAAATTAAATAAAAATACAGATTTAAAGATAAACGAATTTACTCACATCAGCCCTCTACATAGAACCTTTCTCTAGTTATACACTCGTTGCAGCCCCAGTAGAGCCCATCCATCGGCCTGGAAAAATCACTTTGTTTGTGGGATTGCCTTCAACTGCTTGGTGCAATCCCTGTGGATGGCTGGAGTGTTGTAAAAGCGGCCTTTCATCTTCAACTTGAGTTTCAGGAACAGAAAATAGTCTGCAGGAGCCAAGTCAGATGAATAGAGCAGGTGGGATAAGACAGTGATTTGATCTATGGCGTAATGTGTTAAAACTGTTGCCATGTGTGCTGGCGACAAAAATTTTTAATTAAATTTTTTTTTTTTGCTTGATGATATGGCCACATAAGCTTCTTGAAACTTGTGTGTGGGATATGGAAATGTAGCATATGCCATGCCTGATCAGGATTCGAACCCAGGACCTCCAGATTATTTTTTATTTAGGAGGGTCTGTTTTAAATTATTAAGAAGTATTACTGTAATCAGATTACCACTAATTTAATCATGAATCATACTATAATAGAAATATGCTTATGGTTTTGCTGCTGCAAACTGTTAGCCTTGAAACTCAGATTTTTAGCAAAAACATAATTCAATTTACAAACATTTTGGATTGTTTTTGGAACAAAAAAATTAATTTATAATTAAGTCTACTTCTTCACTAGCCCACAAAAAAAAAATTTATTTATAATTTTTCTGCTTTGATCATGATAATCAGTCTATTAATCTGTCTTTGAAGTGTTAACTTTTATTGTACAATGAGATTCAGGAGCTTGAACAATTACCAGGTTTGATTAAAAAATTAAGTTAGTATTACATGGAGATGTGTATATATATATATATATATATATATATATATATAATATTATTAGTGTAATCTAGATTCAGTGGAAAATTAGAAAGCTATTACATTATAAATATCGTAGTATTTATAATTTATTCATTTCATCCATATGCTAGTTCTTCATCAATTTTAATTCAAAATAATTTTTAAAAAGTAGTTTTAAAAATACATAGAAAAACGTAATTTTATTCAGTGTGTAAGAACTGTTGAGAAATAACTTTTGTAAAAAAAATTATTGGTTAGTTTTAAGCAAGTTGAAAATTGGAAATTTTTCAATCTAACTGCTGCATTTTGATTTGAACTAAAGCTTAAAGTGCCACCTTAAAGATTGACAAGTGCTATCATTTAATCATCTAGATGGTTAAATAATAATCAACAACATTAAATACATTTCATATTGGAATTGGACTATTTGATGTGGTAATTTCCAACCAGTTAATGAACACCATTCAGTAATGATTGCCTCAGCCTTTATTAATCAATTAATTTTAACTAATTAATATTTTTATGTATTTTTTTACAGATGACAACAGTTCCTCCAAGTATGAATACAACACCTTATCAGACACATGGATTTAACTTGCCAGTTCTTGGTCAATCAGGACCATCAATGAATCAGTACTTACACGCCTACAATCCAGTGGCAAGTATGGCTCCAGGAATGGGACGAACTATGACCAAACAACCACAACCACAACAAAGTGAGTTAGTGAATATGGTCCAAGTACCCGAGCAGGTACAGTCACCCTTAAAAGAACAACATACTGTTAGTTCCTCCGGTACGTAATAATTTCTATGGTCTTATTGCTTTGAAGAATGCGCATGTTGACACTGCTGCTTCATCTGCTTTCTCAGCCTTATTATTCTTGGTTAAGCTTTTTATTCAGTTCAGTACTTTGGGACTATTTTTTTTTTATTGTTCTCTTTTATTTTTTTGTTGGAGCATACTTATCTTGCTTTTAGTATGTTTTTCTCCTAAATGGCCTATTCCAGGTAAAAAGAAAATGTTCAAATTGTAAACATCTATTGTCCTAAAATGGGTAAATATTTTATTGTGGTATCTTGTGCTTTTAATTAATAAATTAAAATTTTCACCATCTTTGGTTTAAAAAAAAGAAAAAAGTTTAAAGCTCTTCTATGGTCAGAAAGTTGACACCTGTCAGTTCTGAACTGTTTTATTTATTTATTTTTTTAACTGTGATATTTATTTTTTACAGCATTATGTTATTTGTCACCTCTGCATCCCATTCTCCAAGCCTCACGATCACTCCACGTATCTATATCCCGTCCTTGTCTATTCGTTGATTTCATCACACCCTCCATCCAAGATCTCGGCGGACGTCCATGCCTTTGTCTCTCCTCAGGTACCCGCTCCAACAATTTTTAAGGCCACCTTTACAGTTCCATGCTACGTACATGTCTGTACCATCCCAATCTCCACATCTTCCAAAACAGTACTCGTCACTGGAATCCTCTTGTCTGAATTTTTTCATCCCAAATTTGTTGTAACCGTAAAACTCCTGTACTTGTTGACAAAATATCTATTCTACCACCATCAGTTTCTCCTTATCTCTTTTCCTCAACTCCCATGTTTCTACCCCATACAGGATTATATTCTTACAGAGTTATAAATCTGTATCTTTGTATCCTTTCACAAAACATCAGATCACCATACTGAATTGCACTTCTGCACAGCCAAGCAAACCTGAGCCTCTACTACGAATATCAGCCTTACTTGTTCCATCCTTAGACAGCATAGTTCCTGGATATTTAAAATCTTCAACATTTTTATTAATATTGTCGCTGACATTTAAATCTTCCACTTTCCCTGTGACAACCAAATTCTTGACAAAATTTATTCTCAGGCCCCATTTTTTGTATACTTCCACCAGCTTCATCATCATGCATTCACAAATCATAATCATCCAAAGCTATATCACCTGATCATTTGCAAACAACAGTGAATGTATATAATCATCATCTACCTCCACCCCATACTTCTACATTTTGCTTGCCACTCCTTTAAAACCTTATCTTTATATATTTTTAACAACATTGGGGATAAGCAACAACCTTGACAGAACCTCTAATAGGATTGAGCCCAGATGACAACTGATTCCCACTTTGACCAAACTCATTTGACAATCATACAAGTTTTTAATTGCATTTAGATATCTATGATGAATTGAACAATACCTTAAATAATTTTTTCAGTATTACTGTATCACAGGCATTCTATGACTACAAAAACTGTATCCATTTCTCTTTACTCTTTAATTCCATCCTCTTACTTAACAACTGTCAAAGTAAATATATTATCTATACGTGACCTCCCAGCCATAAAACCTCAGTGCTCCTCCCCAATTTCCACCTCCCTCTCTATTCTTGCCATTATTATATATCATACAACTTTTTGACAGAGGAAGCAACATCAATTCCTCAATAATTATGACTGTCAGTTCTTGCTCCTTTTTTACTTATTGAACTAATAAAAGCTACCTTCCACTTATCTGAAATCTTAGCATCTTCCAACTGACATTTATTAAAAATGTTTTCCAATATACCAGCCATTTTAATTCTGGAGCATTCTTCACCAATTCTATCAGAATGTTCCTGGAACCCACCTTTACACACTCTCAGCGCATCACAAATTTCCTTATTCGTTATCCTACCCACGATTTCATCTCTTTTCTCTTGCTTCTTATTTCTAAGTTACCCATGAATTTCATCCAATTTTCAGTAAACATATTTTCATAATACACATTCCAGACATCCAATTTAATCATTTCCACTCTCAGCCCATGATGTTCATCTTTCCCCATCTTTTATCTTTATTATAAATTAAATATAAACATTTTTGTACATAAAACCAACTTTACAAACCAATAACCTGATTTGTATGATATACTTATCTTAGTAAGATTTCAGTGAAATGAATGGTAAATGTACAGCATAACTG
The DNA here is from genome assembly GCF_047948215.1 of Lycorma delicatula. Taxonomy (NCBI): domain Eukaryota; kingdom Metazoa; phylum Arthropoda; class Insecta; order Hemiptera; family Fulgoridae; genus Lycorma; species Lycorma delicatula. The sequence continues at coordinate 70,087,830 of NC_134460.1, forward strand.
ATCTAACCATCTGAATTGAAACTATCACGCATTTGGCATGATTTTGTTGATTAATTTCTATTTTACATAAAGTGAATGGACTAGATTTTTTAATTTGTATTATCTAATGAAAGTAATGTTCACCATATATTAATGTCATTTAAAAGCACTGATTTATAAAGTAATTGTAAATTGTATTAAATTTGTATAATAATTATAATAGTAATAATAATAATTTATATCTCCATGTAAAAACAATACGTGCTATGTGTAAAACCTGCCTACCCAATAAAAAAAAATTACATATTTATATACAATAAAATAAAATTTTCAAGATTTAATTAATGGTTAGTATTTGCACCTATTTAGAAGATGAGACTATTCTGTTTAAGCATCTACACATTAAGAACATCCTTGCATTAAACCAGGAGTTAAAACTGGCATTCATAAAAAGCAGCACTATAGTTAAAGAAAAGAGATTCCATGAAATTGTAAAAAAATTGCATTTTAGAAATGTTTCCAACCAACTTCATGATATTTGAAGAAGTAGCTATACGTAATGATTTTTTTTACTTCAGATAGATTTTCAATTATTTAATAACATTTAATTAGGATCTATTATTAATATTCAAATTAAAGAACATTATTTGTGTTATTAATTTTAATATTGATTACTATGTAAGGGGTTTACTATATACATTTCAAAATTATTATTATTTTTTATTTATATTAAAAATTGGTCATAAAAATTTGGTCATTGAAGTTATGATCATGATCAAAGTGTTGCCTAAGTAAAATTTGATAAACACTACTGTGATCATAAGCTTTTATATGTGGTTTGAAAAAAAATATGTGGATTCTTTAATTTCCCAGGCTGTATAAATCTAATTCTCACAATTTTTTTTTTCTGTTAGTACACTTGTCCTTAACATATATTTACATTGGTAAACATATTGGATGTATAGTTTATCGTTGGCCTTGATAAAAGCTACATGTGTTTTTGTATGTTGGTGTTTTAACTTGTGGAAAAAATAGAATAAAAAATTTGTATTAAGTATTGCTTTTAAGAATGGAATAAAGTGCAGCATCGCATTGAAAATGTTGAATGTTGCTTTTGGTGATTCTTTGGTGAATAAAACTTGTATTTTACAAGTGGTACAAACATTTCTTAGAGGGCTCTGAAGATATTGAAGATGATGAGTGATGCATGCCTTGGACATCTAGCAGATCAACAACCGATGACAACATTGAAAAATGAAGAAAATGATTATGAGCAATCACCCAATCACTATCAAAGTGTCAATAAGGATTACTACCTGGAAGTTCTACGCCATTTGCTGAAGCAGTCCGGAAAAAACTGGATTTATGGCAAAACAGTTCATGCCAATTACCCCATGATGCTGTACCTGCTTGCTACCTTCACTGCTTATTTGTAAAGTTTTGGCCAAAAAGAACATCATTATCATGCCTCTCCATATTCGTTGAACATGACACCCTGTGACTTCTTCCTATATCCCAAGCTGAAAAGTACCAACACGAAAGCCAACATTTTGCCAGCATTGAAAAGGTAAAGACAGAATTGCTGAAGGAGATAAATGTCATACTGAAATTGTGTTACAGTGATGCTTCAAAGATTGAAAAAAGCATTGGCACAAATTTATTATATCTGAAAAGGAATATTTTGAAGGTGACAAAATCAATGTTGATGAATAAATTAAATATTTTAAGAAAAACTAAAATTTCGCTTATTATTTTATCATCATTCTTTGTTTAATAAGAATTATTTATTTATATTGGAAGATAAGAAATATTTAATTTTTTTTTCTTAATGCATGTTGTTTCAAGTTGAACCATCAGACAAATCATATGCTTTATTTATGTTTTTTTTTTTTGCCTTCACATACTTCGTAATATTCTTGCTTTTTAACACAAATACATTTATTTAATTCCCTTAATCTTGATCCACATGTTCAGTTGTTTTATAAATTGTGCTGTAGATTATTAATAAAAAGATAAGTTTGAGGTACTGTGTATAAAGTGAAGTATTTTGTATTAAATTATGAACAGATCATCATAACATATTTTCATTTTTTAAGTTATTTGTATCATTCTATAAAATATTATAGTGCATTTAATAAATCTTTCAAAATTAAAGTGATTTCCTCTAATATATTTTTAAAAAGTACTATTTCAAAATTGCTGTATCATTATTCTTTTCAGTTGCATTTATTAATTAATGATTCATTATACGGTATGTTCAACTTAAAAAATTCTCATCACTCAGTAGTTTATACTAAATTCATATTTCTGTTAAATGTATATATTATTATTATTATTATTATGCTTTTACGGCCAACATGGGACCACTTAAGTCAATTTTAGTTGGATCTTTTCTGAGAAAAGCGTGTTATTTTACTCTTTCGAGCTGCCCAGTATTTCTTCATCCGTTCAGATCTTGCTTTCTTTTCTTCATCCGTAAACACCCTCTTCGTTGTATTTTGTCGTTTGTCTGTCTTTTGTTTAAATCGAATGCTTTTATCTTTTAGCTTTGTAATTTTTCCAGTTTTATTCTGTAGGTCAGTCAGGGAAATTCCCAATTCTTTCATATCTTCTCTAATTTCTTTGATCCATCCTACTTCTAGCTTTTGGAACCAGAGCTTTTCAATGATATTTCTTGACAGTCTTGTTTGCGGTGTCCTTATGAGATGACCGAAGAAAGAGATTCTTTTTTTCCGCATAGTATCAGTAACAGGCTCTATTTCTCGATACACCACCTCATTTGGCACAATCCACCATTGGCCTTCTTTTTGGTGTTTTTTATTGATACACGTTCTGACAATTCTCCTCTCTATTTTCAGAATTTTTTCAATTCGGTTTTTCTGAGTGATTTTGAAAAGAGTCTCGCTTCCGTAGGTGACTTCTGGCTGTACTACAGTTTTATAATGTTTAAGTTTTGTTTTAGCAGAAAGGCATTTTTTGTTATATGTTTTTTGTTTGTGTATATATATATATATATGTTAGGTAGGTAAAATAATGGGGAAGATGTTGGTACGATTGGAGCTGGGGAGGATTGTTTATTGCCTGCACATTTGAGTATTGCCAGTCTGTTAGGCATTTGCTTTTGAACAAGGTTGCATAATTATGTATTGTTGTATGTTAAAAAAGAGGCGGTTGAAGAACTTTTATTCGAGATGGAAACCTATTTAGAGAAGAAATCTCATGTTGTGTGTCAGTGAAAGTTCAGTGAGAAATTTGGAAAGGCAGCACCAATAGAAAGTGTTATTCAGAAAGAAGTTAGTTAAAAATTTTGTGAAACAGGTTCTGTGTTAGACTAGAAACATGCCTGACATAGGTCAGTTTTAACGATGCAGATCATACAGAACATTAAAGTGGCAGTTACAAAATCTTCTCATAAATCTTTGTGGGGACTAAACTGGGAAAAGAACATTTCACTAGGTTCAGTCTATATTACAGTTAGGAAAATGCTGAAATGTTATCCATATCAAATGCAGGTTTTCCATGAGCTAACTGATGGTGATTATGCTAAAAGGGTTCACTGCTGTAAATGGTTCAAGAACTTCATTAGAGGCAACCTTTGGTTTTTTAGATCAAGTGTATTTCACAGATGAAGCATGGGTATGTTAATAGTCAGAACTACCAGAGCTGGGGTACTGAAACCCTGCACAATCTCTTTGATTCTCTCTTACAGCCACAAAAAAAAAGGTGTGGTGTGCGGTTTCAATGTGACAAATAATAGGACCCTTGTTTTTTTTTTTTTAAATGAATGCTACCATCTACCAAGAAATTATCCAACAGTTCATAGCCTTAATACAAACGTATGAGCATAACTGCTGGTTGTAACAAGACAACACTTGCTCTACAGTGGAGATGCTACAGTTTGTTTGGTGGAAGAATTATTTCTAAAAGATTGTGGCCACCAAGATCTCCAAAAAATCTTTGTGTGGGGTTATTAAAAGAAATTGTTTATAGAAGCAATCCTCACATCCTACAGGAATTGACAAACATTACCTATGCCAGCCAGGGGACAGTTAACAAGAGTAGCCAGGAACATAGTCAAATGTGTTGACAAGTGCATAGTAGTGGATGGATGTAATTTTCAATATCTTCTGTAAATTATTATATAAGTGTTTGCCAATAAACTATTATTTATGGACTAAACTAAATGATGGGGCCTCTTTTAAATTAAACACTGTATTTTAAATATTTTCAGTTGTGTTATGAAGTCATGCAATAAATATTTACTGCACTACTATTATTATTACTGCGTAAATGTAATTTTACTGTACTAAAACTTTTTTTGAGGGCATCAGTTATGAAGATTGTTGTTTAAATTTGTCAAATCTATTGGAATGTGTTTCTTCTCACATCCATAATTACGTATCATTCATCATCATGTTGTATAGATTTTTATTGCAAATAAAATAAATCTTAGTTTTTTTTCAATTTACTATTTGTTCCTTTTATATTTCCATTAAGATTGCATTCTACTAATTTTAAATGTAAGATTATGTGTGATATAGTGAATATGATTTCACTAAAGAATTATTTTGAAATTCTCCTGACTGTCTTGTCTTGTTTGTTTAGTTTCATCTTTTATATCGGATCATTTATATCACATTGATTATTAAGTTCTCTTATCACAGTTAAATTTCTTTCTTTCAGTATTCTTATTTTTTCCACGTTTTCACAGCCAGGGAATCTTGATTAAATGTATTATGAAATTCTGTTCTTCAGATAATTTTAAAATTGCATTTTTGTAATTAAGAAACTGTCAATGTGGCATTTCATTTTTGTCAATTCACAAAGAGATGGCTGTTATACATTTTATGTTGGAAGTTTTTCTTCAGGTCACAGTCTTGGCTGCCCATTGTACATAATTATTATTGAAAGCTAGTTAGCTATTCTCTGTAATTTGCATGTAACTAAACAGTTGATTGGTTGCATGTTTAATTAATATCATGACATTTCATTTTTAAAATAGCACAGTTAGAAGTAAAAATTTCACAGTGAATTTATTTAGTCAGCTGTTTATTAATAACATGTTCTGTTTAAGTCTTGTTGACTGCTGATTATATGTGTTTGGCTGTGGTTGCATGTGTTATAAATTTGTATAAAAGGTAAAATATTTATGGTGTTAGAAAAAATAAATAATTATTGTTTAAATGAATGTTTTACTGTTAATTTATTATTAGTCTATATTTTATGGTTCATTTTTGGATGTTTATATTTACCATGCTATTTTTATTCTTGTTATGATATTGAAAGTTAAATTTTATAATTGATAGGTATATACAATTTATTATTGCATCACTAAGCTTTCTCTGTATTTGTAAATAAGAACATTTAATAGTTTTTTAAATATCTAGGTTTTATTCCTAACTTTTAAACTATTGGTTAAAGTTGAAGAAGTGAAACTAAAATAAATATCATGTACATTAAAATAGTTTGAACTTTAGTGTAAATAATATAAATATTTATTTTTAGTAACCTGACTATTGTTATTGTACCGTAACGTATAATTCATATAGTTGAGTTTCACTCGTATTCACAATTCTTATATTAAAACAACACTTGTGAATGTTTGAAATATCTCTTTTGCTGTCATTTTGGAAGTCTAGGTAGGTCACTTAAGATCAGTGTCATTCAATCTCGGCTATATTCTTCATATTTTTTTGGAATATTTCTTCTCAATAATTTTCCTGAAGACTAAGTAGTCTGGTTCATGTCAGTCAAAGAGGCTTTTAGTAAGGTGATCAAATTACTGGTTTATTGTCTTTAATTGGAAAAAATTGATGGTTTAATATTAATTCTTTTATAGAATTTCTCCTCCTGAATCTTAAAAATATGTAGTATCCATTTATTTAGTCTATTCATTTACACAAAAGATTCTTGTGTTTTTGTAATAATGGATGTATCTTGCTTCTTTTTTTTATTGTGATGTCAAGGGATTTTTAAGTTTTAACTGAGTTATTATGGTAAGTACATTCTAAATGTTGACATCACGCAGGTATAAAATTTATAAGAGCAAAAAATTCTGTATATACTTGTTGCCATTTATTTTTTAATGTTTTTATTTATCTTTATCTTAAAAGTTTTTAGACAATTTAGTTTTGACAGTTTGTTTATGATTCTATAATGTAACTGTTGAGTTAATGAAGTTAAAAAATAATAATTTAAAAGAAGCCTCTAAACTTCATATTACAGTTTGTTTTTTTAACTTTCCTTGAAATTATTTAAGACATTTCATTGGTTTTTATGCAATAGTAAAATTATAGTAATTCCTTAAACATGCACATTAAAGCAAAAACTGACTGAAGACAAAACAGCTTCACACTCCATGCTATAAAATAAGAAACAAGGAAATTTTGTTGAGTGGAATGTAATTTAAAACCTAATTAGAGATAATTATTGGGTAACCCACTGGGTTGGTCTAGTGGTGAACGCGTCTTCCCAAATCGGCTGATTTGGAAGTCGAGAATTCCAATGTTCAAGTCCTAGTAAAGTCAGTTATTTTTACACGGATTTGAATACTAGATCATGGATACCGGTGTTCTTTAGTGGTGCCAACCACAAAAGAACCCATAAAGGCAATTAACCACACATCTCAGGAATGGTCCAACTGAGACTGCACAAGACTACACTCATACATATCATCCTCTGAAGTATTATCTGAAAGGTAATTACCTGAGGCTAAAAAGGAAAAAAGAAGAAAGAAAAGGTAACTATTTGGTAATTTAGGAATATCTTTGTTAAATGGCCAGTAATGGAGAGTATATTTTGTTTCGGTTAAAATATTTAATTTATTTATTTAGAATTTTAGAATATTTTCCTTTTACTTTTGTAATTAGTTTAAGTAGGACATTAAAACCCATTTTCAGAGTTGGTCCTTTGTAGTTTTTTTTGCTTATACAATTGTTTTGTGTTTTCTTTTAAATATTTGATTTTGTTATTTGTGAATGAAATAAATATCTTAAGTAGATCTTATATGATCTTTTTATTTAATTAAAACAAACTACCCTAATTCTCTTTACTAAAAAGAATTATTGTTACAAAACGTTATGACTAAATCTTTTCTTTTTTTTCATTTTAAATATTTAGTTTAGGTTTTGGTTATAAGAATGTTGGCTTTCTGTATTATAAGATTGAAAATAGGAATCTGGCTGAGCTTACAGATACTCCCATGAAAATAATAGTAGTTTTGTCATTGTAATTCTGCTCATTTGCTTATATCTGAAATGCTTAGTATTAGTAAAAACATTTGTTAAGATGAAGTGGAGTTAGTGCTAATAACAAACAAGCTTACTTACTCATGCTATGTATTTAATGCGTTAAATGTACTGGAGTTTTACAATACATATTCTGTACTTAACATATCAAATTACAAAAAGTATATTTTCATAGTAAAAAAATTTGTAAAAAGAGTCATCAAAAATAATCTTTTATATTGGTTTTAAATAGAGGATCAGTTCCCTCTAATGTGGTTTAATTTAAATTAAAACACATTCCTCAAAATACTTGATTGTGATAAATTTCTTAAGAAAAGTAATTGTTTAGTTAGGTTTTATATTATTACCGTACCTTCATTCATGTAATGAAAGTGTGATAGGTCCTTTAAGATTTATATAGTAATAAATTATTTGTATCATCTGTAGAGAAGGTCTGTATTGAATCTCAGCGTGAGTTTCCAGTGAACTAGTGTCTGTTCTAGAATTGATCGGTGGATCCAGAGCATCTACTCCAGGACTATTGGGTTCAAGAAAATCACCAACAATAGATCAAGGTGTGCAAGTATCGCCCAATCTTCCTAAGGATGATAAATCACATCAAAGAAATATTCAACAATCATATAACAGAGACAAGTAAGTAGGCCATTAGTGATAGTGTTAAGTTCTTTACTGATAAAATATTAATAATTATTTGCGAGCAATTGTAATTTTATTTTAATTTTCCAACCCAATTTATCTATTACTTGACAAAAGTTTTTTTTATTGAATAACAATTTCCTGTTATTTGAATTACAAAGTACTTTAGAAATAAATTATATCATGAATAATTAATAATGAGAATTTTATTATATTTTAATAAATTCATTCTCTTTCTTACGTTGATCTTAATCTTTTGTTTCTCAACATTCCTTCAATTTATTTTCCTTGCAACTCCATAATGTATTATAAGTTTTGTAATTGGTAAGTTTTTGTTGTTGGTTTGTTTTGTTGTAATTGCATGTTAAACTCGCTCTTTTGCCTTCGGGGTAGGTAGTGGATTTCATTTCCTTTCCATATTTTGTTTATTGAGTCTTGTTTGTGACTAATGTGAGATGTGTTTTGTTTTTAGTTTTGTTGTTTTTATTTTTAGGGGTAGTAGTACACCGATGGAAATGTCAAACATGGCATTCACTACGGTGGCATCCTGACTGAGGCAAGAACAAGGCTGAGATATGCCTTTTGCCAAGGTATTGAAGATGACCTCCGGTAAAACTCATAAAGACTAGGTATGGGGAGGGGGGCTGGCGTGGCTACAGCAATTGTTACATGGTGGGGGTTCCCCTATGGGGTCAGGATGTCCAGAAAACTTTTCTCTTGACTTTATCTTATAGATCTTTAAGTTTTTCAGTTATTTTTATTTTAAATAGTGTAATTATATTGTAGTGAAGTTACATTCATCTCTCTCTGTAAAAAATAATTTTGATTGGTTGCTGGACTTTGTTCCTTCCATTATAATTTACATATCTTAACATGTCCATCATTGTTTTTATCAACGTTACATTTACTGCAATTTTATTACTGTTAAACATATTTAATATAAATAGAGGCTCAAATATGTTGTGGATTATTCTTTTTTTTTTAATATGGAACTTAAAACTTATTTTAATCTGTGTTAAAAAATTTCAGCAATAGTTAACCATATTTGTTACATTGGTGTATAATTCAATCATGAAGTACTTTATGACTATTTTTTTAAATTCAGTAGATCTTTTTCAAATATATATTATAAATATTGCATAATTATATAATACAATATAGCTTATGCAAACTGTGGTTTATATAAACACATTTTATATGAAACTATTAAAGAATTAGCACCTTAATTTGTATATTCCAGTCATGGTTTCAGGCACTGAGGAAGCTCGTAGTAGTACAAACACTTGCATGATCTTAGAGATCTTATATTAATAATGTTAGATTCCAAATTACATATTATTTTTTTATTAAAAAATATTTTTTGTTAACTGCACTAACTTTTTATGCTGTTATATACTAAACATTTATTTATACTATATCATTTTATTATTTTAAAATAAATTTATCTTTTTAATTATTGAAAATAAACCATTAAATATTTTTTATTTTTGTTACAGTAACAGAAGTCGTGGAAGTGGTGTTATTGGGGAACGACCTTATAATGATACATACAGGAGTAGTGACAGTAGGATGGATTACAGGCCACAACGTCGTGATCATTTTAATATGAACAATATCCGTCAGCAGCATGTATGAATTTTCTTATTTTATTCCTCTTTACTTTTGTTTACATTTTAATTGTTACTTTCTTTAGTTTTCTTACATAATGAATTTTTTTGCTAATATCAAATCAAGTATTCATGGTATCTTAAGTTGTTTGCTACTCTTTTAAATATTATGACTGCAGGTCTCTATATACTTTAATAACATTTATTCTCTTATCAACATCAGATTGAAACCCAATATAGTTAATTTTTATAAGGATAAAAATTGTTATGAACATAATAAAGATGTCTTTCTTAGAATATTTATCATCTACGTATTGAAAGCATGTTAATGTTGATTTTCTGCAGTTATTTTTCTTGCTGAAAAGCCAGCATGAAGGCAGTGTAAAATTGTTTCACTCTACTTTCTTCCATAAACCTGGTCCAGTCTGTTTGCCATTTTCAGGAGTGACTAACATTTCATGTTAGGTTCGCTATACGCTTACAATTATGGCACTGCTGAAAATTCTGTGGTGTCATATGTGACTGTAGATGATACTTAAAATCATTGTTTTGTAGAACAACCTCTACTTTAGTGTTGTATAGTTACACATAAATGAGATAAGAGGTATAATTATATGAATTATTTATTTAAAATGAACAAACAATAATGGAAATTCTATCCAAAATAATTTTTATTAATTTTTGTGGTACTTCAGTGTTCCTATATGTTTTGCAAGTAGAATGATCTAATTTTACATGTTATTTATGGGCTAAAGATAAAAATCATTTAAATGAAATAAACAAAATTTTCAATTTTTCACAAAGACTTACAAATAGACTGTTAAGTTACAATGCCCAAGTAGAAATTGCAATTTTCAGCCAGTAAAAAGTCACTGCCACAAGTAAGTATTTATTTCTTGTTATCTGATAATGACTTTTTACTTATTGGTAGCTACATTTCTGCCTGTATTGAGTTGAATTAAATCATACTTTTTTCAGCATTTCACACTTTTTTTTATGGAAAACCTACTTGTATAGATCATCATTTGTGATGATTTTGAACTATATTTTTATCTTGGAGCAAGTTGAAATTTGTTTACTTTCTGTTTTCAACATTCAATCAGCAGCAGTCTTAAAAGGATGGAATTCATTCTCCATGAAATGAATTTATTGCCTGTGTTTTCCTTACTGTTTAATGAAGTTGTGAGAGGGGACAAAACCTTTTGCCACTTCCCCTCTATCAATGATTAATGATCATAAGATGATCAGTAATTATATAATGATATATAATATCACTAATGATAAATGATCTTATCACAATATATATATATATATATAAAACACTTATTTAAACCTTCTTGTCTCATTAAAGCTACAGTATGAAAAAAGAAAGGTTTTTTCCTAACAGGTGCAGTTGTTGTACAAGATCATTGACTGTGTATTCTATAAAACTTTGATTAATAAACAATATTTGACAAGATGATATGTTTAAACTTCTACAAACAGTAATCTTTTCATCCCATTTACACATTTAAGTTGTGTTAGTGTTTCTAAAATGATTTCAAAGTTGTAACTACTGAGTTATTAATTGTAAAACATGTCTGAATGAGTTAGACTAAACATTAACAGCACTTTGTAAGACTGATAGATTCACTGTGTAATGGTATATTATTTTGGTTTTTTTTTCAGCCTTCTTCCTTGCTACATGAGCTTCCATGTTTTGTATTAATAATAAAATCTGATATTAATTGGGAAAAACTGATAACAGAAACATGGAAGTACTATATTACTAATTCAGCCGATGTATAAAAATGTTTATGTACAAAATTTGCTGTGTCTTACAGTGAATGTGAACAATTTTCTTAAACTTCTCTAGTGCTTAAAATATTTCATATTTTCAGTCAGAATATCTGATCCTCTGCTCTGCCCCTTTTACATCTCCAAATAATCTTAGAAAATGATAGTATTTTGCTATTTTGTAGAACATTTTTATGCCCTTTAATAATATCTTAAGGGAGTAAAACTAATTGTTTGCTCATTAACATGCAAGAAAATATTTCTTATATTATAGGAATATCACTTTATCTCATAAGCATTTGCTCATCTCTAAATCATTAAGTTGTGTGTCACACACATGCAATGCATTCAATGTATTTATAGTTTTGTGAATATATATATTGTAAGTTGCTGTATAACGTAATGGAAGATATCTTGTAGCATCATAACTAGAAAGTTTATTTTTGGCTCAACATATTTATTTTTTTATTACTCAAATTTTCAATGGTTTTAGTTCAAAACTTATTTTAAATCTTTTTCCCTCTTTTAACTTGTGGCTCTTTCTTTTCTCAAATCTGCTGTGATCATCAATTACTAAGTACTAGAAGCATATAGTTAAAATGCATTTGGAATAATTTAGTACATTTTTACATGAAAATAGAATCTACAATTTCAATGAAAAAGGACTTGTGTGTGTTCTTTCTTACAAATAGTGAGTAATGATTTTGATTTTCTATAACCTGATGGAGTTTATTTTATGTCTTCTATTGAACAATTTTATTTTCTTGTAAACTTTGCTATTATGATATTCTTTTTTGTTCTTTGGGGAAATTATAAGTATCTGTCTTTCATGTAATAAATTCTGGGTTCAAATCCCAGACAGGCTTGGTATTTTTCATATAGTAAAAATTTAATCTATATAATCAAAAATAGAGGAGGCTGCTGCATTTGGATTTTGGTCTTTAGTTGCTGTAGTGAATAAAAAAAATTGTATTAAAGTATACATAAGTACAGTAACTGCCACATAATGGTGATCTTGGATGATCAGCCTGCTTGTCACTGTTACACTTTTTGTTCCTCTGAAACATTGACTCACCATGGTTAGTCATCTCTTAATAGCATAAACATGATGCGACAGTTCTTTATAAAGCAATGCATTTTTGTGTGCTTGCAGCATTAAGAAAGTTGACATCATGTTTCAATACAATTATTTTTATTTTATTTTTGTTTTTTTTTTGCTTTCCATGTATATAAATTTCAGTTCTGTGGTTCTGCCCCAGTCTCAGTACAGTTCTGTTGGCATATGTTATTTATTTTGTTACATAGTCAATTAATGTACAATTAAATATTTTGTAAAAAGTTTTTATCATGGCATACGGTTCAAACTTTTTTGAGTAGTTCTTTCATGTGTGAATTGTTATGGCTGAATTTAAGTCTGTTGTGAAGGGTAAAAATCTTTAAAGACAGGAGATTGTAAACAACGTGTATCATTTCATGAAGAAAGAATCTTTAATTATAAGAAAATTAAAAATTTACAAACATTTAGTTGCTACACAGAAGTACTGTAGCTGCCTGTGGCATTTCCAGGACTCAGGTTCAAAGCCTAAGAAAATAGAAAAATAAAACTTCTTTGATCCAAGGGGCTTCTTGATTCCAGAGTATTTGTTCATCACCTTGATAAGGAAAAAGAAATGTTCTAAACCAGTTACTGTATTAGATGATCTTGATAAAGATGTGGTTAGGCGAACTGTGAATGAATTTCATTCAAAGATAGGGGAGTTGCCAACAGTTAACAAACAAGATAAACAGTTAACAAGATAGTGGAGTTTGTTAGCAGTTAACAAACTCTGTAAAGAATTGAAAAATGAAATTAATTTTAACAGCAGTGGTAGTTTAAGGTGAATTTTGAAAGAATTAGGTTTTAATTAAGTAGTGCAGAAAAAAAAATAAAAGAAACATTTTGTTTGAAAAACATGATATTAGGGAGAAAAAAAAGGATTTCATATTTTCAGGCAATTGGTGATATTAGAAAATGTAACTGGGTGATCATGTACTTCGATGAATCCTATGTTTTATCATCTCATTCAACAGCAGTGCAGGACTTCATTTACCAATAAATAAAGGTGAATGCTTAATTAAGATTCACGTCGGAGGTGAAATGGGCTTAATTCTAAATGCAGTGTTAACTTGGACAACCAAATTAAAAAGTGGCAATTACCGTGTTGAAAATATTATTACCAAATATTAAAAATTATTTGAAATTGGCTGAAGAAAAATTAGTTCCCAACCTTCCTCCTGAGTCTTTAGAAGTTATTGACAATGCTCCATGTCATAATACCTTCTCTGAAAAAACTTCCAGTGTCATCAAGCAAGAAAGAAGACATGATATATCTGTAGCCAAACAGTTTGGCTACACATACATAATATTCCATTTTCATCTCAAATGCTTAAACCGTAATTGTATGAACTAATTAAGTTGAACAAAAGTAACAAAAAATGATACCAATTTGACGAATTGTTTGTATAAAGTGGGCATCAGGTTCTGTGGCTTCCACCTTACCATTCTGATTTAAATCCAATCCAAATAGATTGGTTAGAGGTAAAAACGACATGTTGCAAGCCACAACACAACGTCTAAGATGTCAGAAGTGCAGAAACTGTTAAGATAAAATGAATTTGATAAGTGACGAACACTGGAAACATTACTGTGAAAAGGTTGAAAAAGTCAATAGTGAATATTAGAGCCAAGAATTGTTAATAGATTCTTTGACAGAATCTTTCCTGTTTCTTTATGTAGTGACAGTGATAATAGTGACACTTATACTGCAGTTATTGATGACAATGAGGAGAGTGTGCTACTGAGGAATTAAATGGATAATTCATTTTCCAGTAAGTAATTTAAGTTTCAGTAATAACCATTTACTGCAATATTTATCATGTAATTAGTAATAGATAATATTTTATCTTCGTTATATTTTACAATGTACAGTACAGAATTAGCCGACTGTATTTCACTTCAAAATTGTTGCATTCATTTGTTAAAAATAGAACAGTTATTGGGTAAAGGAGATTACTAAGAGCAAGGAACATGTTTTTTCATTGGGTAGCAAACGTGGTAGTAACCAAGCTTGCTGTTACTTGGCAATGACTGTACATTCTCATAATTACATATAATTTTGTTATAAATTTGGCTCTTGACTGATAAAATATGCTTACCAAATTTAACTGATAACATTATCACAAATAGGGTAATCAAATTTTATAATTCATAGAAAGTTGTTATTCATCTGTTTAACAGACTACTGCTAACAATTTGTGGTAGATGTTGGAAGTGGATGTAAAATTTTCTTTCTTATTATCTTTTGTTTGAAAATATGAAATTCATTGAGAATCGTGTTTTAAGTATATCAGAGAAATTAGTGAACAGTACGACATAAAATACCAAAAGATTATTAGTGTTAAAGTAGTTAGTTAATTAGTTGTAAGTAATTCTTTTTCTAAGATAATTTAAAATTTTATCTAAACATTTTGTAGCATGTAATTTTATTATGGTTGTGATACTTCCAAATGATCTTAATTTATTTCTAATTTCTTCCCTTAAAGCAACAGCCAATAGGTTCTCAAGGACCAATGATGAGGTCGCAAGGTGGACAAGCAATCGGTGGAGGCAACAGAGGCTGGGTTAATAGAGGTGGAGGTGGGGGAGGCAATAATAATATGCGTCAACGAGGTCGAGGCAGGAATCAGCAATTGCCACAAAACTTCAATAGAGCTCCTGGACAACAGGTAAATATTATTGTAATTTATACTAAAAATCAAAGGCATAATTAATTAATAAATTTCCTTTGATTTCCAACATTATAAACATCAGGTAAAATTTTACGAATGCTACCATTATTTATTAGTACTGGCTTACAGCTGTAGCAATCAAACCCATTAAAATTTTAAATTGTTTTTTTTTAAAAAGCAAGCTGATGAAATTTAATTTTTTTAGCTTTGGTGTTAAAAAGTGTTCTGATTTTTTAGAAGAATGCTTTCCTTCGTTCACTTAACTTAAAACTTTCAGTACAGTCAAATTTTTATGATTAAACTGCAGGAAGATTCTATCAAGAAGAATCCTCTTTTAACATGAATGTTTCCTGTACACTGTGGGCCTTTTTTACAGTACATATTTTCATGAATAACCCATGCCAACAAACATACTTTTTATTGGTTAAAAAATTTTAATTCTCAACTTACTCTTGGACAGTATTTTGCTATCTTAAAATATTTTCTTGATTGTAACGGATAATTCATCTTTTTTGGTTGAAATTGACAGGATGGGTCTACCAGCCAAAAGGAGCAAGTGGCTAAAATTTTATCTTTTAATTTAAGATACATTTTGCGTGGGGTTTGTTATTACAATTAAAATTTGTTATCTTATTTTTATCTTTTTAACAGTCTCAACAACAGTCAAATAATCAGAAAACAAAAACTACATTAAAATTTGAGGGAGACTATGATTTTGATAAGGCGAATACTGAATTTGAAGAACTTCGGAGTCAGCTTTCAAAAGTTAAAATTAGTGAGTATAATTATTTTTAAATATTGCGATCTCAGTCCTTAACTGTTTATACTACTCCTTCTCTTTACTAATTTCTGACAACTGTTCAAAAAATCTTGACTGTTACAAAAATGGTCTTAATATGTGTGTATTCAGTTTCTTTGGATAATTGTTTACACATTTGCTATAATGTACTCACATTCTCTTTATAGCTGATAGTAGAAAAGTTCAGAAATTTAATAGGAGTTGTATTTTTACTACAGAAGTATATCACGTATATTTTTTCATTATACTTTACATAAATACATTTTTCATAAATCTTTTAAGATCTAAATGAATACTAGGATGTTCAGAGTTATTATTCAAATTACTTATTGACCAAAATAAGCAAAAAGAAAGTATATCTCAATAATTAGTCTGTTTATAATTATAAAACAGAATGCATTGTTATAATATCATGATCGAAAAGAAACCTTTTTACTTTATGGTGAAATGTTCAACTTAGTAATTTGAAAAAACCGTTTTCTTTCAAATTACAGTAAATTTTAAAAGATAGCTTGTAGCCATTTTTTTCTCTCTTGAAAGAATGGCTATTCTAATACTTAAATTTTTGGTATGAAAATTTGAGTAAAAGTTACAAACCCAACTCATTTGCTAACCAGAATAACTAATATTTTGAAAAATCAAAGTTATGATAATTGTAATTTTAAAAGTATATATAGTATTTCTTGAAAATTTATTTGCTCTCAGTGTCCACAGGTAGCATTTCTTCACATACTGTAAACTTGAGATTTCATCCTAACCTGAAAATGTATAAATTCTGATCCAACATTCTGAATTTGTTACTACATTTTTTTACATGCTTCTTTTTTCTATTTATATAGAAGCTTAAAATTCTGTTTAATAAAAAATAAAATGTTTTTACAACAGTGTAATAACCAGCAAATTTCAGAAAAGCACACTGCTCTTAATTTATAATATAGTGTTAAATAATGTGACTGACTTCAAACAGTGAGAGCAAGTTGTGCATTTAATTTAATACCATATTGTACAGAATGACAATGGATACTTCTAAGCAAATCAGTTTAAAATAGTATTATGAAAATGTTGTTTCTGATGGCTTGATTGCAGTCTTTCCAGAAAAAAATTCTATAATTCACTCATACTTTTTAATATTGCTAAGTAAGAAACCTTTTTCAAGTTTACAAAAAAAAATTATAATAGTATTTTATGTAGATCTTTTATTGTGTAAAAAAATTTTCAAATTAAAAATCAGTAAATCTTTAATTTGTTCTCAGAATCACAACAATTTTTTGTTAGAATTGTCAACAAGAACAGAGAAAAAATAAATACAAAAGTGTGGTTAAAGTCAGAAATTAACCTTAAAAGATTTAGGCTAATGGAGAAGTAGATCAACAATTTAGTTGAATAATTATAAAAATCCCACACGACAATGGTTAGGGTGTTAATATGCTATTTTATTTTTGTTATTTATGACTAAGATATAAATGCATATATAAGAAGAGGATGTATTAAAGGAAACATCTCTTTCATCTTGAGAAGGAAGCATACAATTATTTAATGAAAACTGAAGTAGCAAATTTCACAACTAAAACAATTTTTCACTGAATTTAATTATTAAAATGACAACTATTGGCATGTTCTTGGATTATTGTTTTTGATGCGGAGATCCTGTCCTATTAAACCTATCACTAAGGTTTAATCTTCTCATTAATTACTTGGACCCAACAATTAAGAGACAGAGTCCACATTCAAAATTAGAAGAAAAAGTTAAGTCAAAAAGTTTTGCAAATTTACTTTCTATAATTTTTTGTAATGGGAATTTTATTTAAAAAAATGAGATAAAAATCACATAATTGTTTAATAATTTCAAGGATAGAATCCCAGATAAAATTATGCATCTAGGTATTGATAGTACTTGGAGCAAGACAAGCTGTTTGTGAAGTTGCAAAAGGCTGAAGTGACTTAGCAGCTCATGCTTGAAAAAAAATATTTGTTTAGATTTTTTTTATATTTAATAACATTTTTTAATCTGATATATCAGACGGCATTTTTTTTTTTTTTTAGTTAAATTTAAATTAGTTAATATTAAAATCAAAATACCTGTGGCTTTTCAGCCGAAGGAGGTGAAGCAGTTGCTAAGGTGAATGGTGAAGATAAAAAAGATGATTCTGGTAATGAGACTGCAATAGGTGAAGGTGAACATGATGAAGAAGAGCAGCCGGTTTATTATGATAAGACTAAATCATTCTTTGATAACATTAGTTGTGAAGCTGTTGAGAGAAGCAAAGGGTAGGTTTTATTTAAAATGTACTGTTGTTTTCTTTTATCAATGGATAGTGTAGTATATAAAAAAAGTTCACTGCATATTTTCAGAAAGTTTTTGAGAGAATTGACATTTAAAGGTTGAGAGAACACTTAAGCCAGTCCATCCCTTGTATTTAAATTTGTTATTTTAACCCAGATCAGTGTCCCATCTTGTAACTAATGTCAAATACCACTAAAGAGTTTGTAGAAGATTTTATTTTATAATTTTACTTTTGAATTTTTTAAATGTTTTCTTAATTTTCATTGAAATGGAGCGACTCCATTAAAATGGTGGATGAAACTAGGTTATTTTCTTTAAAATTTTGGGTAGAAAGGCTGTTCATTGTTTTCATCATTGTTGATCCATCTACTGAATCTACATTTGATAAAGTATATTGTTGATAATGATGGGGAAACAATATTGATAGTCTTTTAAAATTTTATTAAGCAAGTATTTGAGAGTCTTTCTAATATAAGATGAAAATTTATCATTCATTAAATAAGACTACTTATTTTTTTTTTTAATCTACTGATGATTATAATTATAAATGTGCATCTGTTTTGTTTTTTGTAAAATATTCTTGAGTATTTCTCTTTTATTTCAAAATGGGGTATAACAGTCCATTCTTTTTGTTTAGAATTACATTTGACCTAATTTTTTATTTCACAATTGCTTTTTTAAAGAAGTAATACAATATAATACAGCAAAATATGGTTTCCAACACAAATGTTGATTTTGTAATTTATTCAACTTTTTGGTCTTTTATGCTTTTACATAAAAGACCACAATCTTTTAATGTAGTATCTACATTTCCAAAAATCTAATGATTGAACAGTACAAATATAATTAAATACTGTGCACAGAATCAAGGGATTAAAATCATGCAAAATAACAATATTCAAATAAAAAGTGATATTAATTGTAGGATTATATTATAACTGATTTGATTGCTACACAGTTACAAGATTGCCCAGCCTAAGATTAAGCCATAGGTTGTAATGAGCTGTTAAGTGGCGCATAGATATCAGTAGTAGTTTGGCTTGCTGTTATTGAAAATTAGGAATGTTTCCTCTTTTATATCAGTTGTGGCGTGTCAGTGTTTCTGCCTTACAATCAGACAAAAAATAATTATTCAGCAATTGTTCCTTAGCTAGACCCAGTTGCTGGCGAGATAAAAAAAAGGGACATTGTAAGATCCACAGTTAATATGTAACCTGATTCATTCCACCCAGCTAAGCAGGAGTTAACTGAATTATAATCAATACTTTCTCTGTATCCTTTGCCATTATAAAGGTTGCTTTTAATTTGTGTTTATTATTCTACAACCTGTAATAAGTAAACAATATTCTCTTTCCTCTAAAAAGATATCTCTATTACCTACAGATAAATTCAGATTTAGAAATGCAATCTTGTCAGGTAGCCAGTATGTTTTATTAAGCACTAATTGCTTGACTTATAAAATTTCTATATTTAATAAATATTTATCATTTTAAGGTAAAATAACTTTATAGCATTCTTACTTTCAATCACCAGTAGAATGTATAGAGTAAGAAGTGTGTGTTACATATACTACAAAAATTAATTATTTTACAGCCGTTCTCAAAGAACTGATTGGCGGACTGAAAGGAAATTAAACTCGGAAACATTTGGAGTGGCATCAGCACGTCGTGGAGGATTCCGTGGTCGTGGTGGCTATTACAATGTCGGTCGGGGCATGTATCGAGGCGGTGGTAGCGGAGGTGGTGGTTACCGAGGTAATTACAATCGAGGCCAAGGGAACCGACCAAGAAATTCAAATAACCCATCGAGTAACAGTAGGCCTCCAGTAATTGCTATGGGTAAGTCTAATTGTGGATAATTTAATCTTAATCTTTGTCATAATGTATTAATTACCATAAAATTTGGCAGTTAAAATTACTTGAATTTTAGGACATTTAAATCGGGTATTTATTTTACTATTAGTAAAATATGGTAAGAATCACAAAAAAAACCTTGTTTTATTTTAAATAGTTGTTTTATAAAAAATTGATCTTTAAACCTCATTAAACATTATTCACTAAGATTGAAATTTGTAAACAGATTACTAAGCCTATTTGTGATAATATTATGTTGATGTTAAAAATTTAACTTAAGCAAATCAAATTATTGGCAACTTATTCTATTTAGTTTCCTAGTGTGGAAAATAAATTTCTTATAAAATGCAGTTTATTTTAATATATAATCTTCCATAATATCTAAACTATTGTTACATTATTCCTGGAATTTTCTTAGAATTCTGTCGCAGCATCATTTCAGTGTATATTATTCCTAATGTGTATGTTGCAACCTGTTCATCTGATGAACAATGAGCTTGCCCCTCCCACGACCCAAGAGGTGAGGATGGTATGTATGACATGTAAATAAATTGAGGTGTAGTCTTGCACAGATTCAGACTGACCATTCCTGACATGTGTAGTTAATTTAAGACTAACCACAAAATTACACTGTTATCCACTGTCTATTATTCAAATCCCTATAAAAATAACAAACTTACTAGGATTTGAACCTCAGAACCTTGACTTTGAAAATCAGCTGTTAACAACTGATTTTTCAATGTCAAGTTAACCACCACTAGACCAGTCCAGTGGGCAAATTATTGGCAACTTGAAGAAAAAAAGATTGTTTTTATTTATTTCAGGTTATTTTAGGCAAACTTGTAGAAATGACGGAAAATTAGACTTAAAAAAGTCCTACTCTATTTGTAATTTTTTTTGTTTTTCATTGCATTTGCTTTTTTTTTTAATAGGTAAAACAATAAATTTTAATTGATTTAATTTTCCCAGTGATTGATTCCAATATGTCTAACATTAAAAAAAAATTTGCATTTTCCACGTTTATTAATGGTGAAAAAGGTTTTATACAAAATGTGGATTTTAATAACTTACTATGGTAATTATGTAGTTAGCAGTTTCAGTTTGCAACAGGATTGAAAAGATTGTAAAACAAAAGGAAGAAAAAATAGTGGAAATCTCAGCCATTTTTTCTTTTTTTCTTGAAGTGCAGTCAATTCAAGTGCAGAGCATAATGCAGATCTTGCATTAATTTGTATTTCATTTTGTTGCACAGAAAAACAGTAGTTTTTGGGAACTTTTTTCCAATCTTGTCTACTGAAAGTATGTACATGTAATAGTTAAAATGCACAGTTGAGTGAAGAAAATATTATTCGTTTTATTGAGAGCTGAAATGGTAAATTTTAATTGGAAACCATTAAATAACAAATAGAACTGTTTACCTCATGTCAATAATTTTCTTTAATTTGGCTAATAACATTAGCTTCAGTTGTATGTTTTCATTTATATATATACTATAGTATTAAATGACGTGTATCCACTCATGGAAAAGTAAGTTGTATCTTTTTAATTATTACTCTTTCCTGGATGTGAAAAACTCATTGTAGTAAAACCAGTAAAATTAATTTAATTTTATTGGTTTCATCAATTCACAATTTGTAACAACATTTTTGCCTGTTTTACTAAAAGCCCATAAAAACAATATTATAATTTTTATACATTATTTTTAATCAATGGTGATAGCCTGAGTACAGCTATTTTTCATTATGCTTAGTGACCACAATGAGTTTTTCACTTCCAGGAAAGAAAGTAATAATTAAAAGGATACAAATTACTTTTCCATGTGTGGATACAAGTCATTTAATACTCATTAATTAACAACAGCAGTATGTTTGGGATACAACATGCTTGGTGAAAGTATATGATACAGTTATATTAATTGTGATTTTCATGTTTCTTGTTGTGATGTTGAAAATTTATTAGTCAGTCAAGAAATGTCAAAAATTTTCTTAGCCAGAGACACTTGACATTAAATGTAGTTTATTATGAGGGCAGTTCAGAAAGTAACCTCCATTTGGTCACTACGGAGGAAGGAGTGGGGGTAGCACTAACATTTTTGTGCAGATGTGTGCGGGAGGTCAGTTGGCATCCAGCCATGGCAGTAGCAAGGTCGTGCAATTGCTCATTGATTTTCTGTGGTTTGTTAAAATGTGCGCTGCAATAGAAAACCCCACGAAGTGTGCGCTGTTATAAAATTTCTCATGACAAAACAATATTTAGTGGCAGATATTCATCGGGGATTTTGAGCAAAGGAGTTGTACACGATTGGGTTCATTCATTCAAAAGTGGGTGAAGAAAGAGTGGCCGTCCATCGGCAGTCAGTCGTGAACTGGTCCAAAAGATTGATGTCAAAGTGTGTGAAAATCAACGTTTTACCATCTCAAAGCTTTCCAATGAATTCCCACAAATTTCCAGGACTGTTTTTTTTTTTAGATAGTGATGGAAAAGTTAGGCTACTGTAATTTCTGTAAGTAAGGAACAGGCAGGAGATTTTTTTGCAGCCAGAATTTCTAAGTTAATGACAAGGTACGATAAGTGCCTAAATTTAAATGGTAATTGGGTTGAAAAGTAGAGGAAATATGTAGTTTTAAGACCTATATAATAAAATGTATTTACCTACAACTGTTTTATTTATAACCAAACAGAGGTTACTTTCCGAACGGCCCTTGTATCTACAAGGGCCGATAATCTGATTAGATATCAGATTTATCTTCTAATTTTATTGTTAACTGGTTTTCTGTGTATAATACTTACATTTTAAAATTTTTTTATATTTTTGTTTTATTACAGCCAAATAATACTACTGAATATGATCTGCATGAAAGATTCCAAGTGGGATATGATTATATTATAGGTTTATGTAAAGAGGATTATATAATTGTAATTTAAAAATGAAGTAAAGAAAGAAATCAAGGAAGAAGAATGCAGTTTAATTTTACTAAGGATTTTAACTCTGTTAAAAGTATTACTCTCGGAACGGTGTGGTTTTTCAAAGTTTGATGCAAGAGACATTTTCTTGTGGTTTCGAATGTTGGATCGTATCCTCTCAGGGAAGTTGATTGTTTTAAAATGAGAGTACTAGTTTTGTACACAAATAGTCAGGTTGACAGTTATTTTGATCAATTGTTTCTTTTCTTTTAATTTCCTATTTTGGTTTATTTAGTGCTTTCTTTATAAGCTGCATCGCATTTATTTATTGGTAAATAAATGAATGCTACAAGTATTTTAATGTTAGACTGTAGAGTAAGTTTAATGGAAACAACAAAAATTACCTAAATGACATTATTTTTTTTAGTTAATCATCATTAGAAAGAAGAAAGTAATTTTTGTTTCTGATTTTTATAAACTAATTTAAATTGATAATTTTATTAGGTTAATAATCATCCACCTGAGATGTGCCTCTCTGGTGTGTATTTTCTACATCTTTAAAGATACAATAATATTTTTGTTAGTT
The DNA here is from genome assembly GCF_047948215.1 of Lycorma delicatula. Lineage (NCBI taxonomy): Eukaryota > Metazoa > Arthropoda > Insecta > Hemiptera > Fulgoridae > Lycorma > Lycorma delicatula. The sequence goes on from NC_134460.1 coordinate 70,111,269, forward strand.
TTTCTTTATTTACTTTTTCTTTCCTTGATCCGAGTCTCAAATCAGATTACTGCGTTTAATTTGTTTACTGCAGTAACCATTTTTTATTTCTGATTTTTCTTTTTCAACTGTATCTAGTAGGTATTACATTAATAGGTATAAGAAATACGTCAAGACAAACATTCATTTTTTAATATTAGGTTTACATGATTCTCTTAATGTACCTGTGGTTTTCTTTGTTGTAATGATTTATAAAATGTCTGATAGAGATACAGATACTAGCTTATTTATTCTTAAAAATGATACAGTTCACCAGTTATGTGTAGTGCATACCACATTAAAAGGCTAGAAAGTCATCATAGAATATTGAATAGTATCGTATAGTAATGTGGAAATAACGGTATGGAAATGTTGGTAGTGATAATCATGTCAACATTTCAGTTGCAGTTTTGGTTTTGTTAATATTAGTTAAACAGTGGATTGAAATAAATGTTTAAATTTATTTTTTGACAAATTAATTATAAAGACGTAGTTACTACGTGTTCAGATAAAGTGAATGTGAACCCATACATAGTTGCGTATCACATAAAAAAAAAAAATGAAGTTATTTTTTATAATTTATTTGTTGGTAACTTGAAAATATAATGTATATATTTAATATATGTATATTTTTAATTTCTATTCTTTATGCAATAACATTAATTTTTGAGTTGAAAATTAACTTAAAATAGTGTTATAAAATAATTAATTTTTTTTTCGGTGGATGCATGTTTTTTGTTACTATTGTTTATTTTGAAATAATTTATGTTTAGTTGAATATTATTTTTTTTTATTCTATTCAAAAATAGAAAAGAAATATGAAGGAATGATCAATTAAAAATGTTTCATTCGTGTAATTTGTTTAATACAGTGTTAATCTTTTTTTTTTATATGGGTTTTGTTAAGGATATCATGCCTATCCATTCAAAGATAAAAGGTGCTTATGATACTATTGTTACATTTTCTTTTATCAATTTTAATCGTTTACTTTTAATTTTTATTTAATTCAAAGAAGAAAAAATATTGTATCAATTCAAGAAGTATGGTTTCATTAAGATGAATTTGTATGTCATCATAGTGCGTTATGATGATAGTTAACAACTATCAAATTTGTTAAACTGCAATATTTAAAATTATATTTTTAATAATTTATTACATTCAGTATATGATTAACATGTGATTGTTCTGCATAAATGATATGATATATTTTGTCTGAGATTGCGCCATTGTGATAATTTTGGCAGGTAGCCCAATTTACTTTATCGTTTATTATTTTTATTATTATTGTATTATTGATTATTGTGCTAGACATGTAATTATGTGTACACTGTTGGACTGATAGCTGGATAATAGTGATTTTTTGTACTTCCACAATAATTAAATTACATAAATATAAGATTTAAAGTTTGAATTTTTTTTATTTCATTATAAATTTCCCAATAACATATAGATTGCGTTATGCAAAAATCCTCATTATAAACCAAATTTTAGATTATTTTACTTCGTTATTACAAAGTTTTTTCTGTGTGTCATTTCATGTAAATATGAACGATCATATATTTTTTGGAAACTTTTTTCTTTAACACTTATATCATTACAGAGTGGTGCTAAACATGAGTTTCCCTGAGTATTTTTTATTTTAGGAGGGAAAGATCAGTTCATAATATATTATTTTTTAATTCTCTGCAATTACCAGTGCAACTCAAAACTTTTTTTATTAGTATTTTGCAATCTATTGTGAGTTAACATGCTTTAACTATTACAGTGAAAGCAATGCAGAAAGACTGTCAGACTTTATAATGAATTATTGTTAGATTGGTAGATGCTCATATGTTTACTCTGTAGTAAATGCAAAAATATTTTTAAATGCCTGGAAGTATTGTGGGTGAACAGATGCCTGATAAGATTGCTGAAAGAAATAGAATTAGTTGCTTGGTCCTTTTGTAAAAATTTCTCATAATTCTATGTGGAGGACATCCTTTGAAATAAACATATCCTGAAGAAACTTTCAAAGAATGTTAAAACCTGTAAATCTAAAGCCATATTTTCCAAATTTATTCGCATGTTGAATGGCGATGTATTATATATTACCTGGATCTCTGTAAGTTACTAAACGAAATTAATTACATTTAATATTCAGGATTGCTTTCAAGGATTGGAATGTAGAACCTTATTTCTTTCAAGAGATTTTTATCTTTAGCAGTGTACCTAAGATATTTATGAAATTAGTTCTTTAATAGGCAGCAAGAAGCCTCAGCTCATTTTAAAATGGAATTTCAGCATTTTTTTTTTAATACTGTTAAACAATAATCATTTACTACGCTCATATAAAGTACGCTGTATGCTTTACCAGATGTTAAAAATCAAAAATTTTGTTTATTACAAAAAAGCTTAGTTTAACTGGAAAAATGAATTGAAAATGTGCTTGTTAATAAAGGTAAACATCTTGTCGTATATTTTGAAGCAGTTATTTTACAGAAGGTCTTGTAAATGAAGGAGAAATATCTTGAGCAGTTTCATTAAATTAAACATGAATGTTATGATATTTAATTTTTTATATTTGGACATTAGGGAAACTTACTTGTACTGTTTGTTTATATATATATATATATAAAATATATATAAAAGATGGATTATAATAATATTGGAAAGGGAAGAAATGAAATGCATTAAATTATTATGTCACAAAATTAATTTAAAACCCCAATTTTGTTTCACTTTTCAGTGATCAGTAAATTTACAGTATTTTTTTATATACTAGGTTTAACAATGGGTGGACTAACCCTCATTATTATTTCTTTATGAATTATTTCATCACAATAGCTTATACGTGAGAATGTGAAAATGGAAATTTTGTAGTATTTGAAAGATGCCATAACTGACCAGAATTCAAACGAGGACTTCTGGATAAAAGGCAAGACACTACCAGTCCATCATGATCAGCAATCAGCAATTTAGTTTTGAAATTTTTTTTTTAATTTTAGATGTTTAAAAATCAATTATTCTTTTGTATATATGGTTGTTTCTACTTAAAAAGATCATGAAACCATTAAGTGATTACATGCCTAACCTTTCTGGCAGTTGTTACTTATAAAAACATTTATATCTAAATACAAACCACCCTTTTAACAAACAATATAGATAATTATTGCTTGAGTAAGTAGTTACATCTTTTAAATATTATACAACATTCATTCATTATTATTTGTTAATAAAAAAGGGAACAGTAGAATATACATTTACTTTGTAAAGATGTCTTTTTGTGATTTGGTTTTGATTTTATTATCTTCATCAAGTGGCAATAGCACACAGTGAAACTGCATTTTTAACTTCAGTAATCTGTAGAACTAGTTTATTGAATGTTGCTAGAGTCATCAGCATTTTACATTTCCATGATATTTCTCCTTAGATGTCCTAGGTTTTGTGAAACTATTACAGCATTGAAGTTTAGTATTTTACCTTGGATTGTCTACGTGACTGTCATAAATAATATTACCTTCACATCAACCATGCTAAGAAATTTCACAGTCGAAACTTAGAAAAATTAAACACTGAACTTAAGTTCAGTCAAAAAAATAGCAATTTTTTTTCTGTTTAAATCATACTGGAAAACATTTCTTCTCCATAGTTCTTTTTATCCTATTGTTTTCACCTATTAGATTATCTTACTCAGTGTTATTTACACTGCAGCCTTAATATTATACTTTATCTTTGTTTTTTCCAAATTTTCGAGTTATTCATGTATATCTTATAGCAACTACTGTTCTTGTAGATTAAGACTTGTTTTTGAAATTTACTGCAAACTTTATCTTCACACCATTCTCTTTAGTTTACTTGTATGCTGTCTTTTGTTTTGTATAAGTAGTTTATATTTTCCCATACTTGAACCTTATTTTTATCATAGTTAAATAGTAATAATCATCATTACTGTGCCTTGATGCAAATCAAAATTTGGTCTTGCAGTTTTTGTACAATCATTACGTACTTTTTCTGATATCCTTTATATCTTTTGATCTCACTATGTGTAATTTAGGTTAATTTAATAACTGTTTTTCCAATTACCAGTTAAATTACTTTATGCTTACATGAAATGTTAAAAAACTTTTCTTTTGGTCCAGCATTTCTAACTATATTTTCCCTTTCTCTATTTCCCCATATGTCATTCCATTTTAAGTTTTTTGGGCTTTGGTAAAAGAGCAGTTAGTTGGATTTTCACACAATGGCTTTCCTGATACCAGGATCGTAGTACCACATGATGTTAAAGAATGATCATCACATATTTATTTTCTTATCATTCCTTTTTTTAATTTTGTTTAAGTATAGAAACTAATGTGTAAACATATGTAAGCCTATTGATATCATTTCAAAAGGTACATTTAGCAATAAAAATAGTAACTCAGGAAATACAGTAAAACTTAACAAATTTTGCATTTAACAGTGTAAAAATGTTTTTTAATATTTTGGAACTTCAGATGTCTTGTTCAGCTTTGTTCATTTAGGGTTTGTAGACAGATGTGTTCCTTATTCGTAGTGCAAGATTGAAGCTTGTTTCTTCTCTGGATCAGTTAGAATCTAACAATGGAATTTCCAGTTTATAATATTGTGGAATTGATCTGGTCCGAACAGACTACCTCATACAGGAATAATATTCAGATATAAAACTGAAGAAACACATAATTAAAAATTTTAGAAATTAGATTTAATGTCAACTTGCAACATTATATTTTATTTTACTACCATCATTAAATAGTAAATAATTCTATCTCTAAAAATGTAAATGTTCTGGGAAACATGACAGAGGTTTGGACTAATTATAAAATTATTGGACTGTAAGTTGCTAACAGTTTTTTGTAGGCTACATCAACTATTTAACTACATACATATTTATTTATAATAAAATTGTCATATGTATATTTCAATGAGGATGAAATAAATAAATTAGTGAACGATGATACAATGTATTCACTGATCATTTCAAATCAATCCAGGATTAAGAATTTTTGCAGACTGGAATTGTCAAATTATTAGATGAGGTCTAAAATTGTAAACTTTACAAGCATGGCCTTTAATACGTATTTAAAACTTCATAATTACAGGAATCTATTAATATTGTATTTATACTATTAATAAAAATCTAAGAAGTCCTTACGAAAAATGAAAAAGAGGTTATTTAAATAAAATAATAGGATAATAGTTTTATTAGCATATAAGTTAGCATAATATTTTAACAAAATCTTGAAGGTAATCGTAAAGTATAACTGAAAACAAACATATTAACAAATTAATTATATTTTGTAGTAATTTACAAACATACACAATTTTTTGAAGGTGGTGGACTTCAATACCATTTTTTTTTTTTCATGAATATCAATTGCCCACAAGTAGTTAAAAGTAATTTATGGGCGGGTATATCTCTTTGATTGGTTTAAGGTTGATGCTGTCTTTATCTTTCTTGAGATGAATTTTACGTGCCCAAAATAAAAGAGGTGTGCACTAAATCAGGATAAGACAGTTTGAACTGAATAATTAAATTGTCAAAATTAATGTTTTTTTCCATTTGGATTGCCAAGGACAACAGTTACTTAAATTTTGTTTAAATTTTATTCATTCTAAAATCCTGACATAAAATTAATTTATGTTTTTGTAAGTAATATTTGTTTGTCAATTAATACTGCTTATTTCTTTGTATTTAACTTTGTTACACAGTAACAAAGTATCCTTTTTCCTTGCGTTTATTGATTGCTTAATGATATAAGTGGCCATTTACTTTTTTATTTTAAGTAAAATTATTGTAAGATGTTTACGGAGTGTAATCTTTTCTCCAAGGTTTATTTTTTTAATCAATCAAGAACCAATAATGGTTAGATACCTTCATTAGAATAATAAGGAACAGAAAAGAGGGAAACTGTAAAGAGATTGTATCAAGCATAAGCTGAAACTTTCTGGAATGTGTAATATGAATTATTTTTATCTTTATTTTCTGTATTAATTTTTTTAAAAATATTTTCTACAAAAATACTTTAAAAATTATGATTAAATATTGTGTTAGACAAAATATTATTGCAGTAAAATTAGTATTGAAGGTATGTTTCCTGAATAGGTGTGGACTGTTAAAATAATTTATGGCATTTCGTTTCCAGAAATACAGTATACAAAAATAAAAAAGCACATTTACCCTTGAGTGGATGTTAGTAGAGAAAAATCACTAAGAATACAGTACTTTTTAAGGTGCATTTATAACAACAGTTTTAAACTAAGTATACTTTCATACTTACATGGTCAGGCATACTTGTTTATTTATGGTCCAAAATTTTCTATTACCTATAAAGTTACAAAGTGGATTAACTCGGGTAGCATAGCCAGCCAATTTTTTTTAATAGCATAATCATCTTCTTAACAATGAATATTATTAGAGACACGTCAGTATAATTCTAATTTTAATTTAAACTGCATACATATTGTAATATAATTTATTACAGATGTATTTATTAGCTTGTTTTCTACTGAATGCTCCAGATGTAAATCATTATGAATATAGACGATTGAATCTTTTAAATGACATATTTACATTTCAGAATGTCAAATAAACAAATTTTACTTGTATTTTATAAAACTTGAGTTTTTATTTTTAATATATAAGAAGTTAAAGAAATTACAAATGAAGCAGTGCTTAAGGATATACATTGATAGAAGACAGTTGAAGTGCTGCAATCATCATCGACCCAAGAATCACATAGAATCATAATAATTGTGTTAGATAGATTTTTTGATAAATTTGATCAAATTTAAGTATGAAATTGCATGTGTCTGTGTTTCTGATTTTTTTCATTTTTAGGCGGTTAAGTTTGGCCCAATTTTTCATAAGGTATAACAGGAAATGGGTCTTGAGGTAACTTTAGATCTATAACAAATTACATGTGGAAGTACTACCTTCACACAGTCCTGACTTGGTTCTATTGAATTTCCACTTGTTAGTTCCACTTAAGCAGGCACTATGTAGGAAGAAGTTTAATGACAGTGTCAAAGAAAATGGGCCAAATTGGCTTCGACAAGACAAAGATTAAAGATTTCTTTCCAGCAGGCATAAATAAGCTGATTCAGGAAAGGGACAAGTGTATTAATTTTGTTGTAGAGTATGTTGAAAAGTGAAAAATTCACATTGATTACATAAACTATTTTAGCTCCAGAGTAGTTTGTATCTTTAGTTATTGAATCCTCATATTTATAATTAACGATTATCATTAATTCTATTTATTACTAATCACTAAATCAGTCGATTGCCAGGTGTCCTCTGTGGTACATGTCATCACCACTTAAGATTCTGTGGCTGAACTTGAGGTGTGACAAATTAAAACTTCCCTGCTAAAAGTGGTAGTACATTTATTTGTAGTACTTGTTAGTTTAAAGTATAAAATTAACATCATAGTGCCACAACCTCTCCATGAGGTGATCCTAAACTCCAGAATAATTAAATGTATATTGACTTTTAATCAGGAATCAATTTAAATTATTCATACTCAACAGCAGGAAATAAGTAATTTAAGAAAACTGAACAGAATTTTGATTATTATAAACTTATGAAAGGAAATTTATTATTATTTTCAGATACCTAATCAAGTAATTTTGTACCCAATAACTGATAACCTCACTGATGATGAAATTTCTGTTTTCAATATTTCACTTCAATGTAGTTCTGTTCGAAGATGGTTACACACGGGAAGTTTGAGGGGTTTAGTAAAGGCAGTTTGGTGTTTTGAGGCAAATCAACATGAAATGACTGTAGAGAAGTAGTTAGTCAAAAATATTAATGGTCTTAACATAGTTACAACAATTTGTGTAATTAAATCCTTGTAATAATTAGATAAATAGATCCATTCCAGGAAGTTCTGATTAATTTGATAAACATCTCTTAATTATTAACTGTGGTTACAGAACACAAAGTATTGGGCTCTTGAAAATATTTGCTTTGATCGTAAATTATGTATTTTATGTCTTTGTGACCATTGTCTAAATGACTAAGAGGTTGGTTGATCTGTTTCTGATGAGTGTGTTTAGAGTATTGTCATTCAAAATGCAAGAACAGAAGTAATAACAGGTAATGTGATGTAATTGCAAAATGCAAGAACAGAAGTAATAACTTTTAATGTGATGTAATTGATGTAGTATATTCATTAGAAAATTTGAAGTTGTGTGGGGACTACTTTTAACTAAATTACTGCCCAATAAGTGTGATTGATAATCTTTTAAATTTACAACAATTTTTAATAAAGTAATAGAAAGTAAATATAATAGTTTTTCCTGACAATTTGAGAATTAGTATGAATGATTAGTATGAAAATGTATTCTTTTATAAGGCGAGTACACGTGGAAAATTATTGTATATATCTGGACTTGGAAATTCAAATTATTTTTCCTACTTTTTTTGTATATAACATAGCAAGAGATTAATTTAAATATTAAATAAAATGTGGAATTTTTGTTGGGTGGAAATTGACTTGCATCCTTATGTTTTGTTGTCCCAGAGCATAAATTTGTATTTTTCTTCTTTATCTGAAGAATCGCTTGCTTGACTTTGGACAAAGATCTGATTATCATGGTTATTTATTACTCTTAGATATAGATAGATAGGTTATTGTTTCTTTTGTCTAGATTGTGTAATTGTTGATATATATGTATTCAATAAATATACATAAGTGGTGGAAAAAAAACTTTTAAGGTAAAAAAATAAGTTGTATGTGTATGTGACCCCTTTCAATTAATTCCTGGAGAGTGATGTTAATATACATTTTTATTATTGTGAACTGTAATATGTAATGTAAATTTATTTTTTCAATTTAATTTTAACTTGGGTGTTAACCAATAAATAAGATTGCTGTTAAAAGAAAAACATAAATTATTTACATATGAAAACTCTTTATTAAAATTCAAATTGGTATGTAAAAAATATACAAACTAAATTATTTTATCTACTTTCTTAATATAAAAAGCTAATATTTATAGAAGTAAAACTAAAAATATATCATAGTAAAGTATATACTTAAAAAAATAACAGTCTAAGAAAAACTGCATGTATATATGCTTCTCTATTACGAGATTAAAAAAAAAATTCATTATTTACAATGAGGCAGCAAATTTTGTATATCACAAAACTGTTGTGATTATACTTTAGATAAATATTCCTTCCAAATGAGAGAATACTTATAAGTTATACTTTAGTTATTTGGTTCATAAAATTGTAATTTTATATATTTGAGGATGATAGTTCAGACTACTGAAAATAATAATTAGATCTTAATTTATACAATCTTTTTTAAACTAATCAGGAATTAGTTATGTAAACTTCATTCATAATGCATGAATAAAGATTAGTTGGAAAATTATTGTCCATTCCATGCTGCTGGTTGTCTTCTTGGTGGTGGTTCTCCATCTCCAACTGACAGGACTTTCTGACTGTTTTCCACAAATTCCTGCAAAAAATTATATACTACTTAGTTTATTGTCAATAAAATATCTAAATATGATTTTCTTGTGACAATGTTATTCATAAATTTTTCATTAGTATGTATTATCTCGTACATTATATGCTACCAATTTTGATATTGTGCTAAACTGTATATTTTTGGGTTATTGTTTATTTTATTTTACAGTTTTAAATTTACTTTTATGTAAAATATAAGTTTGATTCCAGAGGGCTCTTCATTAACTAGAAAGCCAGCAGAAACTTGCATTTTATTAAAAATAAGAAATCACATATGAGAATTATATTTCATTAATTAAACAGAATTAAATTAGAGAAACATCACAAATGATAAAAATATAATTTGTGATGTTCACTCTTATAATATTTGAATTATGCTTCACTCTTAAGAAATGTTTTAAATTTGATATTGAACAATCATTAAATTTTTTCTTGAGTGATTATGTCTTTACCATAACTGCCTTAAAAATAGATAAATATTTTTAATGTTCAGGGTGTTTACCATAAGTCCTTTGCTCATGAAATACGGTCGACTTATACCATCATTAATTTCACAATCTTCACAGAAGCACAGGAAGATTGTATCTATTGCCATCTGAAAAAAACAATCAGTTTCTTTTTTTAAATTAATTTCAAAAACCATGTCTTTAGAAGTATTTCCCTACAGAGATTACATTTTTTTTTACTAATGACTATTTTTCAATAAGTTTTTGATGTTTTAACATTAAAAAAAAAATTATTGAATTCATTCCAGAAATTCATAAAACATAACAGTAAAGAATTTTTTTTTTAATTTATAGGATATTAATATGATTTTAAATACAGTTTTGCCAACACCACATATCTGTTCATGATGGCTGTCTACATGTTTTTCCTTTAATTCATTATAGGTGATTGAAGCACTTAAAATTATGGTCTCTAAAAAGAAACAATTATTTACAGCCATCTGAAAATCTGGCTGCTTGAAAAATTAATAACTCTTCAGTACATTTTTATTCCTACAGTTGAGCCTGCTCTTTATATTGATTTGTAGCTTGTATTTAGAAATACAATTTTTGTATTTGTAGCTTACTTTTAGAAATTTTCATCTGCTCGTTGTTAGTAACATTTTTTACATATATTAACGTATATTATACTAACATTGTCATTATATGAGTTATGTGCATTTGAGGATGTTAAATTTTACTATGGTTTTTAAATTTTTGGCATGGTTTCTTTAACGGGAAGAAAAGTTTTCTGAAGAAGAAATGTTTTGATTAATGATCTATTACAATGATTTCAAAACAATTTTGAAGGATCAGCAGTCTTTAAAGATTAAGTGCTATTAGATATCATTAAGTCGTTCCAATGAAGTGCAATTTGCCTTTAAATTTTATAATTACAAAAAATCATTTTTATTAATATAAAAATCCATTAAGATAATGTAATAAAATATATACGTACCTCATATACTGTCATAAAGCAGTGTGAAACGAGAAAAGCAAATATACCAGCCAAAGTCAGTGGTAGCCACAAGTGTTGAACACCTTCTTTTGACTAAAAACAAAAAATGTATATTATTCATTCAGTAAAAAAAAAAAAGGATTATTAATGATTATTGATACTCAAAGCATTCATAAATAGTGTGTTGTTACTTATGACAATGAAAGTTAAGCTCGGCCACAAGCAGTACATGTATCATATATGCAGTTTGATTACATCTATCAGAATACTATAATTAACTGTAAATTAGGTTTTCTCAAATAAACACTAAGATTAAAAACTCCTGAAAAATGTGTATAAAGTTGAACATTATATAGAACAATTCCTCCTGAAATGATGAAATCAAAATCCAGATAAGCAATAACATCTTTATTCAATTTTGATCAAAAAAGCACACTTGTATCTTATGAATACTGAGAAACCAAAATTTGGTTGTTATTAATAAACAACAAAAATATGGCTAGTATGAAGAAGGAATTATTCATTTTGAAATAAACTGATTAAATAATTTATTGATAGATACATTATCTTTCAATAAATTATGAAAAAATTTGAAGTGCACTATTTAATTGACATACTCCCCTAAAAAGATTTTCAACCTAACAATTGCTATAATTGATTGAATTTCTAAAAAAACTGAAGTACTTGTAACACCAGGATAAATGTCATTTACTTCAATGTAATATTTTCTGTGTTTTACTCGGATATCTTTTGTTTAAAAAAATACATTACTAATAATAATTATATTTACTAACAATTCAGTAGTACTCCAATAAGACTTATGCCTGAAGTTTCTAAAGGAGTTTGTCTCACTCAACATTCTTCCAAGCCAAACAATTCTTAACTAAATTTTTTTTTTTATTATATAAAAAGATTATATTACCTCAATCATTTTAGTACCAATAAGCACTGTTACAGCAACTACAAATACTTTTCCCAAGAAAAGAACGAAATCACCAACTGAATTAATGGCTGATACTCGAAGAACATTTGTTACCAACATTTTGAATGCCTGTTGTCCTCCAGTGCAGAAGTTAACACCGTAGATAGCTGAAAAAATTGAAATTAAAATTAATACACAAATAAATTGTACTTATGCAGGGTGAACAACTTAAAACAGAACCAAGCCAGCTGAAGTGCAGTTATTTAAGGGTCACCTTTGTATTTATTACATCCTGGTTGTGAATTTATTACTCTCTCTATTGTCATCAGTTGTAAACTGTTCATGCTTCTAAGCAATTCGTTTTCACTCTTTGCAGTTGTGTTTTCTTAAAACACCTTATTTGACTGAGGAAAGGGTTGCTGTAGTGAAAGAGCTTATATGCATTTCTGGATCCTTTCAAACAGTGCATAAAATATACACAGAAAAATTCCTAAATGCTAGAATCACATGATTTGGTTAAAAAAATGGCATACAACAGGATCAGTTTTAAATGCAAGCTTAAATAAATAGGCAACCTTTCATTAGTACTCCAAAGGCCATAACCAGTATTCAATGAAGAATTTCTGCTAGACTGAGAAAAAATCTGTACGTAAGACATCACAACATATTGAGATTCTTCATGATTTAAATTTGAAGCTGTATCGTGTAACAACTTAAGAGAACAGACAAACCAAATGTTTTATTTATTGCAATCGGTTTCCCAAAAATATTGTGATGTACAGTTAGAACTGGTGCTTCATGTCAAATTAGGTATGGTTGATATTATTAATAACTACAATATATATATTGGTAGAACACTTGATGTTTGAGCATTCACCTCATGAAGAGAAAAATTGTTACATACAGCAAGGCCGATATTTTTTAACCAGACTGTCAATCCAAAAATCTACCATACAATTTTTTAAGAATTCTCCACTCTGTTAAGCGATCATGAAAAAGAGTACAGCTTCTTTGAGCCAAGTTGGAGCAGTGTGTTGCACATAAATGATTCACTAGCACATATTCATGTGGTTTTTACAGAATCAACTGTCAGCATAGAATGGTGGCCTCTGAATTCTCCAAATTTGACTAGTTTCAGTTTTTTCTTTTGGAGCTATTTGAAGGATAGAGTTTACAATCAAATCCCTCACCTATATGGACCTACTAGGTCCATATACACCTACGATGGACTGAAGGCAAACATTCAATAAGAAATCAACACCATTGACAACAACGTTTTACTTTTGGTACTCTCAATATGATCACAAAAGTACTGCACAAGGCGCTTACTTAAAACATCTTTGAAAAAAAATTTTGAAATAAATTATTTTCAAAAAAAAAAAAAGATACGTAAACTTTTGCTAATGTAAATAATAATTTAATTTATATTTTCATTTCATTCATAGACTGTTGTAACTGTTAAGTATAAAACAGTTTGGTTTTAAGTTGCTCATCTAATATTTCGTTATAAAATATACAACAAAATTTTGAATAGAAGCATTAAATCAGTTAAGAATTACGCAGATTTTCTGTTTTACATTCATACACATGCACACAACTGCTTCCCATAATCTTAATTATGATATTAATATATTACCTATTTCAATATACGCATTTCTAGTCAAGTAAGCTAAACATTTTTCAAAGCAATAGAGGCAACATTGGCAAGCTTTATAAACACATCTTGCGACTTCGTTTGATTGAGATTGAACCTGTTTTTTAATAAATTTCAAAATTGCTCGAATTAACTGAATTACAGCAATAAGAAATGATCCAAAAGCCACCGACCCCAGATGATAACGTATCAGATTTGAAAAACTTGTAAGAATAGGAGAATCTACTGTATTTTTATTTCTGAAACAAAGTTATGAAAAACATAGTTATAGATCAGCATAGAATAAAGCATAAATCAATTAACTATTTATTAGATGCTATTAATACATTTAAAATTTAAAAAAAAAAATGTATGTCATTTCATAAAAAGTATAAATTGATGAATCCCAACTTCTCTGACATTTCAGGAGTAACTGATATTTTTACATAAATATATACTATGATGATATGTTTAATTAAAATGTCTAACTTATTAACAATAAGCTGATTTTCAATCCTAACTGAAATGATCCAATTAGGAGTTTCATTATTGAAAGAAAGTATCAAGAAAATCAAAGCTCCAGAGTATAGTGGCTGTATCTGATTTTAAATTTTTACTGGAAAATAGATTTTTGTCAAATACTAATTGTTTGAAATTGCTACAGATTAGACAGATATCAGTCATATATTTTCTGTAAACAGTTTCTGTTATGAATTTATGTAGTTGTCTCCTTTCAGAGACAACTTAATGAAAGTATTATTGGAAAAAACATCTTTTTGAATGTGCCTCCTTTTCATAATTATTAAATCTCTTTTATGTTACATTTAGTAGAACTAATTCAAACAAATTGAATTCTACGGTTTTAATGTGCAATGTTATATGTGTAAAGAATTTGTTAGTCTATTATTTTGTTGTATGATAGAGATTTTTTTTTTTAATCTAGACTTTGGCTTTATTGAGAGAGCCAAGCGTTTGAAATAATTTAGTAGTTTTATTAAATCATCTGTGGTTGTAGAATATAATAAGCTTTGTGATGTTTTAACAGTTAAACATTCATAATGGTGTATGAATGTCAGAACTGGAGTTTTATTAAACTGTATTGTCATTAGTAATTTTATTTGTAAAACTACTTTGAATAATTTCATTATAGTATCTTTATTTTTCAGTAGATATTTTTACAAATTTATAATGTTATTTTTGTTTAATGTAATTGTATTGTGCACAATTTTAAGAATTAAACAACAAAATAACTTGATTTTACAACATTTTTTAAATAGAATAAAAATGATAAGTGAAAACATGAGTTGAAAAGTTAATGAAATGAAGATGTCTTTGAAAAATTTTAGCTTAAAAGCAATAGTGACATAAAGGATATGAATTATTTATATAATGAATAAAATATTAACTGAAGGAAATTACAGAGAATAATTATAGGCCTAATTGACATAACATTTGGTTGAGAGGCAGTGAAGTTATTCAGATAGACACACCTTTATTCAGGAAAAAAAATTGTGATATGTTTTGTAATTTTTTGTAACACAGTTAAATCATGAAGTAAATGAATATTTGTAACGAATATATGACTTGGCAGCAAAAATAACCGTAACTGAAATGTAGTGTTAAGTGACTGTTGTGAAAATGGAAAAAAGACTGTAAATCTTAAATCTCTTAAACAGAAAGCTGGAAGTACACAAACAAAAAAGATAATTAAAAATTTGATAAATTAGAATAAATGCAATTTAATAACATTAAGAAATTATCTTACCGAGTGAAAAACCAAGTTGCAACTGCACCAGCTATAACCATATGTTGACATCCAATACAAAACTGAGTAAACCAGAATAAAGCAAACAAATTATACCACCTGGTAACCTAAAACAAAAGGTATTAAATAAGAAAAAACTAAAAATTTTTAATCTTGTCTAAGAAAATTAATACTGTTAGCTTTTCTACACTTCTGCAGTAAATATTCTGTTTTATATTTTATAGCCTTATTAGAGAGAATATAAGGCCAATTTTCTGATTTTCAGAGCAGTCATTCCTGAGATACAACCATTGTAATCTATTTCAAGGACATTTAAATATAATAAACAATATGATCAATTGGATTTCAACCCGTCTTCTGCATCATCAAATTAACAATAAAATGATATTATGACTGTTCTGCAACATTCATTTCACTGTACTGATTTAATTTTATTGACAATTTTAATAATTCAAGATCACTTTGCAGTAAGTGAACAGCCTATGGTGTTTAACGTGCCAACCTTAAAATGAAACAAATATTTAAAAATATTAGTTACTGTTTAATCCCTAAAATTCACAAATTATGGTAGAAGTTAATTATGAATACATAAGTTTTAACAATGTATTGTTAAAACAATACATTATTGTTTATGTATGTCGTCAGAACATATATATATATATATATATATATATATATATAGATTACTATTACTATTTAATAGATAATGTAAATTATTTTTATATAAAATATTCATAAATACATTACTATGTTTTAATAAGTCTACCTATAACAGAGATTCCTGTGTTTAAGAACAAAAAGCATTCCATTCTGAGCATACTAAGGAAAGTAAGCAGTGAAGTGGTTTCTCACTGCCCTCTTCACTGATCAAAATATTCTATTCCACATAAGTTTACAAAGCATAAAAAATACAGAAGCCATTTAGCCCTGAGTCGCTTTTTCAACATGAGAATATAATAAACATTATTATGCTAAGTAAACAATTTGAACTGCTGCCAAAGACATATTAAATACAAAAATTATTAAAACATAGGAAAGATAGTTTGAAGCATCAAATTAGTATTACCTTTTAAAATAAAACAATTTTTATACATTTAACATTGTATTTTGTAAATACTAGATTATAAACAATAATTCTTAAAATGTAGTTGTAGACATGGTTATCAAATTAATCAAAAAGTTCCAATCTTTGATTACAGAAAATAATACCTGTATTCTGTTATAGAGTAACTTCAAAAAGCTCTTTTACATTAAAAAGGTTTTTTTTTTATATTAAAAATTGTATTACTATTATCATATTTCTTTCAACAGCTACATAAGTTTGGAACATATTCTGTAAAATTTCCTTCAGCTTTTTCTTATATGCTGACATCAATATTCTATCAAAGTTGATTTCAAGTTAAGAAAAAAATTGGTTATATCAAGAAGGAAGATTAGGAGGCCCCCATCAACCTGACAAGCACGTTGATTTATCAAATCAAGCTTTGATTTACCAAGGGTAGAAGAAAGCTTGTATCTGTTGAGTATACAAATGCTCTATTAATATTATACTGTGCTATGCGAGTTAGTTTGAAACCAGAGTTGATTAATGTGCTGTCACCATATTTGGAGCAATGTATTAACACGAAGCATTTTCAGATCATTATGAGAATACTTTGGCAACTTCCCAATGATATTCCAACTTCCGAGACTCCTCAATACTTTCGTCATTTAATAGATGGTTTAAAAAAAATTTTTTGTAACAGGTACTCACTGTGTTTACCACCATCATCAATAATAACACCAAAGGAACACTTTTGCCACTCAAACTTCTGTTTTTTTATTGCAGTTTCACATATTTTTTCAAATGTCTGATGAAAATTTTGAAACGGTATAAAATTGGACATTTGAAAGAAATTGTAAATTTAAATTTCATTACAATTAAAATTAAAATAAGTAAGATATGCATGTTCACAAATACACAGTTGTTGCTGTTGAGGAAACACAAATGCGATATAATTCATACTGTGACGTGAACAATACCAATTTATAAAATAATAACTTTTCTGTATGATAACTATTTCAAACAGAATCCACTAGTCTTGGATAGTAGCCAGCGGTGGTTTCTGGTGACATATAAATGTATACTCATACATTATATACATACATATAGTGTCATACCTTCATTATAGTGTCTTTGCTGTAATATAAATTTCCCTCATACTCATTTATTCTTCCAGAACTCTCAATCCAAATACTGAAGTACAACCACAGACTGGCCACAACAGCTAACGCACAGAATGTCTGAAACAAACAGTTTTATTACAGTGATGTAAATGAAAAATTATCAGTATATGTTAAATGTTTAACTTGAGTTATTTTTAGTACCAAAAAAATATTTTTTAAACATATTCATTCTAATACAGGCAAAAGTATAATATATTATTATTAATTAATTATAACATGAATAAAAAGTATTTTACTTTTTTTAGCTGTAATTTGTCTCCATGTGAATGATTGAAAAAAAAGCAAACAGCTATATAAAACTGCTACAAATAAAAATGTATAGATATTATGCACAGAAACAGGTAAACAAATTTTATAAATACAATGCAACATCATAACAAGTTTTAAAAATACACACAACACATGTATAGAGAGAGTGAGAGAGGTCGCTAACAAGCTGTTGAAGAATCTGGTTGTAACGAGCAAAAATAAAAAATTGGTTGGTTTCTTATTTTATTAATGTTTAGTAAAGTTTGTTTTAGCAAGCTAATATGAAGTTTTTTAAGTCTGTTATAATGAGGAAATTATTTTCTTTTGAATGTTAAATTTATTCCTAGCATTATTAAAAACATGAATGATTTTAAAATAGAGGTACAGAAATGATAAATATTGAAGCCATTAGTACTGTATAACATACAGTACTTTGTACTAGTGACCTCTGCAATAAGTGAAGTAGGTAATAAGGAATAACCCAGATTCACTAGTAAGCCTTTGTAGAGGCTATTTCTGGATTCTGGGAAATTCCATTTCTCCAATATAATTTTAAGTTTATACAGCTAGTAGGGCGATGCGAAGGGTAAATAATTTTAAAGTCAAGTTCAGGAAGTTGATTCTTAAATAGGTTTGTTGCTGCCTCGTATAGTAATTTGTGAGTTTAATGTGGGCTGAAGTCAATGCTTTTTCTGTGAGCTTGTGGACGTTTTTGATAAATTTTTATGACAGAAGTAATATTGTGCGTTAAAAGAAAGATTCTTTGCTTTTACAGCAGACTGAAGATTATTGAGGAATTAGAAAATGAATGATATAATTCTGATGTGTGTAAAATTCATGGACTTTCAACTTCCACTGTTTCAATGATTTTGAAGAACTGTGATAAGTTAAAGGTAACTTTAAAAAAAAATCAGTTTCAGTTAAAGAAGATAAGACCATGTGAAAAAAAGATTTGGATGAAGCTTATGACGTGTTTCAAGGAGTACAGGAGTGAAAACGTCTTCATAAATGGAACCATTTTGAAAATTCAGACAGAAAAATTTGCTGACCAGCTAGGATACAAAAGGTGTACTTGTAGTGATGGTTAGCTGAACTGATTAAACAACATACATTCATTGTTTTTGTAAAAATTAGTGCTGAAGAAACCAGGCATAGATAATTCTGACATTAGCAATTGGGTGGGTGAAAAATGGCCACTAATAAAATTGGGTTATGAATGGGAAGACATAATTGATGCTGATGAAATAGTCATATTTTATAAATTAACTCTTGACAAAACATTTAAATTAAAGGAAAAAATATGTTGGCAGAATGCATTCAGAAGTAAGGCTTACTGTTCTGTGATAAAATATGACTTAATTTAATGGAACTGAAAAAAGAAAATGTTCGTCATAAGAAAATTACGAAACCCCATTGTTTTAAGAATATCAAAAAAAATTTTTGGTTAAGTACTTAGCCAATACAAATGCGTCTACAATTTTTGAAGCTGTAATTCATAATTGGGACTGTGAAATGAGAAAAAGGAAGATATTCCTCAACTAACAAGAGGAAGACATACCTGAGAAAAAGGAACCTCACTAACATAAAAATTATAGTTTTTCCTCCATATACTACTGAAAAGCTATAACCAGTAGGCATTATCCGAAGTTCATTTCATATGTTTACAATTACTTGACTATTTAGAAGAAAGAAGAAAAAGGATTTAATCTAAATGTTTGGATACCATAAGATTAATCAACAAAGGATGGGATAATATATCTTCAACTGCAATTAAAAATTGTTTCAGAAAATCCAGTCTTGCTACAGATGCAGCTAAAGAAGATTACAAACCAGAAGACTACCACTCTCAGAGTGGATCTGGACTATTGATTTCAAAAATAAATTTAACGGATGTAATAAGTACAAATATGTACATACTGATGACGATGTGTTAATAAATGAAAATCCAGCAGATGAAATAATTTAATGAAGTGAAATGTAGGTGAAAATGAAGATTGAGAATCTACAATCGATGAAAGAAAGTAGTAGTACCAAAACACACACTGTCTGCTACTATCTTAACTATAAAATTTTTTCTAACAAAATTAATTATTTATATTTTATTGAACTACTTACTGAACGTAACAAGAATAAGTTTTCTCTAATAATATTATTTTTTGAACAATTAAAGATTAATGTTTTAAATTTAAATTAGCCTACGTTACATTTACGAAAAAGGGAATAAATACTTTTACTAGTACACAAATAACTTTTGTATTTACTCTTATAAAAGTTTTCTGGCCAGTTCTTCATCATTGTCTGTATTGTCGCAGTCAGATTCAGTCTGTTGAAGAATCATCTGCGTTGTCGGTGGATACAATAAACCTATCAATGGACATCCAAAATAATTCCATTTTTAGCCCAGTATTATTCCTCTAGTTTTGTTACTTTTGAACTGTATCTTTTCCAATTGCTTGGAGTTACTGTTCTGATGCCCATATTTGTTAGTTTCTTTAAATCATCTAGATTTAAGTCACTACAATTATTTTCTCTCAGAAAGTGTTTTACTTTAGCCTAAGCCAGTTCTATTGGATTAAGTTCACATAAATATGGAAGTAGTCTTACAACTTCATAACCCAAACCAGACATCCATCAATTTTGTAAGCTATTCCTTTGGTTTGTGTAACTGAATGAGCTGTTCCTTTCCAACACTCTACTCCTTTTCTTAGCAATCAGTTTGCTATTTCTAATTTAACTGCATTTTTTTGTAGGTACTTCTGCCAAGACAAAATGGTACGGGACATATTCCATTACAATATTGATTGATTAATTAGGAATATTTGGTAACAATTTTTCCCTCAAACATTTCTCAGAGTTATTATAATTCATTTGTATGTGATAGTCTCCACCAGTTGTTCCAGATTTATATAATAATCAGGCACTAGCAAAAAACTCTTCCTCACTTCCTGTATGTAATATTAAATGATTAGCCACATTCCAGCTACAAAAACATCGTCAACATACATAGACTGCCAACATCTTTGAAATGATAGCAATTTAATTGCTATCAGTGCACGTCTCATCCAAGTAAAATATCTTTTTCCCCGGTATTTCTCAAGACTTTCATCTTTACCAAATATGTGTAATGCAAGAAAACACTATTTGGCTTTTCCACTAATATTATCTTTCTTTTACGTTGGCATTTCCTCCATTTAAATCCCATTCCTTTTATCAGTTTCAACAGCGATTTTTGGCCTCAAGGAAAGTGTATTCTTCATTTCACTACTGGTAGTAACTTTGGAATAGTCACAACAATTTATTGGAAAAAATTTATAGAAAAAATTCTTAGATTATCCATAATATTATGTTTTTATAAAAATCATCAATCCTAACTGAGTGGTACACAAAATGATGCAACATTTGGTTTTGTTAAAAAATATTTATTTAAATCTCAATTCAGGAAAGCAAAATAAAACATATTTTCTATGTATTGGAGATTATGTCCTGATTATCACATGTTCAATATGACCACCATCACGTCTACCAACTTCTTCAACACAAACTCCATGTTGTTAACTCAATGACACATATCCCCACGGTTATTTCACTGCACACCTTGATCATCAGCATTCGCATTTCCATCACTGTATGAGGATATATAGAGAAAATTTTTTTGTTTAGAAATGCCCAAAGAAAATAATCACACTGATTCAAATCAGGACTGTTCGTGGGCCAGATCTGTCTACATGCAAAACGATTAGGAAATCAGTTTGAAATGATATTTGCGTTAAAAGTTTCATGCAGAAGTCTAAAACAACATTATCTGTGTGCGGTCTGGCTCCATCCTGCAAGAACCATTCGTTTTCTAATTGAAACCCTTTTGGAAGAAGCTGAGGAACCAAATTATTACACAGCATGTTTAAATAACATTCACTGTTTACTGTCTGTTCAAAAAAGAATGGCCTGTTACCTCATGTCTTGAGATAGTAGCCTGAATCATAATTCATAGAGCATGAAGCACGTGACGATTTTCATAGGCCCAAAAATGCACATTTCGTTTACAACCCCATCTAGGTGAAAATGTGCCTCATCTGAAAGCCAAGCATTGTTTAACAATACATCTCTGTTCACACCCCATTCAGGGAATGCCATTCTTTTACACATTTGTTGGCAACCTTAATTCAGGCAACACTTTTATTTTGTACGGATACAAATGCAAATCGGTTTTTAAAATTCCCTGCACAGATCGCCTAGAAATCCCAAGTTGTGCGGCTGCTTTTCTTGTTGATTTGCCCGGGCTCCTCAGCAACGCTGCTTTGATAGCTTTGACTTTCTGTGCAGAATGAACATCGGCATGCTGTTCGCAATTACTCTCAAACACTGAACCTTTACTAATAAATTTTTCATGAAATCTGCGTATTGTTTTAAATGTGGGCGACCACCAAGTCTGAAAATGTGCACCAAACCGTCTTTGTGTAAGCACCACACTCCACACTCTTCGTTTCATTAAAAACAACACAGTCTTTACGCGTTGTTCAACAATCAGTCTTCCTTTGCCAGCCATCTTGGAATGATACACAAACGAACGCACTTGGAAAGAGAAGAAACTATTCTTGAACTGCTGTCACTTCTGCCAACATAAAACACATTAACCTAAATAATTATTGCCAAAACAAATGTTGGATCATTTCGTGCACACCTCTGTATATTTTCATCACCACTTTTTGCTTTATGTTTTTCCCCCGGTGTAGGTAATTTTTGTTGTGAAGTCCCTAGATTTTCTTCTAGCTTTCTTCTTATTCACCATTTCTAGTAGAATTTTCACAATAAACCTCTCTGATTTTGTAGTTTAGTCTGCTCTTTGATTTGCATTTAGTCACTTGTGTCACAGGATAGGCATAAGCGTTTAATTTTGCCTCTACGTTGCACTTTTCAGTAACATGTCTATAATTAATTCCCGTCCTTCATAGTGAATTACTTTGTTTATTTTATGCTTATTTCCCCCTGTTTGACCCATATTTGAATTGATCTAACAGTAAATACTTACTAAAACTTGTTTAACCACTTTTTTTTTGTTTTGTCATTAGACTGGTGTGATGCAGCTCCTCAAGATTCTCTATCTAGTGCCAGTCGTTTCATTTCGGTTTACCCCCTACATCCTACATCCTACATCCTACATCCCTAACAATTTGTTTTATATATTCCAAATATTGCCCTCCTGCACAATTTTTCCGGTCTACCTATCCCTCCAATATCAAAGTGAATATTCCAGGATGTCTTAATAGGTGGCCTTTAAGTCTGTCTCTTCTTTTAACTGTATTTTTCCAAATGCTTCTTTCTTCATCAATTTGCTGCAACACCTCTTCATTTATCACTTTATCAACCCATCTGATTTTTAACATTCTCCTATAATACCACATTTCAAAAGCTTCTAATCTTTTCTTCTCAGGTACTCCTATTGTCCAAGTTTCACTTCCATATAAAGCTATGCTCCAAACTATACTTAAAAAAAATGTTTTCCTAATATTTAAATTAATTTTTGATGTAAGCAAATTATATTTCTGACTGAAGGCTCATTTCACCTGTGCTATTCAGCATTTTTTATCGCTCCTGCTTCATCCATCTTTAGTAATTGTAATTCTCAAATAACAAAATTGTTCTACCTCCATAATCTTTTCTTTTCCTATTTTTATATTCAACGGTCCATCTACGTTATTTCTAATACATTTTATTCATGTTTATTTTCATGCGGTAGTTCTTGCGTAGGACTTCATCCATGCCATTCATTGTTTCTTCTAAATCTTTTTTAAAGTCAGCTAGAATTACTATCATCAGCAAATCATAGCATCTTTATCTTTCACCCTGCTCTGTTACTCCAGATCTAAACTGTTCTTTAACATCATTAACTGCTAGTTCTATGTAAAGATTAAAAAGTAATGGTGATAGGGAAAAACCCTTTTCACATTCCCTTTTTCATTACAGCTTCTTTCTTATGTTCTTTGATTATTACTGTTGCAGTTTGGTTCCTGTCAATGTTAGCAATTGTTCTTCTATCATTATACCTGAACCCTAAATTTTTTAAAATTCAGTACATTTTATTCCAGTCTACGTTTTCTAAGTCTATAAATGCTATTTATCTTGGTTTGTTTTTCTTTAATTTTCTTTCTACTATCAGTCTGAGTGCTAAAATTACTTTCCTTGTCCCTATACTTTTCCTGAAACCAAATTTGTCTTCTAACACTTCTTCAACTCTTCTCTCAAATCTTCTGTACAGAATTCTAGTTAATATTTTTGATGCATGAATAATTAAACTAATTGTTCTGTATTCAGATTCATATGCTCCTACTTTCTTTGATATCATGACAATACTCTTTTTGAAGTCTGATGGAACTTTCCCTTTTTCATAAATATTACACACTAGTTTGTGTAATCTATCTATCGCTTCCTCAACTGCAGTGCACAGTAATTCTGCAGGTATCTCGTCTATCCCAGAAACCTTTCTGCCATTCAAATCTTTTAATGTTCTATTAAATTTAGATCTCAGTATTGTATTTCTCGTTTCATCCTCTTTGACTTCCTCTATAACACCAGTTTCTAATTCATTTCCTCCGTATAACTCTTCAATATATTCCACCCACTTATCGACCTTTTCTTTTGTATTATAAATCAATGTACCATCTTTATTTAACACATTATTAGACTTTAATTTATGTACCACAAAATTCTCTTTAACTTTCATCAGCTGCAATATATACCAAATTTAAGAAAATATAATTTACCCAGCACAAATAACATATTTATTACTATACACTGTACTCTTAACAACAGATATATAAGAAATTAAAACCCGGATATCCTTTTTTGCACAACCGATACATTAAGGTAGGCAGAGGTAAAAACTAACCAAGTAATTTAAAACAAAGAATTAATCAGTTAAAAGAAGATTTAGAACATATGAGAGCATACAAATATGAAACCAACACCTAACATAGCGAAGCATTTCAAAAGAAAAAAACAGATACACTATCTATAATACAGAAGGGAATATATAAATTTTAGAAGTAAATTATAAATTTGATGAATTAAAACTATTAGAAGAGTAGTATTATATTCATAAAATCAACAAAAAATAAAAATATAAATAAACAAATTCACAGGCAAACTACAATGACGATATTTCATTTAAATTAGCAGGAAAATTATTCTTTCCTATCATGCTGGCTGGTTATGCTGTTTATAATAAATGCTGATAGTTTATTTCAATTACATGAAATCTTTTGAAAACATGATTATTTTAGGCAATAACATACATTTCAAACAACTATTTAACATTTCAATTAATAATTATTTACATTGTTATTTTAAAGTCATAAAAAGCATAGAACCAATATTATGAAATAATACGTTCATGTAATTTCTAAATATGTAATAATTTTTATGAAAGCACTTACAAAGAAAGTGTATCTCTGAAAACACAGAACACATTCTTTTTTTTTTTTTTGTCTTCAGTCATTTGACTGGTTTGATGCAGCTCTCCAAGATTCCCTATCTAGTGCTAGTAGTTTCATTTCAGTATACCCTCTACATCCTACATCCCTAACAATTTGTTTTACATATTCCAAACGTGGCCTGCCTACACAATTTTTCCCTTCTACCTGTCCTTCCAATATTAAAGCGACTATTCCAGGATGCCTTAGTATGTGGCCTATAAGTCTGTCTCTTCTTTTAACTATATTTTTCCAAATGCTTCTTTCTTCATCTATTTGCTACAATACCTCTTCATTTGTCACTTTATCCACCCATCTGATTTTTAAGATTCTCCTATAGCACCACATTTCAAAAGCTTCTAATCTTTTCTTCTCAGATACTCCGATTGTCCAAGTTTCACTTCCATATAAAGCGACACTCCAAACATACACTTTCAAAAATCTTTTCCTGACATTTAAATTAATTTTTGATGTAAACAAATTATAATTTTTACCGAAGGCTCGTTTAGCTTGTGCTATTCGGCATTTTATATCGCTCCTGCTTCGTCCATCTTTAGTAATTCTACTTCCCAAATAACAAAATTCTTCTACCTCTATAATCTTTTCTCCTCCTATTTTCACATTCAGTGGTCCATCTTTGTTACTCTCAGCTAGAATTACTATATCATCAGCAAATCGTAGCATCTTTATCTTTTCACCTTGTACTGTTACTCCGAATCTAAATTGTTCTTTAACATCATTAACTGCTAGTTCCATGTAAAGATTAAAAAAGTAACAGAGATAGGGAACATCCTTGTCAGACTCCCTTTCTTATTACGGCTTCTTTCTTATGTTCTTCAATTGTTACTGTTGCTGTTTGGTTCCTGTACATGTTAGCAATTGTTCTTCTATCTCTGTATTTGAACCCTAATTTTTTTTAAAATGCTGAACATTTTATTCCAGTCTACGTTATCGAATGCCTTTTCTAGGTCTATAAACGCCTAGTATGTTGGTTTGTTTTTCTTTAAGCATAAAATAATGAATCATAAGTTATATTTTTACTGTTTAGTTGAATTCATTAATTACACACATTACTATAATTATTATTATGACATTTAACTGTTATTTATAGTAGTAATAAAGTATATAAAATGGTAATTTTATTTCTAATTCAAATCATTAATCCCTGAAACATTTTAAATAGATAAGGTTTTTAAAATTTCTTTTTAAAAGAATACTGATATTTTCTTAACCACCCAAAAAGAATGTTTTTTTTCGTTATAAAAGGGTTATCTATAAGAGATATAAATGGTAGAAAGAAATAAAATTTGTCCATTTCTCTAAAACTTATATGATTAGAAAGATTATTAAGATAAACTCACCACCAGAGGTTCAAATAGGATAATGGGCATAGAATTAACTGCTTTACCGGCCTCATGGAATAACTGCACAACCAGCTGAATTCTTTTACGCATAACTAAGATAATGAGAAGTATTATCACCTGTAAAAAAAAAAGCATTAATAACAATGAATAAATTCAAGTTTCATCTTAAATAATAATGAGCAATTTTCCTGCACACTGTACTAATTATTTCATGGCCTAATTATACAAAAATTTAGTAACCACAATACTATTTTACTGGCTTTTGTAATATAATGCAGAAAATAGTAAACTATCCCTTCCTGAATCAGAAATTTATCTTCTCTTTTATCCTCTGGTAAATTAAAGTCAAATTCATTTTCGCCCAAAAGTGGAAAATTGATCCAAATGTTTTACACACTGGTAGCTTGTAAGAAAAGATCAATTTCATATTTTAATGATTTTTCTTGATGTTTATAGCAGTTAGATGAATTATTGACTGATAGATTAATGCCAGAAATGGCTAAAAATGAATTGTGCACATTAGGTAAGGTTAATCCATTCTCCTAATGGTAGTAGGATTCACTTACATTACCTTTTGCTTATGGTAAAAGTCAATTAAAGGGTTAACCTTCCACCAACTTTGTCTAGATAATCTTGAACATCATTGACACAATGTAACGTGATTATTCAGTTTGCAGTATAGTCTCAATGATATATTGCCAAATTCTCTCCAGCATGCTTCCCTAAGCTTCAGTAATCAATCACATACAATACCGGGTGGTATCCTTCTCCCTGCAATAAACACACTTAACGGAGGGTCCAGCATCTGCACATACAGATATGCCTTAAAACAACCGTGACCAGTAAGAAAC
Source organism: Lycorma delicatula (assembly GCF_047948215.1). Taxonomy (NCBI): domain Eukaryota; kingdom Metazoa; phylum Arthropoda; class Insecta; order Hemiptera; family Fulgoridae; genus Lycorma; species Lycorma delicatula. The sequence goes on from NC_134460.1 coordinate 70,138,684, forward strand.
TGGGTCATAAACTTCTCTTATCCTATCAGAAACTAGTTGTCTTGTAAGTAGAAATAATAAATTCATTTGTATTCCTAATATTGTGGAAGAGAAAATCATTACCATATTTTAGATTTTTCTCCCCACTGTTTATGGAGAGCCCACTTCTATAGAGTGCGATTATAATATGAATACCAAATGAGTGCTACTTCCATGCAGGAGTTTCATGAAATTATCTGTCTGGGAAAAAAAGGATTCTGCTATGGAAGCATAGAGTGAGACAATAAGAATGTTGTATGCTGAAAAAAGCTATAGCAAGTAACCTTAACCTATGGTACAAAACATATAAATCATTTAATGAGCTTTACTTCAGAAATTCATAAAGATCTTTAAATTCAGTTGAAGATTAAGAGGTCATCTAAGTTTCTGTCAAATGAAACTAAAACTTAAATCTTATTAGATGAAAATCAAATATATTATTGACATAGAGCAAATAGCCACAATTTAAATTTTCATTCATACCCCAAGTGTGAAAGTCATTAATAAAAATTATGAAAAAAGTCGAGATTCAAAACTGGATACTAGAATTATCCTTATGGTGCACATTTGTTTTTGTTCAAAAAACAATGACTTAAAGAACTTGAGTTCTTTACTAATTCCACAGTACTGGAGCATAATTCTACAATATTTTTGTAATTGCACATTCCAACAGAAAACTACATGGAATGTAATCAAAGATTTTATTCAAATAATCACTTAAGTTGTTGACACTAGTAAAACACTTTTTCTCATAATTATTAATTATTGCATTCATAAATTTCAGATAGCCTTAATGGCAAAATTATCTTTTCTAAATCCAGACTATATTATAGTAAATAAATTATTATTTTCAATAAAGGAGACAAATCATTTGTTTAAATTACAAGTAAAAGCATTTTTAGGAACAAAAATAATTTTTTTGTTCTAAAAACAGTTTTAACACTGATTACAATTTAGTTTTTATTATTAGATAAACATTTATAATTTAATATTATTAGAGATGGATGGATATTATATAATGCTCTGGATTATTCATATTTTATCTAGATGTATTTTTTCTAAATTCTCTTAAAGCATGTTGATAGACAACAGTTGATTGTAAAGCATATCACCATCAGAAGATGATTTTGTATCTGTAATTTTTAAACAGGAATTTTTTGTTTCTGTCTCAGTTCTTTTCAAAATTTACCAGTTGTTAAATTGTCATATATTTATTATAAACTTCCAAGATATTATCATCATGATTATTAATTTTTGTCCTTTTTATCTCATTTATGCTGCTTTATTTAATTATAGTCAATTATTAAAATACAATACTATCCCAACACAACCTTCAAAATTGAAATAAGACATTAATTCATTTAATTAATATCTAGGTATAAACAGATAAATAAACAAGAAAATTAACAACAGAAAATACATGTATGTTTTATAATAAATAATTCTTTCTCATTTTTCTAAGTACACTGGAATAAAAAAAGATCACCACCATTATATTTATTTTAGTAACAACAGGTTGACATTATCCAGTTCAGTTATCTTGATGATAAATGAAATTTTGTAGCTTTTGAAAAAATGCTATGCCTGTCCAGGATTCAAACCTTGACCTTCTGGATTAATGATAAGCCATAACACTCTGCCATGGAGGTCGGCAGATCACAACTAATATTACCATTTTTAAAAATAACAGAAAAAAGTTGTTTTATATTAAAAATGTAATACATTATATATATTCTATTTCACTTGGTATTTCTACATGCAGTATCATTTCATATTCAAAGATAAAGAAATTTCAAAACATACATGGAAGCCATAATATCCATTACATCACTAGATAGCACTAATCACTTTGGCACTGACAAATATTAAGTTAATGATAGACATCAATGAAAAATAATGCTTTTATATTATAAAACAGTAAAAATAAGATCCTATCATACAAATTGACTACGTCATTTATTATAGTGCTTTACAATAACATTTAAACCTTATTGTTACTAAATTTGGTTTGATATACTTGATTTTTTATCATGTAATAATGCTTATTTTATAATAAAATGTTAGGGAAGAAAATTTTTATTTTTCTTAGTTTTTATAATTTTTATGAACAGTATCAATTCAAAGAATTTTAAATGAAAAGTTTATCTTTCAATTTCATTATAAATGACAGTAACAAATCCCAAGGTCCCTTAGGACCTTTTTAAAGACTAATGTGCACGAAAAGCTGATACTTTTTGTTTAGTTAGACAATAGGTTAATTCATATAACAACAAAATTATTTTTAATAACTTTTATTTATAATTTTGTTAAAAGTTTTAGGTACAACCACAAAAGTAACTTATAATATTGCGATTACAAATATTCGACTAAATAAATGAATTATCAAATACATTGAATAGACAGTTAAATTAAGGACCACCTAAAGTATTGATTTAACTAAATAAAACTAATTTACAGTTTGTACTTAAATAAATTCATCAATAAATCGTGTTTACTAATAAATAATATTTTTGAAAATGGAATGTTTCTTCTAATACTGCAATGGATTCTGAAAATATATGTTTACTGCTTTTAACTGTTTTTTGGTAAACAATGTCATTATTTCAATTTTCAATCTGGTGGAATTAAAAAGAACCAATTTAAAGATATATTAATAATAATAATTCAAATGAAAACTCTATAAAAACATTTCACCTGCATGAAAAAAGTTGTGTGTTGAAAATGCAGAGGACAACAAACTTTTGAATTAATAAAAATAAAAAAAGGAACACAGACAAAATTACGTACTATTGAGTGTGATCTAAGTTCTTCTAGGCTGTGATTTGTATTTTGTGAATTTGTACTATATATATATATATATATATATATATACGAGGTGCGACAATAGTAATGAGACTGATTTTTCTTTGCAAGATGTGGCAATCCTGCAGCTTGCGTAGGCACACCATCTTTGACCTTGGTCTATAAGCTACTTCTAGTCCAAGCGGCACATTGATGCAACTGCTCAGTCGTGAGTTGTGCTGTAATAAGTGAACACGAGTTTGTGTCTTTCGTCACAGAAATGAAACCGCAAAATATTGCACAACGGTATGCCATTTCTTTTTGCGTTAAATTGGGTGAAAACGCGACGACAACTTATGGTAAGCTTCAGAAGGCTTTTGGAGAGGAGGTTATGTCAAGATTTTCGGTGGCATAAAATTTTTAGTGAAGGCAGAACGAATGATGAAGATGAAGACCGCAGTGGATGACCATCAACCTCACGGACAGATGTCAACTTGACCACGGTGCGTGAAATCGTACGATCTGATCGAATATTATCCGTGAAAATGATTGCAGAAGAACTCAACATCAATCTAGAAACGGTTCGTCTAATATTAACTGAAGATCTTGGTATGAGAAAGATTTGTGCAAAAATGGTCCCCAAAAATCTCACACAACAACAGCGAGAAACACGGGAAAATGTGGCAGCCGATCTGTTAGAGCAAACGGAAATCAATCCAGATTTGTTGAGCCGTGTTATCACTGGTGATATGAAGGTTGGTTTTTTTCAATACGATCCAGAGACAAAACACCAAAGTTCGCAATGGTGCTCAAAGGGATCACCCAGACCAAAAAAAGCTTGCATGTCAAAGTCAAAAGTGAAATGCATGCTTGTGTGCTTCTTCGATTCCAAGGGAACTGTTCATAAAGAGTGGGTGCCTCCTGGACAAACAGTTAACCAATATTTCTACAAAGAAATTTTAGAAAGACTTCATAAACGAGTTCTTCGGTTCTGTGCCAACATTGCTGATAATTGGATTCTGCATCACGATAATGCGCCATCCCATACTGCTCTGTTAGTACAGCAATTTTTAACCTCAAAACAAATTTCAGTACTACCACAGCCACCTTATTCACCAAATATCGCGCCGTGCGAATTTTTTTTATTTCCAAGACTCAAAATGGCGGTCAAGGGACACCATTTTCAAACAACACAAGATGTCCAAAAAGCTGTGACTAGGGTCTTGGAGGATATTACAGAAGATGAGTTCCAGAAATGTTACCATCAATGGCAGAAGCGCTGGAATAAGTGTGTGCAATCAGAAGGGAACTACTTTGAAGGAGACAACACTAAACATGACTAAAACAGTAAGCAACATTTTTTTCACATCAGTCTCATTACTTTATTGTCGCACCTCGAATAAATTTACATTCACTTTGCTGCAACAATCCAAATTTAATGATGACACTGAACAAAAAGTATTTTCAAATCACCAATAGATTTTTTGTTTAAAAAACTTCCAGTGATATAATCAGAAAGAAAATTTCTAAATTTCTATGAGACAAAAAAAAGAATTTCAACATTCAAAATTTTTGAAATTGATACATTTGATTTAAGTAAAGCTTGAACCTATATTTAAAAAATTCCTTTTGGCACGCCTGAAGGTGGAGGTAGATTTCACCAGTGCTAAATGGAGGATAAAAAATATTTCCACCTTAAAGTTAAGAAAAACCTCAAATTTACTCAATACGACAATGATTGCATGTTAAAAAGGTTTCACATGGAGCATACGAGCTCCATCTTCTTACAATTCCAGCAACATTTTGGTCATCCCTTGCCATAAGGGTTGGTCATATCAAAAATTGTTTTAGACAAAAGTTTTAGGTAATGTTTAGAGGACTAACAACCACTTTAAAATGATTCGATACTGTGTCTATTAAGGTAGGTATGATTTTTTTTGGTCTTCAAAACCTCATTTTTCCCACCCCGTGGACCAATGGTTGATGATATCAAAAAACTTTACTTAGATAAGTTTTAGGTCCTTATCCAAGGAATAGTAGGAACTTTAAATGAATTTGATATTTTACTTACTAAGAAAATTATAGCATTTTTTTTTTTGAAATGCCCCCATGGTCTGATTTTGCCCATTAATAAACTTGACCAACATTTTGGGTTGTTATATCAATTTGAAAGTGATTGGTGCAAAATTATGGCAGTTATTGAGTCCACAAGAAAGTGAAATATATATATATATATATGTATATATAAAATTTTTAACTAACTGTGGTGGTTTTGGTGTCTAGGGGATGTGAAACATGAAGATATATCAAAATTTTCCAGAAGTCAAATCATGGTACCCATCACAATAGGTAGCTTTCTTATGAGATGTACCTAAAAAGGCATACAACTATAAAAAATTTTCATCAGAAAAGTATTTGACTCTGGTAGGATCAAACTGAAAACAATCTTTTTTGAAGTTTATAAAAAAATATAACAAGCTAACAGGTGTGATAATTTTACTTTTTAAAATTTAGTAAAAAAAAAAAAGAAGAAAAAATATTATGTTTATGTTATGTGTTTAGTTTTTTTTTTATAAGTTAAGCTACATGAAAGAGATTTACCTTAACTAATTAAAAAAAAAAAAAAAAAAACATTTTTATTCAAGAAATAAGGGACATTTTTTAAAACAAGACCATGTTTTTATAAAAGTCATATAATATTTATAAGTCATATCAGCATTATGTTTTAATAAAAATTATCAATTCCTCTACGTTTTGAATTTCTATGGAGAAAAAATACACAAAGATAAACAGAAGACTTAAGGAATTCTATGCATGTTTATAGAAATGAATTAATGTATTTTTATGAACGGTATCCACTCCTTTTTTAAAAGGTTACAGTTTTTTTACATATTTCAGGTACCTTCTCTATCCCGGTCAGGTATTACATTTTCACACACTTCAAAATTGTCATTTTATCTCATCCTGTAAAGTAAGAAAAAAGAAATAAATATTTTTATCTATAAAAATAAATAAAATTTTGATGGTTGATTACTTATAATACTGGGATAAAAAATATATTATAAAGAATCCATTGTAAGAATTTTCAGATAGAAATGAATTTCTTTTATAAAATTTCTTGTTTAATCACTATCCTGCCTCTAATCACTGTAGCTGGCATTTTGATGTGCTAATATAAAACTTTTTTGCACAGTTCCCAAGTACTTCAATGAAATAAATACATTTTTTTTTTTCATAAATGTGTATCATTTATTGAAAAAACTAGCTTTACGAGATAAATATTTACACGAAAACTTGCTTACAAGTATCAGTATAAGTCATTGACCTATTTGACAAAATAAATCAGGAATCAAGTTTAATATGAAAATAGAGATTTTATGATACTTGAAGTTTTTTTTAACACAGCATTTCCTGTTTTATCTCCTGATAAAAAAAAATTACAAATAATACAATTGATCAAACTTTTAAACATAAAGGAGAGAGAAATATTGCAAATCAGTTTACCGTAGCAATTGTTGCAAAAATCGCATAATATTTGTAACTTTCAGCAACACGTTTTTGAATATCACTCTCATTTGGTCCTGAAGAACGGTCATGATAAACCACCCTAAAAAAATAAAATCAATTAGTAAATCAATATGGGAGTACTTGGAATTTAGATTAACATCATATTAACCCATCCTGTTGCAGATTTGTGGTACGTTCAATGTTCCTCATCTAAGTATATTTAAGTAAATTAGTAAGTATCTCACCTGTACATTATGTGATGTATATACTTAGTTCAGTACATGATATGAAAAACATATATTTCCACAATATTATTTAAAATAAATAAAAAATTTGAGATTTATATAAATTAAAAGTAGATATTCAAGTATTAAAATGATTACAATTGGCAGTACTTCAAAAATAAATAATTTTTTAATAGATTTTGTGGGACAAATTTATTTCAGTTTGTATCAATTTTGAAGTTTAATAATATGCAAAGATTACAGTCACTATTATATATTTATTATGAAATTAATAATTTATACCAGAATCAGGTAGCTACAATAAAAGGGCAAAATGAGACAAAAAAGGAAAATGAGATAAAGAAATAGTCACCCACTGCTTTTTAATTTGTGTATGGAAAAAGTAATAAAGGAAAGGATTTATATTTGAAGTAACATATCAGAAGCAAGCTAGTTTATACAGACTTGATTTCTTTTTAGGCAGAAAAGAAACGTTGTTTTATCAGACTTAAATTTAAGAATTAAAGAGAAATTACAGAAGATTTTGACTGTTAGTTAAAATGACAGAATATGAAAATGAAGGTTTTGATATCAATTACAGAAGGTAGAAATGTTGTAAAAAGAATATGGTTGAAAGGTCACACATTAAGGCATGTAGCATTAAATGAATCTGATTTTAAAATAAGTGTAAAGGTAGAAATAGTAAAGAAAGTTAATTATTGAAAAAATGAAACAGAAAATTGAGGTATGTTAAGAGACTGGCAAAGCAGTGAAAGAAACAGGGAAGTGCATGAAACGAGTCTAATGAATTACTTTATTGTTTATTTTTTAACAGCACAAAAAATAAATTAAATTTACAAAATTAAATTGACAAATCAATCTGAGAATATATTTTAAAACTGAGAACATTAAATTTGTCTGTCTCAGATTGAATGCCACTGGAAACTGTTACAGAAATTTGAAATTAAATTTTAGGCAGGAATCAATTAAAATTTCAAACAAGAGACGTATGTGACTAAGATTATCTGAAAATTCAATCTGGTAATGAAAAACAATTTATCCGAATGTGAAACATATTTTTATTTCATATACTTATAAAATACATTTACTTACCATAAATATATAGTGCCAACTACGCTTGTGAAAACAGCTGCTATCAAAACAAACCATACCATAAAACCAGCAACAAAACGAAACAGGAACAACATTACAACACTTAAGGCTGAAAAAGAAATTATGAAAGTTATTTTAAAGTTTGAATATTTAAATTTTTTTATTACAAGGACTTTTTTTCAACTATTAGTATTAAAAACTATACATTTTTGAAATAACAGAACGAAGTAATTAAATTGTATACGCACAATTAATTAGATACTTAAGTACATTAAAAATTGCTCTCGGAACAGATAATCTAAGTCAAATAAATCTGAAAAATTTAATGTTTTTCATATTCAATGTTAGTTTCTTTGTACTCTTTATTAATCATTACTTTCACTTATGAAGTGTATTAAAACTTTAAAATCATCAAACATGGTAAAACACAGAAAAACATCTTTAAAAAAATAGCCCTGACTAATCTAGTTAACATGTGTAAATACACATTTTTAACATGTAGTAATTCTAAAAAAAAGGTTTTCATTTATTTTTTTATGAAGTAAGACAGTAAAGATGAATATATATATGAAAGTCCAAATAAAACATTAAAACAACTGTTTGTCAAATGTTAACCAATAATATACGTACTTTAAACTGAAAAATCTTTTTCTTTAATTAAATTTGTGAATATTGAATTTAGCTGTAAAACATTGGAAAACTTACAATTCTACACACAAAAATGTAAAAACATTTTTCAGAAAATAGATTTTAAAATTAAGAATGTTTAAGAAATTATTATAATTAAATTAAGAAAAAATCTAATGTGGCACCACATGATTTCCTTGTTCGGCTATTAAATTACATATACACATTCTTTTTAAAATGAAAAGTACATAAAATTTTATTTCATTAATATTTTCTCATATTTTTTTTTTTATTGTCATTATTAAATTATTATTTACTGTAAACATTTTTTACAATCGGAGATTAATAATTATTAAATGAATATATTTAAATTAAAAAAAAAAAAAAAAAAAAAAAGTTAAAAAAAGGAGATGAAGTCAGATTTGAACCATATGCCTTCCCCTTGTAAGACCAAATATTAAATTAATTAAAATTATATTTGGCTATAACTCTGGAACCATTGAAAATAAATACCATTTATGATATACTGTTGAAAAGCTCTCATTGAAGACTTATTCCTGTAGTTAAGAAAAAGTCTAAAATCCATTTTTTTTTTTTTTTAATTTGGGCTTTTTTTTGGTCCAGTTGATTGCAATCAGAAGAGGAGGTGTACAGATAGATGTTATAACAAACCTAAATCCAAAAATTTCATCATCCTATGGCTGATCGTTTTTGAGTTATGCAAGAGATGTCACACCGAAAGTAATCAAAGTGAATTCAGGGATGATCAAAATGATATCTCCACTGAAATTTGAAAACAAAAAATTTTTTGCAATCACAATACTTCCTTAACTTCGTACAAGGAAGTAATTACAATTCTAAAACTATGCCTAAAAGTATAGTTATTATACTTTAATTTTTATATGTTATTTTCTTTATGTTTAAAACATAATATATTACACTTTTATTAAAACTGTATGAAAAGGCTTTGAATTTTAAAATTTGATTTCAAGATTCAAAGATTGTTTCAAAAAATGTTAGAAACTCATGAGTTTCTAACATTGTCTTTTGCATGCAACAAAAAAGGTTTTGAATTTGACTTAGACTGTGTTTTTTTTTATAGTAGAAAAGATACATACTGTAATCTTCCAACATTTACATTACATTAGAATGAAAGATGGAGTAAAAATAAGAAAAGTGATTAAATAAAAATATGAGATGAATGAAAAATGGAGTAGCTGTAAAAATGAATTTTAAAATTTAATTGGGTTTGTTTATTTATAAATAATTTTTTTAACATTTAACTGATGTCTCTAATGGTCTAACTAGTCTCTAATGGAATGTTTTAAATCTAGAGAGGAGAATTTCAACTATAATCAACTTAAATGTCAGAAAACAATAATTACCTTCCACCTCAATGGAAGGTAGATTAATAACGTTGCCAGAAAGAAATTCATACTGACATAGAATGACACTTTACAGAAAATGTGATAGTATAAAATACAACTACCCCATTCATTTCAAAATCTATCTTCCTGCACTTAAAAAGTAAAGTAGAAGTAACTTACCAAATGCAATTAGACATAAGTAAAGAATTTCAGGCCATGTATGATGTAAATCTTCTGACACTTCCTATAATTAAAAAAAAATTCTATGATATATTAAATTATAATAATAAATAAATTCAAATACAATCTACTGATCCTTAAAGTAAATAATATTTTAAGAAAAATATTTGGTTAACTTATTAGGATCTGATAACTCCCTATTTTTTTTTTTTTTTTTTTTTTTTTTTTTTTTTAAGAAACTAAGAACATGTATAACCAGATCTCACAATGTCAAATCTATTAGAGAATGCAATGTACATGATGCACATTTAGTCTACTAATCATATTCAATAAAACTTAGTTTTTCTGTTCATATGGAACTGGAGACCAATGTATTTACTTGTCTATCGCCGATTACTAGAATATTTTTACACATTTAACTTATTTTTATGTGAAGAGCATCATCATTTTTGTATGTTAGCATCTAACAGTTTTAATAGGTAATTCTAAATGAAAATTGAACTGCTTTTTCTAAATAAATTTACAACTTAGCATCAATAAAACATCTAAATTCAATATAGACCACTATTAACAGCTTTACATGAATACAGAAACATTTGGTATGTAAAAGTTAGGAAATTCTTATTAATTGTAATTATCTCATTTAACTCAACAACTGTTGATATGAGGGTTATTTTTTTTTAAGGTCCGATCGGTCATGAAATTAAAACCACAGTGAAAATAGAAAATTTTTTATTTATAAAGCACTTAAATAGTTGTGTTATTTCTCTACATAGTCGCTACTCCGATTTAGACATTTGTCATAGTGTGGTACCAACTTTCCAATACCCTCATCATAGAACGGAGCCGCCTGTGTTTTCAGCCATGTTTCTATGCTGGTCTGCAGCTCGCTTTGTTATAGCTGCAATGTGCGGCCGAGCATTATCATGGAGAAAGACAATGCCTGATGACAACATTCCTCTCCTCTTATTCTAAATTGTCCTTCATAGACGTTGAAGAGTCATGCAGTATGAGGCTGCAGTGATGGTCATGCCACGTTCCATGAATTCCACCAAGAGAACTCCATTCCAGTCCCAGAACACAGTAGCCATACACTTTCTGTTGGAGAAGGTTCGCTTGAACTTCTTTGGTTTACTGGGAGAATGAGAATGCATCCACTGTTTGGATTGTTCTTTTGTTTCTTCAGTTTCGAAATGGACCCATGTCTCATCCCCTGTGACAATTTTGTTCAAAAAATCTTCTTCATTGTGATAGCACTGGAGAAACGTTAGAGAGGCGTCCATTCTCATTGTTTTGTGATGGTCGGACAGCATCTTGGGAACCCATCTCGCATACAGTTTGCAGTACTGAAGCCTCTCACTCACAATGGTGTAGAGAGCTGACCTTGAAATTTCAGGAAACGAATCACTCAATACAGAAATTGTGAATCTATGATTTTCTCGAATTGTCTCATCCACTCGCTCAACGAGATCATCGGCTGACACTCGCTTCCTTCCCTGACCGCCTGCATCATGAACATCTGTATGTCCTGCTTTAAAGTTCCTGCACCATTGTCGCACTTTGCTGTCACTCATTGAAGTTTCACCGTATACATTACTTATTCGTCGATGAATTTCAGCTGCATTACACCCCTCAGACTGAAAAAACTGAATTACCGCACGCACTTCATACTTGGCAGGAGATGCTATTGTTGTAGACATGTTTATGTGCTGGCTGCGTTTCAGAACTAAACGAAGTGATGCAGCATGATTGAAGGCCAAACTAGACATGCTGCACAACACATATGCACAAAAGTTCATCCGATTTTTGCGCGGGTTTTTATTTCGCGACTGATTGGACCTTGAAAAAAAATAACCCTCGTATAATAATCATTATGATTATTAAAAATAATCATAAAAATAAATTATTAAAAACATGACTAACGCTTAATAATATCCAAGATAAAAATTTATACACAATATTGATAAATACTTTTCACTGAATAATTACAAATGTATCATTCAGTAAGTAAATACATAGATATAAAATTAAAAATCAATCTAAATATGCTATTTCTTTCTTTTTCTGTTTAGCCTCCAGAACCACAGTAAGGTATTACTTCAGAGGATGAATGAGTATGATATGTATGAATGTAAATGAAGTGTAGCCTTGTACAGTCTCAGATCGACCATTCCTAGCCCATTGGGCTGGTCTAGTGGTTAACCCATTGTCACAAATCAGCTGATTTCAAAGTTGAGAATTCTAAGGTTCAAATCCTAGTAAAGGTTCATACAGATTTGAATACTAAATAGCTGATACCGATGTTCTTTGGTGGTTGGGTTTCAATTAACCACACTTCTCAGGAGTGATCGACCTGAGACTGTGCAATACTACACACACTTCATTCACATTCTAAGGCTAAACAAAAAAAGAAAGGTCGACCATTCGGTTAATTGAAAAGCAACCATAAAGAACATCAGTATCAATGATCTAGTATTCACATCCTTATAAAGGTAAACGCCTTTACTAGGATTTGAACCTTAGAACTCTCAACTTTGAAATCAGCTGATTTGCAATGACGAGTTCACCACTAGACCAACCTGGTGGGTTAGCTGTTTCACCTTTCTTTTTCCTGTTTAGCCTCCGGTAACTACCGTTTAGATAATTCTTCAGAGGATGAATGAGGATGATATGTATGAGTGTAAATGAAGTGTTAGTCTTGTACATTCTCAGTTCGACCATTCCTGAGATGTGTGGTTAATTGAAACCCAACCACCAAAGAACACCGGTATCCACGATCTAGTATTCAAATCCATGTAAAAATATCTGGCTTTACTAGGACTTGAACGCTGTAACTCTGAACTTCCAAATCAGCTGATTTGGGAAGACGCGTTAACCACTAGACCAACCCGGTGGTTTTAGCTGTTTCACCTATACTTAAGAAACATAACCTCCTCAACACACGTCGCTCAGAAACAAAAAATAATCTTCTCTAAAAGAAGAGTTTTGAAGAGCATTGAGTGATAAGATTTCTCATTGTATATAAAATCATTAGAAATTTACAATAAGATATCATTCAACCAGCACAGTACTAGGTAGTTGCTAAAAAGACTAATTGTGATTTATTTGTATGAGAAAATATTGAGAGTGAGGTGCCTTTATGAGTTTATTTAATCTTTTTTGTAAAAACCTCATTCTATTTACCAAATGTAGAACATAATGAGAATCAAACAGTATAGCTTGTGCATACTAAATGTAGTCAAATTTTTCTTAATCTTTGTTTATGTGTAGTAAAAAGACAGTTTTTCTTATGGTGGTCCCTGATTTTATTTTTAGTTTATTGTACAACTGTTTGTCTATTTTAATATTTTGTGTGCATTTACTCCTTTCATGAATCAAAATTCAAAAAATTGAGTCTTTGGATTTGGATGATTCAGTGTATAGTGGATCAAGTACATAACAATTTTAGTTTCTGGTGTAGTATTGTAAAATAACTCGTACAGTATTTTACGATAAATTTTGTTCCTCCAAAACTAGAAATTAAAAGATACTATAAAAATGAGTATGATCGTATGATTTACAAAAAGAATTGCCATCTATAATGTAGTTGTTTTAGTATGCTGGTGTATTTACAACATACATTTACACAACTGTATTATTTAAGAAAATTTGAAATTCGCACAAACAAAATTAATTTGCTTAATTTAGAATTATAATAGAAACAAAGTAAAATACATGATCCTTTAAATTCCTATTACATTTTTAAAATTATCCTTACCTGAAAGAAATTATTCAACCCAGTTTTGGAGAAAAATTTATTTACAACTTCTCCACTTGTGTTTTGAATACATCTATTCAAAAACTGTACACTGAAAAGATAAAGATAAATATATATTACGTTTAAAGTGTTTAAAGAAAAAAATATTAACTAACAACAATATTAATTAGCAGCAAAAAAATGTTAACCAAAGATTTTTTAAAGAAATTAAAAATAACATATTTTCTAAATTTATGGAACTGTGCTTCAAACAGCACAGTTCTTTGGTGGTTGGGTTTCAATTAATCACACATCTCAGGATTAGTCAACCCGAGACTGTACAAGACTACACTTCATTCATACTTCATTCATACATATCATCCTCATTCATCCTGTGAAATAATATCTTATGGTTGGTCCACAAAGCTAATTTTTGGAGCACAGCAGTGTTGAGAAGGAACTGCTGTTAATGCACCCAAATAAAATGGTCATGAAATATCTAGTGTATGATCAAGTATCACATTTGACATATGTTTAATTTGTTCTGATGGCATGTTGTTTTTAGCAAATAAAGAAAAGATTTTTTTTAGTCCGACAGTACAAATTTGTGCTGAACACTCTCTAGTATCAATGCCATTAATTTGGTCACCTATCAACTGAGGTGATGAACACAGTAATTGTATAGTACTTAAAATTTTATGTGATTACAACTTCACATCGATTTGAAATTGGATCATGTGACCTCACAGAGTACCTGTAATAATAGATGATTGGTACTGATGCTAACTAAAAATAGGTTAGTTTTTATTTTTAAGAAAATTATACTTTATTGAAGATTAGATATTATTACATTTTGTCTTAATTTTTAAAAAATCCACTCGTTTTCAAATTTTCATCTAAGTTAAAGTAAACAGTATGTAAACAAATTATACTCATATTTTTTTATGTTTTGTCATCTACCAGTTGGAATACATCTGATCTATATTTAATCAATAGTCTGACTTCTAAGATGTTTTTTTGTATAAATGTATATTTTGGTATGTGTATATGTATATGTATATATACATGTAAGTCTACACAGTGCGCGTGCACTTGTTATGTACACACACATGCACAGTGTTGTAATAATCTGCCAAGGGAAAATGCTAGTATGTCTGTTGCAAACTGACAGCAATGACAATATAATATAATTCTTGGTATTAACTCCATTCGCTTTATCACACTCAAAACCTTTTTTTTCTTTTTTTTTTGCAGAATCTGCTTGAAATGTAAAGTTTGAGAGGATTTATTTTGAGTACTAAATCTACTCTTTTATTTCTATGTTTTGCCTATAATAATCTAATGTGTTGAATGTTAACATTTTTTTAAATGATTGCATACAGTAAAGTGACTTTTGGAGATAGTGATTTCTCCATTTTAAGGCAAAGGCAGTCTTCTGAGAAGCTGAACTGTAACTGTGTTCTGAGAAAGCACGTCTGTTGGAGCATGTATTCAAAAGGAAGATAATGAAATTACGTAGGTCGTCTTATATAAAATTGATTTATTTTTAACATTTATTTGTACTGAATAAAAATACATAACTTATTTTCTACATGATCTCCCTAAAGTTCCATGCATTTTTCCCAACGTGTGGGGAGCTTGTGAATCCATTCTTTATCAAAAATTTCAAGGTGTAGCGTAAAACAATTATACACAAACTCCTCCAATTCGCTGTTGCTCTGGAATCAGTGTTTTCACAGTGCCTCCCTGCAAGGTCCACACAAAAAGAAATCGCAGGGAATAAATCTGGACTGTATAGAATATTCTATCTAAGATTTTACAATAATTTCATCTGGTGTATCCTGAGTGCTAAAGACTGTACAAGTCCCAGGCCTCAAAAATCCATAACCTCAGCACTGTCATGAAGGGTATCTCTGATTGGCTGACAGTGTCTTTTGTTCCTGGAGGTGGCTTTCACTTTGTCCAAAAGCTGACAGAAGTACACAACATTCACACTGCAATTGTTAGGAGAAAATCGAGAAACAATATGTCTTTCCAACACTCGTATCCATGAATAATAGATCATGAATACCAGTGTTCTTTGGTGGTTGCGTTTCAATTAATCACACATCTCAGGATTAGTCAACCCGAGACTGTACAAGACTACACTTCATTTACATTCATACATATCATCCTGTGAAATAATACCTTATGGTTGTTCAACAGGCTAAACAGAAAAAGAAAAAATGACCCAAAAAAATGGTTGTGAAGATTTTTCCAGCAGATGGATGCGTTTTCCCCTTTACAAGCAAGGCTCCTACACCACTCTATACTGGCTGATTTCAAATTGGGAGTGTAGTGATCAATGCAAGTCTCATCAAATGTGACTATTTGATGCAAAAAATTATTTTCCTCTCATCAAATGTGATAAACCTTTGGAAAATTTCCTGTTGCGTCTCTCTCTGATTTTGGATCTAAAGTCTAAGAATTCATCTCGCATAGCAAAACCGAAGGTGCTTTGTGATAATGAAATGGGAACTTTCATGACTGATATCCAATTCCAAATTGATTTCATCAATCATATGGTGCTGATCACCTTCAATGAGGTCATAGACTGACTGAATGTTGTCATCAGTCAGACATGTTCTTGAACACTTATTGTAAATCTCATTTTCTACAGCTATATGTGCTTCTTTAAATTTTTTGGACCAGTCATAGACTTGAGCACATGACAGTGTCATATCCCCAAACTGCACATACAATCTAGTCAAAATTTTGGAGGGTTTGATGGTGTCATTCATGAGAAACTTCATTATAATACATTGCACTACTGAAGATGGAACTCTTGCTCTGATATGACACTACTGACTAGGAGGGAATGCCAATGGATGTACAAAATTAGATAAGAAGAACAATTTTTAAAATTTATAAGATATCATATAACTGACAAATCTATCTTCATCTAACAAAATACTCAGTGTAATCTTGTTTAAAAATGTTTTTATTCATTAACCATGTACTAAGAGAACATACTATGTATTAATGAAATTGTAGGTTTAAAAACCCTCATTTTATCAACTTTTGATAACCAACTAAGCAAACAGTTAACAATCTTATCAACCTTTGTACAGTTTCATATATAAAACAATGTTTTCTGTGATAATTTTCTTTTTTTAATTATAAAAATTCTTAAGAAAATGAACTTACTATCCTGGTTCTGCTGAACAATCAGAAACACATTCTCGTTTGACATATTTTGGATTAACTACTGGACGTCCAGCTCCTTTGATTAACAGGAACCTGAAAAAGATTATAAATAATATAAATGGTTTTGTTTACTGTATTGATACTTTTATTAATAATAATAATATTTTATAACTGTTTTTATAAAAGACATTCCATTATACTACCTGAGACTTTCTATAAGTTTTAGCCCACAAAAAAGATTCAAGTAATAATATTTGTCATTTAATAATTCATAAACAAATTTTATTTTCTTTTGAATCAGGTTATTAGTTTTATCAATTAGAAATTTCTGGAAACAAAATCACTGTTTTAATTACAAGATTAAAAAAATATATTACTGTCTTATCTATTCACTAAATAGATTTAAATACAGTGTTATTCAAATGAGTTGTCTATGTCATTATGATTTATAATTAAGAAGGGATACCTTTTATTATTATCAATTTTCAACATATGTATGGTCTTTTGACAGATGAATTAATTCACCACAGAAGTTTAATAAAAAAAGCTTGTACTTTGTAATATGAAGATGGAAATTTGTAGCTATGAAAATTGATGGGGCATTTTTTTGCAAGTTTTAATTTTATTTTTAATTTTACTCTGGTATTGTAGAGCATTGTGCTTAACTGACCTCAATAATGGTGATTAATCTGTCCAGATAAAACTGTCAGTAGAATCTTTTTTATCATCTTCGCTTTACTGAGCTTTTTTACATGTTTATTAATTCTTTTTCCCTTTAAATCTTGAATATATTTCTTCCTCTGCTTCTTTTACAGCTATCTTTCCTTTTACTGTGTTTTTTTCTAAACAGTTTCCTCCTGTAAATATATGTGCTACCCAGTTGTCTTTTCTTTTTTCCTATCATAACTAATATACTTCTTTGTTCTTTAATTTTATTCAAATACTTCAACATTAGTTACATGATTGACAATTATTGTTAATTATTATTGTTAATAATTATTGTTTTTTACTACTATCTCATCACCTAAATCTCAAAACTTTTCAGAATTTTTTTTATCAGGATTTCAAAATACCAATATAATACAGTCCATATTAAAAATGTAATAAATCTTTTTCTCAATTCCATATTGTAATTTTTCTTTATTACCAGATAATTTATTTCTACAGTGAATTATTTTTACACTATTGCTTTTAATTT
Organism: Lycorma delicatula; assembly: GCF_047948215.1. NCBI lineage: Eukaryota > Metazoa > Arthropoda > Insecta > Hemiptera > Fulgoridae > Lycorma > Lycorma delicatula. Next base: position 70,156,621 of record NC_134460.1, read on the forward strand.
TCTTTATGCACGAACCTGTACAAGTAATAATATTTCCCAAATTCTTAAATTTCATAACTTCCAGCCGTGTATGCTCTGTCTGTATACTTATTTTAGAATAAATATTTTGAAATTTCTATCTTTTTGCCTTTTCTCGGTTTATTTTTATTTCAAATTCATTTCTTTTCTTTAGTATTCTATTCATCATTATTTATAATTCTTTACGTTTTGCAATTACTCTTGATACTTAAAATGCATTCTCTTCTTTTACTACACCCCCAAGACAGTCTTCAACAACTTGCTTTGTTACCTCATTTCGATAAATATTGAACAGAAGCAGTAGTATTCTATATCTTTGACATACACGTCTTCCAAATCATCTTTATTCTGTTTTTTCACCCTCAATCCAGTCAATTTTTGTCTGGCATATAATTATTTAAAAACCTTTTATCTCTCTGGTCCACACCCACTCTTTTTAGAATTTTTAATTGACCTATCAATTTCTAAACTGATTATGAAACAGTTTCAGCTGGAATTTCTACCTCATAACATCTTTATTTTACCTATTATTTTATATTTCTTTTTATGTTACTTATTTTTTTATTTTTTCAAATAAAAACAGACTCTCACCCTATTCTAGTTTTATATGACGATGATGATGACAAAAGATGAATTTGTTAGTCATCAAAAATTACTAGCTTGACTGCGATTTAAAACCATCCTTCTGTTTACATCTAAAATCCAAGCATCAACATTACACAGCAATTCTTTTGAAATTTTTCATCTGATTAAAATAATTATAAAATGAATAAATCTTTGAGTGAAAGAAATAATTTCTTAATACTGTTCTCTCTTATTATAAGAAACCAAACTAAATGGAATTTAGACAATGTTTTACAATAAAACTCACTGGAAGTTAAATACGTATGAACTACTTTTCATCAGATTAAGGAACGAAATATGTTTCAGTGAGTAAGTTAATTGCTGTTGCACCAGGTTATATATCCAACATTAATTAATCACCTTAACAGGAATTTCATAAGGACTTTATGGTCAGTATTACTTAATGAAGGAGTCAGTGTTACTTAGGCTTCTCGCACTACATTTCTCCAGTCATCCTTCTTTCCTTTTTCCTGTTTAGCCTCCTGTAATTACCATTTAGATATTACTTCAGAGGATGATATGTTTGAGTGTAAATGAACTGTAATCTTGTACAGTCTCAGTTTGATCATTCCTGAGATGTATGGTTAATTGAAACCCAACCACCAAAGAACACGGTATCCACAATCTAGTATTCAAATCCATATAAAAATAAATGACTTTACTAGGACTTAAACGCTGGAACTCTCGACTTCTAAATCAGCTGTGATTTGGGAAGATGCGTTCACCACTAGACCAACCCTATGGGTTTTCTTCAATCCTCCTGACCCTCAGTAATTCTCCCCCATTCATTAATTACATAACAGGAGTTTCATAAGGAAAATATCATTAAAAATTAAAAAGTATAACCTAGGCTTGGATAAATTTTACATTATTCTTATTATTAGTGAAACACTATAATCATGGTAAACTGCTCTTAATAACTGAAATAACTTGGTTTTACTCTAGGATTATTTCAAAATCCACTCATTCCTGTATAATTTATGTCATGTCAACTGTCATTTTCCAAGGGTAAGTGAATTGTTTATTATGGAAACCAATTTCTTATACAAATGTATTTAATGTGTAATATTTTTTTAATTAAAATGGTATTTACAACACTAATAAAACAGGAACAACATTGTGTTCTCAATACATTTATAGTATGTATTAATCTAATTTTGAATGTGATAATTATAAAAATTGATTAATGTAGCACCACCTCAATAAATAAAAATTATACCATTAAAAGTTGCTATATATTCATACAACAGCAAAATCCATAATTTTTTGGTAGATAAGATTACATAAAAAATGATTAACTAAATTAAATAAAAGATTAGTTACAACAAAAATAATTAAACAAACATGAAACAGAATTTCAAGGATAATCACTAAGTATAACCAAAAAACAGCGATATATGATATTTTAAAGCAAAAATAAATAAATACATAGTCAATTAATTAATTAACTCACTGGTGACACGTCCTACACATACTTTATCATTATTATCTATGTATAAATATAGATAATATTTAAAGGATTTAAATGGTTTTATTGATTATCAAGAGTTATACAATTACCTATCACCTAACTGCCAGTACCATTTAATTTTAACACTATCAAAACTCATTTATCATTATAAATACAGTTATTACAATACAGTATTAAATAAACTTACTTTTTGTCAGTCATATCTTTTCCTTGACATTCATATTTTGGATTTTCTCGTTCAGTCACTCTGCCACAAATATTACCACAGCTGTCAAAACCATTAACTATTCTGTATATGTTTCCATATTTAACACAGTATAGAACCAGACCAAGCTAAACATAAAAGATTTGTAAAGTGTCAGTATTATGATAAGAATGTATACATTATTATAACAAATATCTAGTGTGTTTATATTAAAAAATTTTTGTATTTATAACAATTTTCTATAAATCTGACAATTGAAATTATTTTTAGAATTCTGGCAGTCTAATTGTATGTTTATTTACCACAACTTAGCTCAAAAAAAGATTAATCAATCTTAATGAAACATGCTTGAATACTTTACTTTAGTCTTCCTTTTCAGTTTGTTGACATAAATATTTGATACAGGCATTTCTCAGAATTGATATACTGGTGATATTTTAACTAAAACTTTCTCTGGATAGTCGTCTCATTACTAAATAGAATTACTGTATGCATACAAATATACAGCATGTCCCACAAAGAGGAATACGCTTTTGATTTAGTATCACTCGCCCATTCCCCCACAGATTCTATTGAAACTTTATAGACCTTTTAACAAAGGCTCAAAAAATGTTCTGTGAAAATTTCAATCTTCAAAGATTAATAGAAACAAAATGGCAGCTTTGAAATAAAAACATCAATTTCAGATAAACCACATTTTTTATTCATAACAAAATAGCTGGTAAAAATGATTAAAAACAGATGATGTATTGTTAAATACCTGTTTAAATTGAATGAAACAAGTTAATAATTAGTCATAACCATGACTAACAGTCAAATAAAGAATATCTATTCCACTTTTTTTTAAATTAGGTTAAATTTAAATGGATAACTAGAAAGTGTTTAGGCTAAGTGTCTGATGTCTGTAATGAAGAAAGGTGCAAAAGATATAAACTACAACCAATATTTTCATAGATAAGGTATCAAATTCTTGTTATATGTCCAATACGTGACAATGCAAATTGCAAACAAAATTTAAAAAAATTAATATTCATAAAGCCACTAGAAGTCACATTTTTAAAAAGGTTTCACACTACAAATTTCACAACCAAAGTCATTTGGTTTTCTCCTTCCTCTTAATTTCACAATAAAAATAATTTTTAAAAAATACCTCTATAGTACTACATTTAAACCAAATGCTTGGCTTAAATGCAGTTCTGTTATTATAAATCTATTTTTTATTATTTATAATAATAATAATCTGGTTCAGGATTTTACCATTTACAGAGTTGATTTATAAATAATTTTCATTTCCAAAATATCATGGTCAAAAAACACAGGAAGAAGGGATTTTTGTAATAGAAAAATTATTTTTTGTTGACAGTTTTTTTTTAAATGAAAATTCTGATGCGTTAGAAATTTTATGATTTTCACGATACTAGATCTAATGAAAATTAGATGGAATGTTTGGTTCGAATAACTGTGCCTAGTGCACCATCCATTATTCAGAACTTATGCCAGTGGATCATTAATATCTTTAAATAAAGTCCTTGTTAGTGTGATCAATATATATTTAATTTATAACACATTTAGATACATTTTCACTTATTTAAATATTATATTATTAGTAATTTATCTCACTGTTGAGTTTAAAAATGGTGTACGTGTACCATATTTATACTTAAAGAGTATTAAAATTAATGTATTCATATTTAGTTTCACATTTTAACTTACATCTTTTACTGTTTGATTTACAGTTACAATACTATTAAGATGAAAAAATATATAATATAAAACAGTTGTTGAAATCAACTAGATTAACAAATTTATATGCTTTACATAAGAAAGAAGAAAAGAGTTACATAGTTTATTTACTATTAATAAGGAGGACATGAAACTAAACAATGTTTGCTGATTACCAAATGTTTGTGCAATTTTTTACAACCAATGTTTATACCAATAATATTGTTCATAAAAGTATTTTCTGATATATGACTTTTACATCACTTTGTCAACTAACTTACTAAAATAGAATTATTTTGATAAATGTTTTTGTAACACGACATTAAATAATACAAACCACTGTGAATATTGTTAATTCACAAGAGTATTTATTGTTTATCCTGACAAGTCTTTAAAGTTTTAATACTCATCAGTTTGTATACATTAACTGATGAAAAAAAGAATCTTTTTAATAATTCTCTGTATTTTGTTTTTTCTTTGTTTGAATTGAACCACAAATTATGACAGTTTTCTTATCTGGAATATAAATATATTTATTTTACGATTTGGTTTAGATTACTCGAAGTTATTTAAAACCTATTCATATCGAATTGAGCATAAATAAGTGCATTTTTTATATACATTATGTACTGACCTGTCACTTAACAATATCCTTCAATTTTCGATAATGTAACTTTGCTTTTGTTTTGTAAAAAATGATGTAATTTTTTTATAACTACAGAAAAAAGTAGCTACACTGATTTAAATGAAAAGAAAACAAATTTACTTTTGCTGCAAATATTTAGTAATAATCCAAGAAATGTCTCTGCTGCTAAATATCTGCTTACTTTAATAATTTTTTTTTAAAGCATTTTACTGCTTGCTAAAATTTTGCATCTGTAAAATTTTTTTCTTTTTTAACTGGTATCGACTACAACAATCATAATCTACCAATAAACATCAATCACTCTTATGCATATAAATCATTTGAGATACAAGTGGCACTAATTAAGAATGTTTTTATCGAGAGCAATTATGTTAATTTCACAACTACGGTTGATAAGGTGAACAGAGTAAAGAAATCATTTATATGGCTGAACATTACCTGCATTTTAGAGGATTTGCATAATGTAATGTTATAATTGGTTTTCTTCACTCCTCACTTTTCTAAGCAAGTTTGGCGTGGATGCTTGTTATTCTTGATAGTGTTAACGTCATTTGTCAATAAATCGTGTCTCATATTAACCTACACAATTGTTAGGATATTCCAAATGACATATGCACATAAATCGCAAACCACATGCGAGATAAACCACAATCATTTTAAATTAACTGATAAACAAGAAGAATCAATTAATAGAATGTAGCTTCAATCATCAGTATTTTATCCTTATTTCACACTTTTCAATTTCCAGGATGCTACTTCGTATTCTAAGCGTTTCAATAATTTTTGCTATACCCAGAACATCCGGATTAGGTTGTCAATAGATGCAGTAAACTATCTTATCAGAGATCAAAATTCCCTCTTTCTTGAATCAAATGTAAATTTTATTAAATATATATTTTTAAAAGTAATTTATAATACAAAACTATTTATTTAAATTTAAATCTAAGTCAAATGTAAAAAGTAAAAATATTAGTGAAATATAAGCTAATCACTTACCAAACCAATTGTAAATAAGCCCATTAATATAAGGAAAAATACATCTGTGCAACTTCTTGTCTTAACTGGGCCTTTAAATTCTTTTGATCCTGAAACTCCATCAACCTACAAAAAAATACGTTAAGTTGTTAAACATTTTATCAGTCTATGTGGAATTATTTGTATCGATTGTCAAAATAAATATGTTAATAAAAGTAATATTATTAATATAAAAATATACATTAAGTCACTGTTAATTATTGTTTTTTAAGCGGTTTTTTAAAACTTCACATGAAAAATTGAAATACAATTAAAAGTTATATATATTTTGTTAATATTTATTTGTATACTTACATTAGGCTAGCCTGAAAGTATTGATTCTAGCACGAATAGGTGGACGTATAAACATGAATCAACCATCAAGTTTGTAGATTTAACTTCCAGACAGATTAAAGAATATCTTTAATATTCCATATTGAAAATGGTATTTTAAAGCAGAAAGAGCACTAAAGAGAGCATGTAAAATGCTATAAAATTTAAGAAGAAAAAGTTCTGAAAAATTCCAGAGAAAAAACTATAAAATTAATATTACCTAAAAAAAAAAACCCAACTGAATAATCTTTACCTACCTTTAAGTGATTACCTGTCTTCAAGTGATTGGAAATGTAATCTAATATTAGAAGTAGGTCATAAGGGGTAGACCACATATTAGTGGCTAGGTGATGGAATCGTCTTCTTTACAACAATACTCCTTTAGCCCTTAGCAACCTCTATTCCTCTCCTTTAGAAGCTAGCAACCGCTATTTTGAAATGGAAAATTTTATGAAAAATTATTACATCGTTTCATCAAATAGAAAGGAACCTTTTTTTAAAACTTCATTAAAACAAAAAAAAAAAGATTTGACTAACTGTATTATAATCATACAAACTACTGAATATGTCCATGCTTTGTTTAGTAGGTAGTTATCAGATTATAGGCTGGCTTAACTTTTCCAGTCTTGTTAGCTGTAGTATAATACGTCAAGCAATACGTAATAGTCTTTGATAAAAATTTACAGCATAGTAGCCAGTTGTTTTAATCTTACAGTATAATTATTTTAATACTTACTATACAACTTATTATAGACGCTTACTAACATTCTTTGTAATTTTCTAAAATAGATAATTACAAACAAAAAAAAATACTTACATCGGAATTACGGAAAGGCTCAACTCTCTCATCACTACTGAAACAACCACCCATGATTATGCTATCCAAAATAATCTGGGGGTTAAACAAAAACTAACAGCAAATGATGTGTAAAACGTTCAGCAGATTAATGGTAGTTCATCTGGAATAAAAAAAAAGTTAGTTACCAAGAGAAAAGTGAGTTCTATCTATTTCAACCCTACACACATACATTCACTCACTGTTTCCTTCCGTCCACTCTCTTTACACCTAGAACCATTTTAACTTTATAAAAAAATATTATTATTAGCTTACAAAACATGGAGTATCTCTAATATAAACAATTTGGTTCTTAATGACCTTAATCAAATAAATTAGCTCTTTAGTAATACAAATTTATAATGGGTTCACTAACCCATAAATAATTACTATATCAAACAGAAAAATAAAATAATTATTTGGGAAAATGTCAATGCGTATGTAAGTTAATGCTGTGTGCATGCGCATGTGTGTGTCCTCCTTATAAAGTTTAAGTAATCGTTAGTTGTTAAATCCGATATTTTAATTTTACCTTATAAATCCAAATTGAAACGGATGTTGAATGTATATATATATATACCTTATTTTCATTTTTAAAATAATAAACTGAGACACTATTTATGAGTATTTTTTTTAAATTATACATCACATGGATGGTTTTACAAAAAAAAATAAAATAAAATAAATTATATCGATCTAGGTCCAGGAAGAAAAATATTTCACACATATGTTTCACAAATTCAGACAGAAGTAAATATGCATGATACTTTTCTAGTTAAGCTTCATCATTTGAAAAAAATTAATTTTGTAATTTAAAATTTTTAAATCGTATTTAAATTTCTATTTTATTATTTTTTTTTACTATTAATGATTTTTGAATACAATGATAAATTTATTAAGATGATGAAAGTTCCAAACAACTAAACTTAAATGTCTAAGTCTGTAGAGAAATCTCAAATATTTCAATTCTGTATTAGACAAAATTAAATGTAAATGGATTGGAAGTTACTCAAAAATCTTAAATGTCTGGTTATTTTTATGATATTAAACAACGTATGAAACAAATTTTCAAATTTAGGGCAATAAACAATTTTTCTTTTTCAAAATTTAAAATTATGAATTAAAATATAAAATTGTTGATTTATCAAGAATTATACTGCAATTTATATGAACAGTAGACCTCAGTCATATTACTGTAAATTAAAAAAAAAAATTAGCTATAAAAATAGATTTAATTAATAACGTGAAAATTAAAAACGCAATACAAAATGGAATAATTTTCGATTACAATAATCGACTGTGTAGAGTTTAGACAGCACCATAAAGTAATCTTATTGAATAAGCGTTATTGAAACATTGTTTCCTGAACCACCGTAATACTAATTTTTTTAAATAAATTTCTTTTATAAATGGGTATCCGCGGGGAAAGAAGTAAGAAAGATTATCGAAAACTAACGTAAGATTAAATAATATTTAATAGTATACTGAAAAAGACACAGTAATAGGAAAACTGTACCATAGGATTAAAGGTAACGTAAATCCTAGAGTGAAATATTTAATTAGTCGTAGAGAAATAACTGAAAAGATATGTGGCGTCAGGAGTGGAAGATATATGACGTGAAATAGTTCACGTATTGGTCGTTTGGAGATAGAAACTTGCTCTCCCTACAACTTTTCATTGCCACTATACAAATGCCACCATACAAATGTAACTACCATTTTGAAACGGAGGATTTTTTGAAAAATTGTTACCCATACATCTTTCCGTCTAACAGCGAGGAAAGCTATTTGCTTATTATCATCTTGTTTTTTTTTGTGCACTGTCTTTTTATCGATTGTAATATCTTTTCTTTCATCATTCAGGAATTAAATTTTGATAGATAGATGAAAAAAATAATTAATAATTATCAAATACTTATGATCACTGACTGTTTAATATTCCATATTACGAGAGATTTTGGGCATATCTTATCAGCTCCAGGAATGATTAAGATAAAAAAAGAGAAGAAAAACTTAGAAGATCCAGTAAAATTTTAATTAAACTTCAAAAATATTTAAAACAATAAAAATAAATAAATTAAACAGTTTAACACTTAGCTTTTGTTACCATATAATGTAAAATACTAATAATTTCAATTGAAACAGTAGAATGTAACGACTATTTGCTCTTTGAAATTAGAAGGTCATCAGAAATAAACAAAACTTTCAAATTCTATTGGAAAGCGTGATGATCTTTAGCTACGCTAACGGTCACAAAGTAAAACAAAGAATTTCCATTATATAATCTCCTGTACTTGTATATAAATAATTGTGAACAAAGGAACAGTTCTCTTAACGAAATTGAACAATCGTTAACAAAGCTTATACGTCTGATGATGTCACGTACTAGTTCAAGGCTTTCAGGCTACGTACTAAGTGAAGTTGTGTCTGTTAAAAATAAACACATAATAAGTTACCTATAGCAATGCTACGTGAATTATTTTTATTCATTACTGGTTTACAGTATAATAACAATAATAATGTAAAGAATAAAGGTTATTTATTTAAGAGCTCTAATTTATAAAAATTTCACAAATTCACTTTTAATTTTTTCCATTTAAATGAAGAACAGAGGTTTTCCAACTATAAAAAAAGAAGAAAAAAATAGTTTGGGTTCATAATAAGGAATTGACGACATACCTGGGAACCAAACATATGTTCATTCCCTTTTAGTTGAAACTTACCTATCTCAAAATTGAATAGTCTTCAAATAACTATTGCATATGAAAGTTTCTTAATGAGATGCATTAAATAAAAATTACATTATTTGTTTACAAAATGACGGAAAAAGAGTTGCATAGATACAAAGTAATATATAATGTCTAATTTTTTTCTCCACGGATAGGCCTTCAAGGATCACGCAAATATCATTTCATATAGTTTCTTTCTTTCTTTTTCTCCTCCTTTCGGACCTAGAGCTCTTCTTTCTTCAGATTCCCTCTGCTGAGTAAAGGTAATACAAAAAAAAGAATGCTAAGATTTAATTATTTATACGTGATTTTTTTGTCATTCGTCTTAAAATAAACAGCAATGATTAAATCTAGTTTTAGACAAATCTAAATAACCTAAAAAAATGTGTTTACGTTTTGAAACGTTCACGAACTTTCATTTGGGAAAAAATTAAATATCGTAAAATTTGACAGTTATATTTTTATTAATTTTTATGAATACAATTATGATTACAAACATGGTGGACTGAATTCGTACAGCAGCCGCCACGTAACAGCGAGCTTGGATAATCAGCCCTAACGTTACTATTATACTGTGTTCTCTGAAACATTGTCACACCATGATAGTCATCTGTTGCATAAACATGATGTATGATATGCTGGATAGTAACCGTCGTCACTCCAAGCTCGCCGTTACCTGGCGGCGACTGAACACAGAGTACAGAATGCTTTAGTGTTTACTACAGAGCTATTTTTAAGGGAAGTATGAGTAGTTCAGACTGGTTACTGGTTAACCTCGATCATCCATAATCGACCAAACGAGTACATAGTCGCTGCATGTTACATCTTTTAAACGCATATTATTTTTATTCACTGGCATTGAATTTGATAATGAAATTAGTTTCTCATTGTCACAATTAAAATATGTACACTGTTATACCATCTGAAGCATAAGTTAAGTCTATCTTCGTGGCGGAGTGGTAGCGTCTCGGCCTATCATCCGGAGGTCCCGGATTCGAATCCCGGTCATGCACGGCATTTTTCATACGCTACAAAAATTACATTTTATATTCATACGCAATCTTTTCGAGCTTATGTAGTGAATTAATTCATTAAGAAAGAAAAAAAGTTAATACTGCTTGTTAATATACGCCTTTCAGGCGTACACAATTATACGAATAGCGCGATCGGCCCTAAAATTAGGTCATTCTTTCTCAACAAGGTTGAAAACTTACAAACATTTCTACCTTAAAACAACATAGTGTTCGAATATACTTCTGCAGTGCTAAGTAAACGGAGCTCATAATTATCATATCTATAAACATTACAACAAAAGTTTCCACAGCAACGTTTTCACCGTTAACCACAAACTTCTAATAGAGAATAAAACTAGAAAAATGAAGGACTTCAACAATCTTTACTTCAACAATTACACGTTATCATTTTTTGTAAACTATCATTTGTCAGACAGCTTCCTAAGAAAAAAAAAAAGCGTTTCTGTGTTCACTGTTCACTGGTACAGAGGAAGTTTCTACTGCCACACCACCAACACGTGATCTATTCACTCCTGTCACACACCTTCCAGTCTATCTCTAAACAGTACACATTGAATTCTTCATTCTGCACTACACTATCTTAAAGCATCTTAGACCGTTCTCCTACTACTGAACAATTGGTAACTTTATCAGTACACTAATAAATACTTAAATCTTACTCGGTCGTTCATGTAAATCGTATATTTAAAAAATAAAATACGGTATTTTTAATTTTTTTTTACAATGAATAAAACAGATAAGGAATGAAATTTTCTATGATTCAGCATTTCCTTCAAAAGAATTTGTAAATTTTTACAATATAATTACAGCCCACCCAAAGAAAAAGATGGAGCCATCAAAAACACTCATAACGATATTAGGTAAATCTCCTTATTTCATTTTAAACTGTTAAAATATTTCTTACGAACATTTATGTAAATTAGATAAATTAATTTAAAATCGTAAATGTATTATCAATTTTGATTATCATCATCAGAATGATTTATTATTAAACTTATTGATTATTAAAATGTTATTACTACTTATTTATAATTTATTTTAACACCAGCTCGCTATAAATACAGAGTGATTCAAAGAAACGGGAAATTTTAAAAATTAAATAACGTTAATGAAAAATTTTTTTTAGAAAATGAATTTTATTTCATGTAATTGTACAAATGTTGCCATTTTAGGATACATAAATTTTAGTTAAAGATGACATCTTGCAGGTGACCTCCTCTTCTACGTGAACACTCACGAAGTCTCTTCGTTAAATTGTTCATGGTTTGACGAAACATCTCAACTGGAATTTCCGCAATTGCTTCTCGGATCTTTGCCTTCATTTCTTCCGTTGTAGCAGGTCTACTGTGGAACACTTTGCTTTTAAGGTGACCCCACAAAAAGTAATCGCAAGCTGAGAGATCAGGCGATCTGGGAGGCCATCTAATGTCACCATTTCTTGAAATGACACGTTTCCAAACAATCGGCGTACAGCTGCCATTGATATTCGTGCAGTATGTGACGTTGCTCCGTCTTGTTGAAATCAGACTGTGTTAAGAATCGGTGGAAATCTCTTTTGTTGTTCCACAACAAAGGTTTCAAGCACGGCTACGTAACGAGCCAACGTCACTGTAATCGCAAGACAGTTGTCATCCTCAAAAAAATAAGGGCCTATAACACCGTAAGATGACATAGCACACCACACGGTCACTTTCTGGCTGTGCAACGGACGCTGGTGTAGCTGCGTAGGATTTTCTTGTGCCCAGTTCTGAAATTTTGCTTGTTAACAAATCCACTGAGGTGGATATGCGCTTCGTCTGACATCTACAGTTCGTGAACAAACTCTTCGTTATCATTTATCTTCTGAAGCATAACATTACAGAATTGTGCTCGAACAACTGCATCGTTCGGTTTCAGTTCCTAGATGATCTGCAACTTGTATGGATGGTATGGCAAGTCCTTCACTAACATTCTTCGAACACTTGAACTATGCAACTGTAAAGAATCTGAGAGACGACGGATTGACCGATGTGGACTTCGTGTGACAGCATCTTGTAAAGCTTAAACATTCTGTGGTGTACGGACGGTTCGCTCACGGCCTGGAGGTTTCTTTTTCATTGCCGAACCAGTTTCCTCAAAATTAGATATCCATGTTTTAATTGCATATGCTGATGGACACGGTCGTGCCGTCCCAGATTAAAATGACGGCGAAATTCTCTACGCGCTCCCTCCACAGTGTCGTTGTTTCTGTAAAACGCTTTGATAGCAAATGCACGTTGCGCACCACTCCAAGGAACCACGACAACTAAATGGCAGGTTAGGTTAGAGAGGCTGGCGCCACTTAACAAGTGGTATCAATCGCCCACGGCTACCAACACAACTTTAAAAATTTCCCGTTTCTTTGAATCATCTTTACGTGCCATAATCGCTTTGTAAGAAATTATGCTTCATATAATGGCTTGATTATTGCAATCTACAAGTATCGACTCTTGTCACTAAATTAAGAGCGCTGGTCGGAGCATGCGCACTATTAAACGCCGCATTACCATTTAAATATACAATATTTAGTACAGTCTGTACAATATAAAAAATAGACTCTAAAAACCTGAAGTAATTCATTACTTCATAGAAACACTAGTAGCGCGAATGGTAGAATAAAAACTTAATATATATTTATTACAAGGCCATTAAAATAATAGTATTTGTTTATTTTAATGAATTCCTGAGCAGAAGTAATACCATTATGGTTCAACATAATGGAAATTACTTCTTAATTTTTATTTATTGGTTTATAACTGGTATCACCGTTTTTTGTTTTTTTTTTTTCATTTTATTAAATAGTGCATTATTTATACAGTAGTATATGAATAAAGCCATAAGTCTATACAACTTATTAATAATAATATTAAAAATGTTTACAACATTTATAATAATGAATCATACATATTAATCAAACAAACATAATTTATACGTTGGAATAAATTAGTTCTAAAATGGATAAACAAGTCATAACACAGTAAAATTAAAATAATTTTATTTCTATAAATATACTACGTAAAGATTTATAAAATAAGCATTTAGTTATAGTTAATTAATTGTGGTTTCACAAAGTGGTGGCGTAATCTATAGTCACAAAAAATACCTCCTTTCCTACGCATGCATTATTTCAATTATAATTTAGCTGATGTCTACTATAATAAACTAAATACGAATATACTTCAAAATATTAGATATAATTTTCATTGGATGTTAAGAAAGAACTTTTAATACTTTTCATCAACAGTTGAACAACGAAAAATGAAATTTACCAAGTGCTTCTATCTCGAAATGATCTATTTTTTAAGTAGGAGACCGCTCCGACTAAGGTAAAAGGTTCTACTCTTTCACCCAGTGAAAGAGACGACTCACAAACTTTAAATGGAAATAGTAGGGTTACGATACATAATTTTAAAGGACATTGAAAAACAAAAACTTTGAATAAAATATAAAAGATTACGGGCTACGATACTCCTAACCAAAATTATAACCGTTTAACATTTTTCACGGTTTGTTTCAAAAATAGCCTACATTACATCGTAAGAATGGTATTTTGAGGAATGATCCTCAAAATGGATGTTATGAGGTAGAAGTATTTGCTAAATTAATTTTTTTTAATGTTTCATTGTTGAACAGTTTAAGAGATATCTAAAAACAGTAAACAATATTATAAACAACATTTATCTTATCTTATATATATATATATATATATATGAAAATGAATGTTTATTTGTTTATCCCTTATGCGTTCCTATACCAATCATCCGATTGTGATGAAACTTTGGTGAGTTGTACGCACGTACGCGAAGGTTTCTGAATTAATTTGAACCCGCTAGATAGATGGCACTGGGGTTGAGATATTTTGAAAAATTGTATTTATAGAACGATTTAGTTCATATTCAGAATATATATTAGTTTCGTTAAAAAAAATATTTTGGCAAAAACTATACCCGTTAGGCGGCGCCGGTGTCGAGATATTTACGAAACAAATATACAAACAGATTTTCTTTTTCTCTCTCTCTATATATATATATAAATAAATAAAAGGCAATGTTCGTATGTCTCTCCGCTAAAGACTTAAAAACTACTGGACCGATTTACGCGCGGTTTTTAAAAAAATGGTCCGCGTTGTCCGGATAAGGTTTAAAGCCTCTGAAATCCTCGATCTGACCAGTTGAAAGAAAGATGGGGTATTTTGAACCGACTATTGTATTTAGAGAGTAGTTTGAGTTAAATCCGATATGTAGTGCTCTTGTTTTCTCAATTAGATTTATTTAAAATCTGACTTTTATAAAATGAAAGGTTAAATTTTATGAAGTTCTACAATGTTCAGTTTTTTAATATTTTATAAAACTTTCAATTGTGTTTACAATTGAATTTTTTTAACTTGAATTTTTTACCTCAAAAGTTTTGTTTTTCAATCCCCTTTAAAATGATATGCTACAACTTTATCCGTTCCATTTATAATTTTTGAGTTGCTCCCTGGGTGCTTAGAGTGTAGTGGTACTCGTATTATACAGAAAAACTGATGTACTTAAAGGTACGAACATTTTCTTTAATTTAATTTTTCTATATTTAACTACTGAAAAGCTATTTAAGGGTTGTTATATTTGGTTAACACCCGGTGAGTATTATACGTATATTTAGAAACAATCATGAAAGTTTAAAAAATTTTTTTATTCTTTAACTTTGGTGTTTTATGTTATATATAAATACGAAACAGTATACAAGAAAATACCACACCACCTCTTCGTAATAAATACCTCGGCACATCCTGATTTAAACATAATATTTCACACGTGACATAATAAATGACAACATCCCGTATTTACGATTTCTTAATCTGAAAATTTTTGATAAAAAATGTATAAATTATTAAAAAATATTTTTCAACATATAAAGCATTTATTACACGATTAGAAATGAACACAGCGCAAACATCCATTATACTTATATAATATTATACACATAGGTAAAGTTTTATGTAACGGAATTTTTGATTTAATTATAATGCTTTTAATTTTTTCCCTAGGTTTTTCTTAAGTCGGATGAGATGCGGCTGGATGCCCTTCAGCAATTAAAATTAACACAGGATATGGAATATCCTGGTTACTGTTTATTCCTAATGAAACTTAATTTCAATATTTAACAAGAATCAGGATGCTAACTAAGTAAAACCAGATTCCTGTAACAATAAAATATCAATTACACAACACATATTTTCTTTATTCTTTTTTTATTCAGCAAATAACGAATTTTAGATAATATATTTTCTATAACTAACGAAACAATAGTTCATCAAGTTATAAATGGAGCCATAACAAAAATTTATATATATATATATATACGTGCAAGCATACATTGCATGTTTGGATATATTGATATATAATTCGCAATATTAATGCATATATTGCGTTTAACGTTTATAAAAACCTTCATTTACACACTTTCATAATGAAGTAGATCTAATTATATACATAAATACGAAATGGTAGTTTGTATTTATTTTGCAGTTAATAATTTTTAAAATCTTCAACATAGTTTAAAAATATTTTTATTAAAATTGAAATAATCAATTATTTACCTTATTAATTTAATTAATAATTTTTACAATTTTTCATAATTTTTACATTTATACATTGACTACAATGTACATATGACTGTTTTACCTGGGTAATAAATTAGTATAAATATTCTTTAAGTTTTGTTCTTTAAAAATTGGCCCCTCCCCCTTTCCCGATTGTATCTATCTTATTTTCGATTAGAATTATTTTTATGCAAACCAGAGATTTCTATACACTTCCCTTTCTCTACCTTCTGTCAAAACTTTTCCTTTAAAATGTTTTATTTAAACATTCGGCTAAATCACTTTATCTCATGCCGATAAATTTAATCCAGTGAAATCATTCAAGTGTCTCAGAAACATCCGTTTTCCATACTTTGTTTACTGATGAAGATGTAAAAAGAGCTAAATAAATAGAAAATTCCTGAATAAATTTAATTACCGTTATTCTTTTACACAAACACATCCACAATATTCAGTCCTTCATTAACGCAGTTTATTACAGTTTTATTTATGAGACTGAATAAATATCATCATATTATTTCATATATGAAGTAGACAAAAACAAAGATATTAATATTCTGTCAAATGGCAATGCCATTGAAAATGACGTTATCGCTGTAGGACTTAAGAAGACATGCTTTATATTTTGAAAGTAATAATAACAATAATGGAATAACAAAACAGGTTATGTTTTTTGTTATACTAAGTAACAATGATCATAACTACTTTTAAATAATAAATAAGCAAAAATAACTTTAATTGATGCCCAATTTAATACTTTCTACCGTAGAAAACGAAGGATAAATCCTGCTTTTTAATCCTCAATGAAATAGAGGTCACAAAAACTTAAATGCATCACTCTTTTTAAAGTTGGTTCTTTTCTTAATTAATTAATTGATAATAATCGGTGCCAGTAATAAGAACAATCCCAAATGTTAACAAAGACAAAAGCTGACAAAGCTGTTATACTTTTCTGGCGTTAGTTATTTAAACAGTTGAAAAGTAATGATACATGTAAAAAATTTTTTTTTTTCTCTATCCCACCACCAAAATCACCTCTCAAAAAAATATTTTTTATTTGTCAACGTTTACTATGTTAAATGAAAAAACAAAAAAAAAATTCCTCTGAAAAATGTACAATCAATAAAAAGTTACCTAAGATTTCTTTTTTGGGGGATGCGGGTGAATTATGATGATTTTTTCTTGTAATATTATTATTAAAAGTTTAAATTAAAAAAAAAATAATATTTTTAAACTTTGATCGGCTTCCCACCCTCAATATTACCTCCAAAATATTTTTTTTTGTTTTTTAGGTGGATCACTTGAACTACAACTATGCCTAGGAAGACATTCGGTTAAAAAAATATGCATAAGTAACAGTTTTTTAGTGAAGGGGAAAATTTGGGAACAAAATTTCTTTAGAACGGGTAAGATAAGCATGTATATATGTAATAAGCTTAGTATAAAATTATATAAGTTTGCGAAATTTGGAGAAAACTGACCCCAAAGATCTACTCCACCACCTGGAGATATTGAGCCCAAACTTTGCCAATAAATTGCCCCATATATACACGAGTCTTTGTTCCAAATTTCATCAAAATCGGTTTATCCAGTCAAAAGTTAAGATTCAAACATGCTAACGCACGTAGTAAGAACATTACCCCCACTTTTTTTTGAGATCCCTAGGTTATGAAACGTTGAGAAATGAAAAAAAAGCCCATATACCATTTTTTGACCGATTACCATACTTTCCTTCTTGCAGCATAGCAAAATAAAAAATGTTAAAAAAATTCAAAAAATCGATAATTATTATTTTTAAACTCTGATCGGCTCCCACACCCGTCATGTATTTTTTTTTTGGGGGGGGGGGGTTACATGCACTGCTACTGTGTTGATGAAGAAAAAAAATTGGTTAAAAAATAGTCACAAATAAAAATATGGATTTTTTTTCTATTTCTAGGGAAAGGGAGAATTTGGGGGCGATTTTTTTAACGTTAAGATAACCATGTAAGCATATACTGAGCTGGAGTTACGTTTGCAGAATTTGGAGAGAAAATTGACCCCAAAAAACTACCTACCCCACTCCCTGGAAATATTGAGACCCTCCAAACGTTTACCAAAGAACTGCCTCATACAGACGAGTTTTTATACAAAATTTCATCAAAATCTGTTAATCCAGTCAAAAGTTATTAAGCTTCGAACACATGTACGAACATTATCCCCCATTTTTTTTTTGTGTGTGTGTTTTGGGGTCCCTGGGTCTACAGGAAGAGAAATTAAAAAAAACCCATACCCCATTTTTTGACTGATTATCATACTTTCTTTCCTTCTTGCGACATAGCTGTAGAGCAAAGGTACGATGGCAGAAAAGTAAACAGTAACGATTTTTTTTTTGTGTAGTTTTCAAATAAGTCGACTAATGTGTAACTCATGAAATTTATGATGAAAAAATGATTCTTCCCAATAAGCATTCTTACTTCTGTTTTAATACTTTAGTAAAATCTCAGCCCTGTTATACATGGGGCTCAGAAATTTAATATGTTTAAAAAAACGATTAGAGGCAAAAAAAATTGTTAACCTACTTAAATTTTCACAAGAGGTATAATGTATTAACGATGTAAAGACAGGCTGTAATACTCCTAGCACCCATTTATTATTAAGTACGGGCTGATCGAAATAACTATTACCATATGACAGTCATTTTTACAGTAACAATTATATGGATATATTAACAACGCTAGTTGTTAATGAATGAATAAAAAGTTGGTTTTAAATGCAACCTAATCAGGAATTTCTTAACTTATACGTGACGTTGTCAGTTAATTCCCAGTTTTTGAGAACATTAGACTTATTTTTCGATCGCATTTCATTTACCAAGACTTATTTTTCGGTAGCATTTCATTTACCAAATTGATCGTCAATCCCACCGTTTGAAAGGTCCTTAATGAAAAGGATGAATTACTTCTTAAATCGCTTTACTGAAACTAACGACAGCTCTCGAGTGGAATCGCTCACATTATCCGACCGAATTCAAAACTATCTTCGAAGAAAGGCAATCAATGCAGAAATATACTGAGAAATCTTAGAAACACTGGGTCAATGCGATGTCAATATACGAAACGCTGGGAAACAAAGATGGTTTACCAGTTCATTAAGGAGCTGCTGTATCTACTCCTATTCCATGATAACGTTGCTCAAAACATGGAAGAGTTTTCATAAACGAAAACAATATTTTTAAGGCATATTTTTACATAAAAAAAAGAATATTGAGTTGCAATAAATTTTTATCAATTATTAGACAAAATAATTCATACTTAAAAATTTATTCTCGTTCATTTACTGCGAGGGCAAGTCAAAAAGTAAAGTGAAATAAAAAAAATTAATATATTTATTTGTACCTACATAAATGATACATGCATTATTTCTCAACATAATCCACTCTTACTTCTATGCACTTAGTCCATATTTTAACGAGCTTTTGAATTCCTTCCTGGAAGAAAGTTTTCGGTTTGGTGGGCAGAATAGTTTTCACCGCTTCTATGGTCTCTTTATCAGATCGATAATGATTCTCTCGCAACTCTTCATTTAATGGGCCAAAAAGATAAAATCGCTTGGAGCCAGGTCCAGACTGTATGGAGGGTGGCCCAGCAGCTGAAAACCGAGAACTTGAAAGTAAAGGTTGTTTTTTTGCCCGTATGGAGAGTTATCCTGAAATAAAATTATATACCTTTCGAAAGTTTACCACGTGTTTTGGATATAATTTTTTGCTTCAGTAAACGCAGTTCTTACTGTTTACTGATTGACCTTTAGGTGTGAAATAAAGCAATAGTGAACCTTCCATATCCCAGAAAATCGTCATCTTCACCTTTTCTGCAGAAATCTGAGTTTTGAATTTTTTTGCTATGGAGATGAAGGATGTTTACACACTAAACTTTGTTGCTTATTTTCGGGTTCAAAGTCACAGACCGATGTCTCATCAACGGTTATTATTCGCTTAAGAAATGAGTCTCTTTCATCTTCGTAACCTCTTAAAAGCTTCTGGGAAATTCTCAAACGATTCTCTTTGTGGATGCCGGTCAATTGACGTGAAACCCAGCGAGCATAGACTTTTCGAAAGTTTAAAGAATCATGGATTATTGAAAATGCTGAGCCGTGGTTTATATTCAAATCGCTTGCAATGTCATCGACTGTAATTCGTCGATTACCGAGAATCATTTGTTTAACCGCTTCAATATTGTCGTTAGGCTTTAAAGTGGAAGACGACCTACTTTGCCGCTGTTCATCACCGAGAGAAATCATACAATTTTTAATCCATTCGTAAATTTGACTTCCACTCAAAACAACTCTCTCCATATTGCTGCTGCATTGGACGAATAATCTCTGCTGGTTTCACTCCTTCTGAACTGAGGAAACGTATTACTGCTCGCATTTCTTCCTTGGTGCATCAGACAAAGGAGCACTCATTTTAAACAAACTTTTAAACACAATCATAAAAGCTATTTATGATTGTGTTTAAAAGTTCATTGTTAGCTAAATGAAACAATACTTTCAATAAACAGCTGATAGAGGTTATGAGTTATAGCAGAAAACTCATTGCCCATAAATGTGATGTGAGGGAAATAAAAATTTCCCTTTATTTTTTGACATACCCTCGTTTATATATGATGATAATGAATTGAAAAGCAACTGATATTTCCGAAATAAGTTTCAGTAAAATAGAATATTTACGGAATGGATAAAGTCTGTGGTTATTTATACAATTTACTACTTTTATTTTTAGTGTTATCAACACATAGTGATTTTTTTATTTAACGACAGTATTACGACCCTGTTAAATATAAAATAGTATATTATTTAAATTAAATAAACGATGTTTATACGTAGACACTTTTCGTTAATTTTTAAAATTATCTTATTTTATTTATTTATTTTTAAAACTTAATTTAATTTGTATTATTCATCATTCTATTTTTTAATAAATAAAAATATATCGTGACACGCTACATATTTAGGTAAATTTAAATTATTCTAAATATTTTAAGATTTAAATAATCGATTCGGATAACATTATTATATTGTTCGGAATCTAACAAAACTACCATTAATTTTAAATCGAATAAAAACAAAGTGGAAAAATAATCCACTTTTATAAGATTAAATAAATGTAAAATGGACATTGAGGTGACTTCGAACCTGACTGCATTCTGTGGGTGGCTATTTCGTCACTCCATAGTCACGATAGTTATAGTACAAAACTTATTTACCATTCAAATCTCCAATTCATTAAATTTTCATCTAAATTTTATTTACTTTCATATCGTAAAGACAACAGTTTTGAAAATTGTCGCTACGTCCATGTAAGTAAGAATTTTTTTCAAACTTCCTAACTCCTAAGTCTCTTCCACAACAGGGACGAAACGTTGACAATCAAAAAAAAAAAAAAAAATCTGATGTGGACATCACATGACTTCCTTGTACGCCTATTAAATTACATATACACATTTTTTTTAAATGAAAAGAACAAAAAATTTTATTTCATTAATAATTTCTCATATTTGTTCGTTTTTTTTATTGTTATTATTTAATTATTACTTATCGTACATTTTTTTTACAATTAGAGGTTAAATTATTAATAAATCAATATATTTAAGTTTAAAAAAAGTAGATGAAGTCTGATGTGCCTCCCCTTGTAAGATATTTCATTAAATAAAATTTTATTTGGCTATAACTCTGGAAGCAATGAAAATAAGTACCACTTATGATAAATCGTTGAAAAGCTCTCAATGTGGGCTTATTACTGCAGTTAAGAAAAAGTCCAAAATCCAAATTGAATTGGACGTTTTTGGACACTTTTGGTTCAGTCGATTGCATTCAAAATGGGAGGTACGCAACTAGATGTACAACAATCCTAAAAGCCAAGATTTCAACATCCTATGACTAATCGTTTGTGAGTTATGCGAGATACACACGTACGTATAGACGTCACGCCGAAACTAGTCAAAATGGATTCAGGGATGGTCAAAACGGATATTACTGTTGAAATCTGAAAACCGAAATTTTTCGCGATCACAATATTTCCTTTGCTTCGTACAAGGAAGTAAAAGCAACGCAAGAATAGATTTTCTGAAAAAAAATTGTTTACACAGTAAATTACAAAGCTAAGTGGTCTCAAAGTTCACTTACATGAAGCTGTAGTAAAAATAAAAAGAAGAAATTTTTTTATAAATAAACTAAACCTGTAAAGTAACCTAATTGTTTTTATTAAAAGTATACAGAAAAAAGAATAGCTTTAATTAAAATTTATTTGAGATATGTTTTATAACTTAATAATATGATTAATAACTTATTAAGTTGATTAATAAGATGTATGTGACTTCAAAAAATAGACTATCTTCATTTTACGCAATATCATAAGCTAATTGAAATAAATTCTATTTAACTAAAATGAAACAAAATTGCTTTCTTTTTACAAAAAAAAAAAACAAATTAACGATAATAAAAAGAGATTTTAAAATCATATTTTTTTTAAGATTAATACAAATATTGTAATATGAACTGCAAGCCACAGAATTAAAGATTAGTTAGAAGAAAAAAAAAACATTAAAAATAAAAGTTGGGGAGAATATCAATACAAACAAAAGTATGCAGATTATTGTGATTGAGATAAAAAAAAAGTAAAGATGTTTAAGGAAAACAAATTAAAATCTAGTTGTACAATATTTTAATTCTAAAAATTGTCAGAAAATTTAATTATAAAATAAATTTTTTTACCAGTGATTAAAAAAGATACCAATAGATTAAAAAGATAAAAAAAGATTCCATGCAGCAGTTGAAGAACTTACAAAATTTAAGTTTTTACTTAATCATAGATTTAAAACAAGTGCAATAGAAAAACATTCCGTGCATTTTTTTATAATTAGTAATATTATCAGTAAATAAAGCCAAGAAATAGCGTGCATAAGTATCTTGTACACAAAATGTTGAATAAGCTATACGTTACATACACATTATATTATACTAAAATTATATTGAAGCGTATTACAACGCATTAAGCGAAAAATCATATAGTATATGAAGACAAAAGATTAGAATATATGATACCGATAACTAAAGATATGGGATGTACGAGATAAGCTGAGGTTAGATTGACAATAAAACAGTGCGTTATCCGTTTAAAACTCATACAAACACAATTTCTTTAATCTTCAGTATCTTACTATTTAAAAAGCAAGTAAATTATGTCATAAATAATAACTCTGATTCTACTAAGAAATTTACAATAATTAATGAAAATAAATGCAGAATTTAAAAAGTAATTACAGCACTGATGAAATTGCAATTATAAAATCAATAACACACTTTATAAAGAGTGTTCAGAAAGTGGCGCAACCTAGTGGAAGAATGTTTTCTTCTATTGTTGTTGGTTTAATTGAGGAAAGATGGGTTTCACAATGCAGCAGAGAATATTCATTGTCTCCCAATAAATTAGAAGTGCCAGTTATGCCCAGACTCAGAATGCCCTCACAGAAAAGTATAGTATGGATGCATCCAACAAGTCTCCATCAAGCGGCTGTACGACAAGTTCCAAGAAACAGGGAATGAGGCAGATGCAGCCAAAAGTGGTCGACTGAAATTGCTAACACCAGAAAAGTTAATCTACGTGCAAGCTGCATATTCTGTTAGTCCAAAGAAGTCTGTGCAATCCCTATCTAGCCAGTCTGATCTCTCCGTTGGTAGTGCCTACACGGCACTACGTACATTTTTAAAGATGTCCATACAGAATTCATGTTGTTCAAGAGTTGTTACCTGCAGACACTGGTAAACATGTAGCATTCTGTCAGTGGTTCATGTCATAAGTACGCCAGATTGGAAAGAACACGATGATTGGTTTTGGTCTGAATGGTGTGAATGCACAGAATTCACGCGTTTGGTGTACGGGAAATCCACATCCGCTGCACGAGTCTCCTCTACACGGACAAAAAGTGGGTGTTTGATGTGCAGTGTCACGTAGGGGAATCTTCATAGCACAGTGAACAGTGAACGCTACATACAGATAGTGCAACAATTTGTAAACATTATACCTTCGGACCGGCTAGAGTACACGTGGTTTCAGCAGGACAATGCTATAGCTCATACAGCCAACAATACTATGATTTTCTTGGATCAGTATTTTCATGGACAAGTGATTTCGAAAGACTTGTGGTCCCCTCAGTCTCCTGATTTATTCTCTCCTCTTTTTTTCTTGTAAGGATACCTTAAGGATGCTGTTTACAAAACTCATCGTCACACTTTTCTAACTGCAGGGCGAAATTGAACATGTCGCTTTAATTCCTTAACAAACGTTACATATGTTTAAGGGCATGCAACGTCGTATTCAATTACGTGAATCGCGTAATGGAAGCCACTTTTAACAACTATTGTAACTTACTCATTTTACCATAAGGTTGCGTCACTTTTTGAACATTCTTTACAAGAATTATTTATTAAATTCTACTATTTACAAAGGAAATTAACTTATATTTTTAGAAGCAAATGAACTCATAAAACAGTTCCTCGCACTTAACCGCAGAACAAAAAACTGTCGCACTTTTATCACAAAATGTAATACTCTCGTAACGCACTCTTCGCTCGTACGTTCCGATTGTTATCGCACACCTGCCACTAACTAGCTCTGTGTATTTATAACCCCGAGCCTACGGGTTGTCCTAACAGCAACAGATCTATCACAGACAGCAATCTATCAATGGATAGCAGCTATCCATTCGTTCAAGTGTAACGTTTTCAAATCAACATCTATTGTCCCAAATATAATTCTGAAATATTATTCTATTCCAGAATTCTCTTGATTTTGAACTTTCTACTTCTAAAATTCTTTTCATTGTTCCTCTTTATTAGCGTTTTCCAATTTTTCTCTTTTTTATATTTATTTCTATGTTTAGATTCTTCCTTCATTCTGTCTCACCCTTTCTCTCTCTTTTTTACTTTATTTTTCACTTTTTACATGCTTCACTACTCGTCACAATAGAAATAAATTGAGAAATGCATCAAACCATTTAAACATTTAATCAAATGATTAAAGAAAAGAAAATCACTATATATTATTAACAGCTAACTAAAACTTAGAACAAAAATCTAATGAGGACTCCACATGACTTCCTTGTACGCCTATTAAATTACACATACACATTTTCTTTTTTAAATGAAAAGTACATAAAATTTTATTTCATTAATAACTTCTGATTTTATTCGTTCTTTTTTTATTGTTATTGAATTATTATTTATTGTAAAACTTATTTTTACAATAAGAAGTTAATAATTATTAATAAATAACATATTTAAGTTAAAATAATATACGTATATGAAATCGGATAAAAACCGATGTGCCTTTCCCCTTGTAAAATCCAAATATTTCATTATTAATTAAACTTTCATTTGGCTATAACTCTGGAACCAATGAAATTAAGTACTACTTATGATATATCGTTGAAAGCTCTCTCAACTAGGGCTTATTATTGCAGTTAAGAAAAAGTCCAAAATTCATTTTTTTTAGATTTTGGGCTTTTTTGGACACTTTTGGTCCAGTCGATTGCAATCAGAAGGGAAAGTGCACAACTAGATGTTACAGCAGTCCTAAATCCAAAATTTCAACATCCTACGGCTAATTACTTTTGAGTTATGCAAGATACGTACGTACGTACGCAACGCCGAAACTAGCCAAAATGGATTCAGGATTGGTCAAAATGGATATTTCCATTGAAAACCGACATTTTTCGCGCACAATACTTCCTTTACTTCGTACAAGGAAGTAAAAATATAAATGAAATGGACTCCTCTAAAAATTGTCATTTTTTACAATAAGATTTGAAATCATTAAGTTGACTTTTGAAATTACTTTTCTAACATGGAAGAAGAAGCACATCGATTTTCTAATGTAAAAACACAACATTTTATAGAAACAGCTAAAATTAATAAAACAAGTCTGTGAATTAAACTCATTTCGACGTTTTGGACTAGAAGATAATCAATATAAAAAAGTGATAGTGAACAACAAACTAAAACAAGAAAAAATATTCTAACATATACTTTTCTCTATTTTCTGAGAAGCGATTTTATTAAAATTTTGGATGGTCCATTATAAACTTCTACTTCTAGAAATTCGTAAAACAATTAATCCTAATACCGACATACAGCTCTAACTGCAGATATGAAACAAGTAATTTTTATGTGCATAAACATACGCAACTGCTTCCTTTATCCATTGGTAGGGAGAGAACGGAATATTATCGCATAATGTTTTTTTTATTATGAATAATTCTTTGTATAATTATGTGTTCCAGAAGAAAATTTTTAATTTTATTCTTTTTGTCTCAGTGCGCTTATTATCTTTTCGTATTTCATTATTTCTATCGTCCCGTTGTATATCTTCCGTCGCGATAATATTCCTTTCATCTTGTTTCAATCCATCAACAACTTGCTTCTGTAATAAAAACAGCTACATCAGACGTTGTCACCACACTTACAGCTAAATTAAGTATTTCAAATAGAACTGCAGTTCAAGTCTACAATTTGTTTTAATAAATTAAGTACCCACATCCGTTTAATTAATATCATAAAAGAAATACTAAATACGAATATAAATGTTACGCACTTTAAATATTTATAATATACTCCCTTTTTTTAGTGGAACATGGAAATGCATTGTTTCCGATAGAACATAAATTAATGCTTAACAAATCTATCTCAGCATTTTTTATGGCTATGACTTAAGTAATACACTTAAGGTACAAGAAGTTTTAATCAGAACTGCTTAATATGATACTGATTCTGAAAATGATTGCTTTTTCATATAATTATAACAATCATTATATGGCTAAACCTTGTGGTAAACAAGATAACGGTCTTACATGCAGAGCTAAATATCATCTGCATTTTGATAGACTTGGATTGTTAATATCGAACGTTATGTGTAGCTGCTCAATGAAGAAAGTAATGGGAAACCGCTTTTCTCCTCGCTTTCCCCAGTAACTTTTAATATCGTTATTTTTGGAAATGATTGAAATTTTCAGCGAATTGTGTTTTGTGACAGACCGATAGCAACGTTTTGGTAACGCAGCCATAATAATAATAAACGTATCACGGTGTTATAATAATACAATAAAAACTTGAATATACCGACACAGTGATCTTAAAGAGTGTTATTTTTCGTCAAGATGTAAGTGTACGTTCTCGTACAGTCGGCTTGTAGGCTGATGCTTCTTCTAACAGCTGTTACACAAAATCTAGATAGCATCGGCAAGGCGACTAAGTCACTTAAAAGTTAATATAACAAAGTAATGATCAACTCCTTTTCCTTTCAGTATACACTGCCGGATGTACAATCGGCAATATGAACGGATGTTGATAAACTGCAATAGCTAGATAAAATTATGTAGTCAAATTATATCAAACAGCCTACTTGCTGACTACCGTACCAAATTTCAGCCAAGGAATTGTATATAGAATTTCAGACCATGTTACGGTTTTTTCGTTCTCTGTGACGAGAAAAAAAAATATTTCGCCAGGGAAACACATGATAATAAAATGACACCCTGCCTAAAGGAGTAATGATGTGAGAAGGGTCGGAGGGTAAGTTTATGTCCGTCTCTTTTCCTGCTTTGAATGGATTAAATGTAAAAGAAGCGAAGACCCAATACGTCGTAACTTTATTTCTTGGTACACTCAAACAATTTTGAAACGGATATTAAAAAAAAAATTGTATACACCTTATTACGGTACACATGATTTTCCGTTACTGTAAGAAACAATGCGCATATTGCATTTAAGAAAAAAACTCAAAAATGCTTTTGACGCTGGTATTAAAAATCAAAAATATATTTTGATCGCGGAACAAAATCGTATAATTTAATTGTAAGTAATATATTAATTAATTTATACCGAAGTGTGATAGATATAAACTTATAAGGCTATAGGAAATCCGCTCGACTATGGTCTGTTCAATCCCACTAGATAGGGAAAGGGGAACCCACGTTGGTCTAGTGTTCAACTCGTCATGGCAAATCACCTGATTTCGAAGTCGAGAGTTCTAAGGTTCAAATCCTAATAAAGGGAGTTATTTTTATATGGATTTGAATAATATATCGCGGATACCGGTGTTCTTTGGTGATACAGTTTCAATTAACCACACATTTCGGGATCGGTCAACCTGAGACTGCACAAGACTATACTTCACTTACACTCGTACATATCATTCTCATTCATCCTCTGAAGTTAATACCTTACGGTGGTTCCGGAGGGTAAACAGAAAAGGGCGGTAGAAAAATTCGGATAAGTGTAAAATCCTATAAAAAAAAGGTTGGTAATTTAAGATTTTTTTTACCGATTATAACCTTCCACCCGCCTCTTCAACAGAAAGGATGCTAGGATTTTTTCGTACGTTACTCTGATATCCTTAATACAGAACAGATAGCCTGTAGTGATTTTATGCATTATTCATAGTCACTTCACCAAACTAACTTGCATTTTTGTCAATGCCCAGCCGGTTTCTTTCGTACTGATGCAAACAATGCATCAGTACGAAAGAATAAAATTTATTTTGATTTAATTAATACGGTTATTTCAATTATTATACATATATACAAAAGAAAATTCTCTTCAACTAATATAAACACTTTTATATGTTTATTACTTAACGTAAATAATAAAACTGGATGTCGCTTTGTCAGACTTGTTTTTATTGAAGGTCAAGTACAGATATATCCTTTCAGTAATAAATTACTTGATTAAATTAATCCTTCAATAATAATAACAAAAATAATAAAACTTACTCATATTAATTCACACACGTTTTCATTGGTAACAAAATTCTTTTTCTCATGCTGACATATTATTTCACATAGAAGATAATTGAAATTATTCTGACCTAGAAGAAATTTGATTCTTTCTTATTTCTTTTAATTCCAGTTCTAAAACAATAATTTTCATACAACACTACAAAAAATAAAAATAAAATACAATTAAATGGTAAATTTAAATGTCGGATTATTTTCCTATATGGAAACACTAAAACGTAGTAAAAAAAAATCACATTTATTACTACAAAAGTGATTTTTATAAATGTGAGTACTATATTCCTTTAAATTACGCCGGCGAGTCAAAAATTATGTACACTTTTCGTTCTACAATTTATATACACAAAGGTAGGGATTCAACACGTACATCATTTTTCTACACGGTCATCTCCCTTGTCAATGCATTTGGTCCAGCGGTCCACAAGCTTTCATATTCTTTCCAAGAAGAAGGTTTTCGGTTGGTCGCGAAGCCATTTTGGCCCGCTTCTTGCACCTCTAAATCTATCCAAAATTGACGGCCTTGCAAAACATCCTTAAGCGGCCCAAACAAATGAAAGTTGGAGTGAGCAAGATCTGGGATATAGGGAGGGTGTTCCCGTACCTAAACTTCAACTTGATGGTTTGAACGATGCGGCGAGCCGTGTTCGGGCTGGCGTGCGTTGTCATGCAACAACAATACTTTCTTCGACAATAGACTTTACGGAAACCGAGCTCGTCGTGGATGATTTGATGGGCAGAACCGTGACTGATATTCAAAGACGCTACCTTATTAATGGTAATTCGCCTATTCGCCAGAACTATCTCTCGAGCTCGTTGAATCTTGTCGTCCGTGGTGGAGGTTGGTGGGCGTTCTTCTCCCTCTTCGTGCGTCACACCGGTCTGGCCACTTTTAAACTTCTCGATTCACGAAAAAACACTTTTATGTGATAAAGCACTGCCCCCGTATTTTGATAAAAGTCTACGATGAATTCTAGCCCCTTTTACACCCTCCGACCAGAGAAATTGGATCATTGCTCGTTATTCCTCCTTGGTGCAAACTGTTAGCGAAGCGGGGTGTTTACCCAGCGCATAGTCGGAAGACAATTGACGCGATAGGGATCAAATTTCACAAACGTGACCAGAGTCGTACCAAATCTAAGAATGCGTGCGCAGATGGTAGTATGACGACGTTGAAGGTGTGTTATGGCGAAAGAGTAGGTAATCCTTGACTCATCCTCTTATAACAAAGTGGAATATCTCACTTTCTTATATATCACTTTCTTGTAAACTAAGAAAAATCAAATTCTAATATTTTGGAAACTAGGGAAAATAGAAAATAAGCAAACTGTTTAACAGACGTTTAATACGATATTTCTCAAATTTAAATACAAAATGTATTTTAAAACAATAACAACATATTTAAATTGTGTCATTAAACACAATTTTGCATCGTTTGTGATGTAGAAGAGAATTCATTAAAGATAAAAAAAAGAAAAATATAATTTTAATTAGAGAATCGAAAAGAAAACCAATACGAATTCCATTCACTTATATTTATAACTTGGGCTCAATGGAGTGAAAAATCATTACAATCTAATCTTTGCTTCGACTGTTAGAATTAAACAGCAATGC
The DNA here is from genome assembly GCF_047948215.1 of Lycorma delicatula. Taxonomy (NCBI): domain Eukaryota; kingdom Metazoa; phylum Arthropoda; class Insecta; order Hemiptera; family Fulgoridae; genus Lycorma; species Lycorma delicatula. The sequence goes on from NC_134460.1 coordinate 70,187,292, forward strand.
GGCGACAAGGCACCACCACATTCTTCCGAAATCGAAACCGTAAATTATTCTCAACAATTTATTAGTTCGAATTAACAGAGAGGAAAACTTCCCTAAATAGAATTCATGTATTGATATTTTTTTGCAAATCCAGATTTTTATGTACAGTATTTTTTGCATAAATTTATCTATGTAACTAAATTAATACATTTAATTATTTAGAATCATAGCAATTCTTCAACAAAAACAAACATCATCAAAATTTCTATATGACTCCTTAGTTAAATTTATATACATGAAAACAAGTTCTTAAATAGTAGGGATTGAGATGGAAAAAGCACTCTACCAAAATAAACAATAGGTACAATATTCTCTAATATTTAAATTCTGAAGATATAAGAATTCTGAAGAAGATATATGCGTTTACCTCATTCAACTAGCCGTCTATCAACAACAAAATATCTTATCTTTCAACAACAAAACGAAAACTAATAATGAACTTAATGCTAATCGAATGCAATCAAACAAGTATGCTACAAAAAATAAAATACAAAAACTTAACCTTTTTTTATACAAAGATTACTATCATCGATAATATTAAATCATCATGTATAACTAATATGAAGGATGGTTTTTAATTTAGGATGTTCAACAAATTTTCATTCATACAACGTATGAACGTATATCTTAGTATCTCTCTTTCTCTATTTCTATTCTTTAATAGATAAAAATTTAATCGTCATAAAATTTGACAGTAGTGTTTTACTGGAGGCGTTATACTATTACATTTTTTTAAAAACCCCTGAATTTTGGAGTGCAGCGGATTTAGGGGTTAAATATTGTACTTTTTTTTATAAAAAAACTAACGTGAATATTTGAAATAATGTCAAAGAACATTTTTTTTTACTCTTGTAAAATATTGACTTTTTTCTTACTTCTGATCCTTTGAAATTATTAACTAAAATTACTTTTTTTATTTTCTTAATTTTGGATCATTAGAATGAGGACAGTTTTCATTTTAAAATCTTTCCAGGGGTTACAAGATTTAATGTACCCTTAAAAAATATGTTTTTTATCTACTTTTACGGTTTGATCTTAATACTTCTAACGAACTTAATTTTCGAAATCGACACTTAATTTTAATTACTTCCTTGTACGAAGTAAAGGAGAGGTTTTACAATTCGGTTTTACAACCGAAAAATTTCGGTTTCCAGATTTCATCGGAAACATTCATTTTGACCATCCCTGAATTCATTTTGGCTAGTTTCGGCGTGACTTCTGTATGTATGTATGTATCTCGCATACTCAAAAACGGTTAGCCGTAGGATGTTGAGATTTTGGATTTAGCACTGTTGTAACATATAGATGTACACCTCTCCTTTTGATTACAATAGACTGAACTAAAAGTGTCCAAAAAAGCCCAAAATTAAAAAAAATTGATTTTGGGCTTTTTCGTAACTGCAGTAATAAGCCCTCACTGAGAGCCTTTCAACGATATATATTAATTTTCACTGGTTCCAGAGTTATAGCCAAATAGAAAATAATTAATTAAATAGTAGGATCTTAGGGGAAGACACATCGGTTCGAATCACACTTCATCTCCTTTTTTCTTTTTTTTATTTAAATATATTGATTGATTAATTAATTATTAACCTCTCATTGTAAAAAACATTTACGATGAATAAATTCAATAACAACAACAACAACAAAAAGTATGAAACAATATCAGAAGTTTTTAATGAAGTAAAATTTTATGTACTTTTCATTTTAAAAAATGTGTAAATGTTATTTAATAGGCGCATAAGGAAGTCATGTGTTCTCCACATCAGATTTTTTTTTTATGAACCTAATACTTTTAACGTTAATCAATCATAAAACAAAATAGTTTGTCGTGTCTAAATAAACTGTTATCAAATTGACCACAATTTTCATATGTGACCGTACAGTTACACCTATCTCTCCCTGAACACAAGTTCAATACATTTTTATAATTTTCTATTTGTTATTTTTTTTTTTTTACTAAATAAGCTATTATTATACAAGAAATAATTTTCAATTTTTATCATTGAGATAAACGGTTTTTTACTAGTAAAAATGTTTAACTACGTTTAATTTTACTTTAAACATGCAATGAATCTCTATCATTTGACACAATCTGTTCTACTTTTTTCATTTTATTTTTTATTGTGAAACAAAAAATTTATATATACATTTTAATTTAATCGAGATAATAAACAAAAATTTTAGCTGAAAATATAAATAATAATACTTAACTTTTATCACATAATTTACTTCTAAGCTCTATGAACATTATTGGTAATACCAACATAGTTATCGGTAATTCCAATTGATTATTATCCCAAAAGTTTCACCAGTATGTATTTTTCTATACCAAAAAAAAAAACTGCATCCATCAAAACACAGTATAACCTCAATGAGCACGATATTTCGGCTTATCTTGTATTACGCTTCCGTTGGGCCATTTTTAATAATTATCAGTCCATTTAGAAATCTTCCCACTAACTTTAAGTTAAAATTAAAAGATTTTATTTTATAAAACGAATATTATTCTGTTAATGAGGTTTACAAATTTAAAATAATAATATGACACTTGAATTTTCTACATTTTGGACTAAAATTACAAATTTTAAAGCCTACTCGATTCTCATTAATGCTTTATAAATGGTTATTTTTTGTTCTTATTTTATTTATTTTACATATTTGCTTTAGTAAATTATTTCATTTTTTTAAGCGTTAATATTTAACCATTTCAATCTTTCTGTTTACGGAAATAGTTATCCATTTTATAGCGCTACTCTGATAAGAATTTTTCAGTCTCTTTTCATCCTTCCCGTAACATGTTGGGACAGTTATGTTTTTTATTGACTACCACATATTCTTGACGTGATCTATATAATGTATTATTATGTATCGATCGGAATACGAGTGAATATCTTTTTCTTTTACTTTTACCTCAAGTCCTTTTACTTTCCATAAAATTGCTTTGCTTTACCAGTCTTTACCACTGAAGGATACATACTACCATCTTGCCAAGAATCTGTTAAAATATTTTTTTCTAAACTCCTTAACGAATCTGTCCTTTTTTGTCTTATATTCCGCTTTATCTCACTTTTTTTGGAACTTGTCTCTTCATTGTTAATTATTATTTTCAGACGTTATGAGGAAACAGTTTTTAACATTATGTCACCGAGAAAAAATCTTGATTAATTAGCACAAATAAATTTCCACTCAGTACAGAAACACAATAACAACTAATAAAAATTATATTTGTTGTTTAAATGATGTGTCATCATAGACAATGAGATATAAAATCGGGTGTACAAAAAATAATATCGGCGTTTTACTTTGTTACTATCTGTTGGATGAGGTGTAAGTCTTTTAGCTAGAATTAAAGAGAAAAATCTGACGTGGACACCACATAACTTCCTTGTACGCCTATTAAATTACATATACAGATATTTGTTTTTAAATTAAAAGTACATAAAATTTAATTTCATTATTTATCGTAAAAATATTTTTACAATCCAAGGTTAATAATTATTAATAAATCAATATATTTATAAAAAAAACGTTAAAAGAAAGGAGATGAAATCGGATTTGAAACGATGTGCCTTCCCCTTGCAAGATCAAAATATTTCATTAATTAAAACTTTATTTGTCTATAACTCTGGAACCAATGGAAATAAGTACTACTTATGATAAATTGTTGAAAAGCTCTCAATGAGGGCTTATTACTGCAGTTACAAGTCCAAAATCCAGTTTTTTTAGATTTTAGGCTTTTTTGGACACTTTTGGTCCAGTCGATTGCAATCAAAAGGGGAGGTGCACAACTAGATGTTGCAAGTCCTAAATCCAGAATTTCAGCATCCAACGGCTAATCGTTTTTGAGTTATGCAAGATACATACGCACATACGTACGTACAGATGTCACGCCGAAACTAGCCAAAATAGATTCAGGGATGGTCAAAATGGATATTTCCGTTGAAATCTGAAAACAGAAATTTTTCGCGATCACAATACATCTTTTATTTCGTTCATGGAAGTAAAAAAGAACAATTCTAATTGCGCGCTGTCTGTAGATTGATTCCCTAAATTTCCGCTTGATAGGTTAGTGACTAGCAACTTGGCTCTTCTGTTCAGGCGGCTCCTGAACAGAAAGCTTTCTCTGTTCTGCAGTTTGCTAAATATGAATATATATTACAGTGTAACGTGTATTCGGTAAAAGATTTAATTGTGATCGTCTAAGAAGCAATAGTATTCGTCGATGGCATATCAATCGGCAATTTGAAACGACCGGATTTCTACGTAAAGCACCGGACAGCCAAACGTGTGAAAAAGACGTTGAATGAGTTAAGGAGTTTTTCCTGCGTAGTCCTAAAATGTCTGATAGAAAGGCAATTACCAACAAAAAAAAAAAGCAATGCAGTGTTGTGTTTAGTGATGAGACAACAACATTTCATCTTGGTGGAAAAGTTAACTCGCATAATGTTCGTATCTACGGTTAGAAAATCTCCATGAATTTTTAAAATGCAAAAGGGACTTCCAAAAGTTAAACGTTTTCTGTTCGATATCCCGACGGCAAGTTCATAGACCGTTCTTTCACTGAAGTTGCTTATTTGGATACCTTGCGTACACGGCTCTTTCTCAACTGCAAGATGGGTCACAAAATTTTGTTTGGCATCAAGACGATGCGCCTCCATGCCGGCCGACATAACTCTATGTAGAATCGGTTGAATGACTTTTCTTCATCCATTGGATCGTTACAGAGCTTGTTTGCGGTGGCCTGATCTGATCTCATGTGATTTTTGACATGAAACGTCATTAAAATCACACCGAAACATACGGGTACCAGAACAGAGATTAGTAGCGTAACGAAAAGGTCTATATCGACCGCCTTATTAACTCCCTAACTATTAGTCTCAGAGACGTAAATGCGGTGTCATTTTATAACTTACACGGTCAGCTCACCGATACGACTTTGAGCTTGCGTCACTGTCGAGCGGGTTGGCGAGGAGGAGGCATACCGCAGATCGGCCAAAACTGGCGCTCTCGTTCATTTCCATTCAGTGTTGCTCGCGACTTAGACGTGATAGCGCGGTGATTAACGTGTTTGTCGAGATTGATCGATTTAAGTAATAATAAGTGAATTTTGGACAATATTTATGCGAAAAAAATTAAAGTAAACATGTAAAAAAGTATAAAAATTCAATATGCGTCAGCCTCAGCCCGCGATAAAGCCAGCCCGAAATATAAATGACGCATATCGTTGAAAAGGGAAGGTTATGGGCCACAAACAGATATCCTAATATCAGGTGTTGAGCGAGCGAGACTGTTTCGGGAGCGTCCCAAAGCTGGCACGGTGCGCTCAGTGATCGACGCCGACGACGCGAGCACCTCTAACGCTGCTTATTATGCCTTGTCTCTTACGTCTCATATATCACAGACCGATTTTGAACAAAATTGTCGTCGATTATTAGTCGAAATAAATATCATGTACCATTTAGTGACTGTTTTATGTAAATATTAAATTTAGTATTCAGTCAATGTCTCGTTTTTATTTCAATCCGATACACTAAAAGTGACTCGTTGACAAACAGACCGACCAATTTATCTGTAAAGTTGGCCAAATGAAGGAACTAAAATTTTCCATAGGAGAGTTTCAGTTTTGTTAAAAAAAATACGATAGTGGCTCTCCTATTTAACTCTACAGATAAGTTGGTCGGTCTGTAGCTCGGAGGAACTTCATCCAAGGTTGTAACGTTTCATGTTAAACAAACGGCCGTGCGCACCGATACAGCCCCACCCGATTTTTTTCCTTTGGGATTTTATACAGAATCTTGTGAATGCGCCTCCGCTACCGACTGCCCGATCTACCCAGGATTGAACCAGTTGTCACTTCCATTACACCAGACTTGCTGATTAAAGTGTGGAACGAAATCTCCAATCGGTTGGTGGTTGGTTGCCGCGTGCTCACATTGAAAACTTGTAGACAAAAAAACTGTAAGAGTTACTCTTTCATTTTATTTATGTTTCATTTCACCCGATATTCTTTTTTATACACCTGTACAATAAACAAGAGGAGGGGTTGGTTGATTTGTTGGTAGCCTTTTGTCTCATAAAGAGATTTCAGTAAAGCAGTCACATGGAAATAGGCGAAAAGTAATTGCCGATTAAATAAGGATATTCATGCATTGTCATATCATCCATTTATATGCCGATGGATGATTTAATAAACTAAACAGAAAATTCAGTAGTCTGACACATATGTGGATTCACGTAGTAAAGAAACTGCATTATTGCTACTACTCCGGCAGACTAATTGCGTCATTTAATCAACAAGGTCAAGCTTCATCGTAAGCAAATGTTTTCCACCGACCGCATGGCTATCGTAATAACGGATTTATTTTTTAAGTAATACATTTACATATACCGTTCCACTTCCAATTGACGTCAAAATATTTAAATATATCTTATAATAAAGTATATTGACAGCAGTATTAGAAAAAAACAGTTAAAAACAAGTGAAAAAAAGTAAAAACTGAGATTAGTAATCAACCCATAAAATGATCATTTTATTACTTTACACATCAGCGATTAATTCTAATATCAGAATATCATAACAAACACGTTACACGCGCGCGCACAAATTATTCTCCGATTTACTTAAAACAAATAGTATTGTAACACATACAACAAATATTAATAGTATCATACCTTCACCGATAAGTTGCAAGCTCAGTAACTCTCAATATCGATATCATCGGGAGTCCACTTTTATTCCCCAATTATTTCTCTCCGTTAACTCATATAATTCTATTTTTATGATGAAATTTTTCTTAAAGAAAAAACTCTTTTTTATTTTTTTAATAACGCACTGTGTTTACTTCCATGTAAAATTCTGTGTTCATATTTACCTCTTAATAAACAACTTTTGTCATTACTTTTGACAGATAATATTAAAGATTATTATAATTACATAATTAATTATTACTGTGTGATATTAAAAAAAAAATTATGTTAATTAACTAATACGGTGAGGGGAAGGAGAATGTACTGCAACCACATACTTCTCTACGTTAAATACTACAACATGCTGTTAACGGAAGCTTACTCATCACATTAGTATCGGCTAATCACTTTCTTATAACAAAATATGTCACCCGCATTAGTACAAAATATTTACCGACTTTTTGATAACAATATCAATTCAAAAACCTGAACTAACGGTAAAAAATTGAGGATGTCTTATTATTTTATATTTACTACGAACCGAGTTTCATTCTAAATCACCAGTAACATAGAATGATGGTAATATAATTTTTTTCATCTATAATTTTTGTTTTGTTTTTTTCTCTTCAAGCTAAATTTTAAAACAATGACGCATGAAAATGTAAATTTAATTTGTTTGCAGGGTAACCGATAATGATATCACATTTAACGGCTGTAAAGGTTTTCCTGCTTTTTATGGCATTTATTATCTCTTCAAATACTAAATATTTTCCATTTTAGTAAAGCATTTAAATAACAATTCTATATCATCTCCGTTTAGGCAATTTTAAGAATATTTTTTATAGACTTTTTAAAGAAAAGTACTGTATTACTTTCGATCGTACGGTGGTACTGGAGGTTATTTTCTTTTCCTGTTTAGCCTCCGGTAATTACCTATCAGATTATACTACAGAGGATGAATGAGGATGATATGTATGAGTATAAATGAAGTGTAGTCTTGTATAGTCTCAGTTCGACCATTTCTGAGATGTGTGGTTAATTGAAACCCACAACCACCAAAGAACACCGGCAGTATCCACGATCTAATATTCAAATCCGTGTAAAAATAACTGACTTACTAGGACTTGAACGCTGGAACTCTCGACTTCCAAATCAGCTGATTTGCGAAGACGCGTTCACCGCTAGACCAACCCGATGGGTTGGTATTGGAGGGTTAAATTGAATTTTCTTTACGTTTTGAGGTATGAAAAGTACGATAATACCATATGTAAGGAAATTATCATTCTTCAAACATCTTCTATATATATATATATATATATATATATATATATATATATATATATATAAGGAAATTATATTTTAAGTGAAATACTATCTTACATATATAAAAATCTCGTGTCACGATGTATGTTGGGGATAAAATCCGAAACTACTGAACCGATTTTGATGAAATTTCGTAACTATCCGTAATTTGGTCCAACGTAAAAGTTAGGATAGTTTTTATCTCAATTATTGACCTCAATATTTGTTATTGCAAATTAAATGTTATTATACGACAATAGTGTGTATTTATTGGTTAATTCTATGAATCCCTAATAGATGGCGGTGTAAGTTAATTCATCGATACAACTCTCTAACATCGTTTGTCATCTAGGTTGCGTAGTATTCATCGATACAACTCTCTAATATCGTTTGACAACTTGGTTGCGTAGACATCCGGTAGATGGCGTTGTTTCGATTTCTAGGTAATACATTCTATTCACGTCATATTTGTTTATGTTCACGACAACCGTACTATTTTAATTTTTCGTGAATGATTTTTATAATTACACTGTGTATTTTGTTATAATTGTGCAGTGTATCGTTTGGATATTATTATAATTTTTAACAGAAAAATAATAATAACATAAAACTTTATAGATAACTTTTTTTGTCTATTAATCTTCATACCACCTCAAAAACGTGTAAGTACTTCTTGCTTGCTTTTTATTTTATTTTTTTTGTATTTTATTTTGATTTTTTAATCTGTTAATTAATTCATTCATTAATTTTGATCTAATTTATTTATTTAAATAATAAATATTATCATTTTTTTTCAATTTCAGTATAATGCCGCGGAAAAAATCTAACCTTAATAATGCGTGTAGCATAGATTAAGGTTAACTTGCATCGACGCATGCAAGTTAAGAGAGCTCATGAATCGGAAGAACAAATTGCAGCAAGAAACGCAGCTCAACGAATTGCTGATGAACGTCTGCGACAAAATATCTAAAAACCGTGTTCGGGTTTTACTGGGTTTTAATTTTTTATGAAGTGCGACAATGACTCTACCAACACAGCGCCTGCCATTATTACTGTATATGTGACACGACTGGCTGCACCAACCTCTGGGTTACTTAACTAAAAAACATAAAATAAAAAAACAATTGACTGCGACGGGAAAGGCAAGCAAACATATTTAGCGAGCGAAGCCGCGACGGGGATGCTAGTATATATATATATATATATATATATATATATATATATATATATATATATATATATATATATATATCAAATTTTTTTCTCAAAAATCGCCAAAACTACTAGATCAATTTTACTGAAATTTAGATATGGTGTAGTAGTGGATGTAAATTGAGCATATGAAAATTAGATAAGATTAGTTGAGTAGTTTTTAAGTTACGCTGAATTTAAGGTCGACAACGAATACAAGATCAATTTTAGGTATTATTTTCGGTTACATGGCGGAATTGGAAGGTGAAAATGAATTTTCTTAACGATTTGATATATAAGGAGTACGAAAATATCATTCATGTATAAAATTTTGTTGCTCGAAAATCTCCTAAACTAGTAGATCAATTTCATTGAAATTTAGATATGCTGAAATTAGTGCAAGTGAAAATTTTATGAAGACTGGTTGTGTCGTTCTTCAGTTATGCTCAATTTAAGATAAAAAACAGACAACATAACCTCAATTTGAGGTTATGTTGTCTGTTTTTAACTTCAATTTGAGGTCATGTTGATTGTGTAGTGGTGTATTTTTCATACCCGCTTACGCACTGAATCACAGCGGTGAGCAAGTTTAAACTTCATGATTGTGTGCAGTCAACTCGTTAATCGAATGTTCGCAATGTGTGTTATACTCTGAAAATCAGTGCATTTGTAGCTGTGTCAGAAACGAAAAATCGGTCTTCTTGCGCAGTTACGCACAAGAATTTTTTCAATTACTAAATTGTATTATTAAAAAAATACCCACATTACAGTTAGAGATTTTATCTTTTAACAGGTAAGGACCTAAATTCAGTATTGTTTACTGAAACCTAATAAAGATCGGGTTTACATGTCGGTAAATATATTTTATTTCTAATAAAATTCGTACATTAAAAACATTTTAAGAAAAAACTTAAAATGAAGCGAAAGAAAATATTTACAACTGTTATAAGAATTTTGTCTTCGTTTATGATTTTGACGAATCGCCTGTACCAATCTCAAAACATATCAACGGTTTCGTGATTTTCCAACACTTCTTCCAGAACAACGATAAAATACTGTGGCTTTAGGAATTCTGCTGTCGTCCAATCATTCAACATGTTTCCAACACTCTTTTGATTTTGTTCTTGACCGATAAACAAAATGTACATTTTACATTAAGTTTTAGATATATGAGTATGATTTAAATGCATACTTTAAACCGAACTTTCATTATACTGTCATAATATAGTCTAAACATCACGGTAAAGTAATAAAATAATGAATTAATTCCATCCACCACGTAGTTATAGTAATACCGGCCATATTTCTTTATTATTTAGTAAAGAAATGTTTAAGTAATTATATGTACAATTAAATATAGATACTCAGTAATTATATATTTTTAAGTTGTGGTATGAATAATACAATAGAACAGTTCATGAAATTCATTATTCAGTATATTCACTTCATACCACAGAATGATCTACAATGCACTTTTGACAGTGTTGACAAACTACACTGGTAAATCTCATTTCATCGTAACTTACCCACTCCTTATCCAACTGATCTAAACGGCTTGGATACAGACGCCATTTAGATGGCGTCTGTATCGATGTATGAAAATTCATTGCCGTACAAGCAATGATTCATTCTCAGATTTTGAATAATTTATAAAATAAAATTATAACTAATTTATCAGTTAAATTTATTCTGATCACATATGTATATCGAAAGCAGCTTAAAACTCGATTGACAATCATTTCTTTTAATATATTTTTTCGTCGCTAATATTATTTCATGGAAGGTTTAGAGAACATTAAATGTAGAGCAAATAAAAATAATTATATCACGACTATTAAAACATCTGATACATCCCGAGGTAATTCTTTACTTCTTTTGTAAACCGATAATTTATTTCTTAATAAAAAGACGTGTGTGTCGCGTCGTGAATGCACAGTAGAAATAAATATAATGAAATTGCTGACTTTATACTTCATTGCGGAGTCCAGTAATATAAAATAAAGCTACGTTCTTTATTATTATTATTATTATGAACATTAAAATAGGTGTGTTAAATAAATATTCTGTCTTTCTAAAAATAAATAATTGAACGAAACAATATATTGGAATCTGCAATTATTTTTGCGTAAAACTGATAAAATAATTTATATTTATCATATTTAGTTTAATTATTATTGGACTGGAAAGTGAACAATGCACGAGTTTTTCTTTTTACATTAGTAATAATTTAAATGTGTTAAAAAAATGTTAGTTTAAACGTATTTTTGCAGAAAAACCGCTGATTCCGAAGGTTTTAAATCGTATTACTATTATTTTTTCATTTTATTTTTTTTTTTCAGAGAATAGTTATTAAACCACTATTAGCATTTTAACGGTGCATATGTATAATTCATTCGTAACATAAGGACGTAGCAGATTCTATGTACGGTGTTCTTTAGTGGTTGGGTTTCAATTAAACATATCTCAGGAATGAGAGTGTACAAGACTACACTTCATATACATTCATACATAACATCCTCATTCATCCTCTGAAGCAACAATACCTTACGGTGGTTCCGGAGACTAAACAAAAAAGAAAGTCTACGGTTCTATGTACATGATTTAATAAATTTAATGGCGTTCAACAAAGTTAAGCTTTTAATAAATAAAAATGAATTAAGAATTTTTTATTTTGGTGAAGTTATTTAACAGTTTTTCCCATAATTTTAATGAAAAATTTAATTTTTTTTATGAGTTGCGTTTTTTAGTGTTTTGCAAAAAGGTATATATATATTTTTTTCAATTAATTTGGATTTAATATTTATCAACATAATTAACAATATGATGGAGTAGTTCAAATAATCCATTAACACCTTATGAGAAAGGAGGGAAAAATGAGTTTTGCTTATTTTTTCTGATAATGGATAGCGTAAATGTTTACGTAACATAAGTTATACACTCAAAATAACAAAACTGTATAGCCGAATTGTAAATAAATATTTTATTCGTATACTAATGATAAAAATTGTTACATTTTATCTGGAACGTTCAAAAACAATTCAGAATATTTCAAACAGATTTTATGTAATGCTAGCCCACCATCCTAGTGGTAAACTCATCGCCGCAAATCACTTATCTAACAGCTGATTTTCTAAGTCGAAGGTTCTAAAATTTGAATCCTAGTAAACGTTAGCTATTTTTAATGTTATCTAAGTTAGTTTTAACGTTATCTAAGGATTAACGTACCCTATATACAGGTGACTCTATATTGCACTACAATCTCTCGGAAGTTGATTCTATAGCCAAAAATAAGAAAAGAGTCCATATATTCGTAGGTCAGAAAAATGTTCTCTATTGAGTTAGCTCGGGAAATAGAGGGAGCTTAGCTTTCAGCTCCCTTTGTGAAATTACACCGTACTAAAATTCTTGGGGTACAAATCGAGAGGAAAATTTGCTGCTTCCTTATGGTTTTTGATCTAAGAGATAGAATAAAAGTGGATCCAGATCTCTATATCGCTTAGGTTTTAAGAAAAACGGGGTAAAACACGAAAAGTTTTGTCGGAAAATACATTGTTTTAGGTTTGGAATAAAATAACTTCGTTAATTTACCAATAAACAGATAAAAATTTCCGGGTTAACTTTGTAGAAAATTTAATTCTGAAAAAAGTTGATGTAAATAACTTCTATTAACATTAAACACAAATTTGAGAAGTTCACCTTTAAGTAGAAACAAAACACACAAACTGGATCGGAAAAGCGTTACGATGATAAACAGAACAATTTACATACAAATGCTAAAAATAATAAAAATAAATTTGAGACGTCCTTCTAAAACATATTAAAAATTTTTATTTTTTCACAGGTTGGCAAAAACAGATGATCAACAATTACGTTTGGTGTTTAGTATTTGAATATTCATTTAAGCGGTGTTCGTACTGTTATTGTCAGTCATTCACAGTGGGTGGTAACAAAAATTTGTTTTCATTTAGAGAGAGTTCACGGACATGTTGTTTATTTATGGTAAAGTAAATAAAAATGGATCGGCTGCTACGCAGTTCTACTATACAACACACCGGGTTGGTCTAGTTGTGAACGCGTCTTCCCAAATCAGCTGATTTGGAAGTCGACAGTTCCAGTTTGAATACAAGATCTTGGATACCGGTGTTCTTTGGTGGTTGGGTTTCAATTAACCACACATCTCCGGAATGGTCGAACTGAGACTGTACAATACTACACTTCATTGGTATTCATACATATCACTCTCATTCATCCTCTGAAGTAATACCTGAACGGTAATTCCCGGAGGCTAAACAAGAAAAAGAAAGTCCTACGCTACAGAAACTAACATGTTTTTACAAACGCACTAATACTCGCTGAATGGTACTCGATGACATCCAAACAACTTGATGATACTCATTACCAGAATACATGGAGCTCGTACATCGCAAAATACATATTTGGAAGTAGGAGAGAGGATCTTTCTTTTCCTGTTTAGCCTCCGGTAATTACCTTTCCGATAATACTTCAGAGGATGAATGAGGATGATATGTATGAGTGTAAATGAAGTGTTGTAGTCTTGTACAGTCTCAGTTCGACCGTTCCTGAGGTGTGTGGTTAATTGAAACCCACCCAACAAAGAACACCGGTATCCACGATCTAGTATTCAAATCCGTGTAAAAATAGCTGACTTTACTAGGACTTGAACGCTGAAACTCTCGACTTCAATATTTGCTGATTTGTGAAGACGCGTTCACCACTAGACCAACCCGGTGAGTTAGGAGAGAGGATCTAGTCACGTAAAACTACCACAAAAAAAAAATCAATAAATAAACGTATATATAGAGATTTTGACATTTTTATCGAAAATTCAATAAAATACGATTATATCGCTTGTTAGTGGTTTAAATAACTATTAGTCTCTTCTGTTAAATATGTATAAAGAATGACACTTTTGACGGTACAGTAAGTCTATAAGAATAATATTATTTTTGCAATTTAATTGCACTCATTAACTTTTATTGACCCCATCATACTAACGTTACACCGATCGCTATTAAATACAAGTATATAGAACTAAACCAATGGTACTACCAATATGCTTATCTATATATTACAGGAAAATAACGAACAAAATTGAAATTGCCAACAAAAAAAAATAATCAATAAAAATAACATAATATATTTCTATTCTCTAACCGCAATAATTAATTCTCACTATATACACTTACTTATCATACTACTCCATATAAAAAAAAGAAAATTATCAAATGTCTATCGCTTATAACAACTGTCCCAACAGTATAAAAATGAGGTGACCTCTCGCATTCTAATCAGAATGTATGAAAGTGCTGACATAACTTACAGTCTCACAGCTCTTCACTTTACAAACATAACATTGCATTAGCGTCCACAAATGGAAGTATAAATCACGATACAAAACGTACTGCGTACAGAATATTAGAACAACGTTAAATATATAAGTATACAAAATAATCCCGGTCGATATCTTCATGAATATTTCTAATACACATTACGATGCATCTACAGTTGTATTTTAATTAATCTTTTCCCTCCATTTATAATCCATGAACATGGATACCTAAACCGACCATTTTATTAACCCGTATAATTATTAAAAATGTGATAAATTATTAATAAAATATCCATTATTTCGTTTATTTCTGCTTCCTTGTACGAAAAAAGGGAAATATTGTGATCGTGAAAAATTACGGTTTTCAGATTTCAACGGAAATATCCATTTTGACCAACCTTGAATCCATTTTTACTAGTTCGACGTGACGTCTGTACATACGTATGTATGTATGTACGTACATATGTATCTCGCATAACTCAAAACGATAACCCGTAGGATGTTGAAATTTTGGATTTAGCAGTGTTGTAACACTTAGTTGTGCACCTCCCCTTTTGATCACAATCGACTATGCCAAAATTGTCCAAAAAAGCCAAAAGATTTGGATTTTTTTTGGACTTTTTCATAATTGTAGTAATAAGCCCTCATTGAGAGCTTTTCAACGATATATCATCGGTGGTACTTATTTTCATCGGTTCCAGAGTTATAGCCAAATAAAATTTTAATTAATGAAATACTTGGATCTTACAAGGGGAAGGCATATCGGTTCGAATCAGACTTCATTTCCTTTTTTATTAATTTAAATATATTGATTTATTAATAATTACAGACTGTAAAAAAATTTTATATTAAATAATAATTCAATAACAATAAAAAAAAAAATCTGAAGTTATTAGTAAAATAGAATTTGATGTACTTTTCATTTTAAGAAAAAATGTGTATATATAATTTTATAGGCGTACAAGGAAGTTATGTGGTGTCCACATCATATTTTTTTCTATTCTTTATACTCCTTAACTATTATTTAAAAACATCGATTAGTACAACTTCATTTTCGTTTGATTTCATTTTAATCCACCAGTGTCTATAAATATTCCTTCAGTATACTAGAAGAACCGGGGCAATCATGACTGTTTATATTTTAACTACAATTTTTTAAACTTTTGACTTTAAATGTATTAATTTTAACTCCTGATGATGGCTTTCAAGGAAGCCGAAAGATCTATAGTACATATCAACGTGCTGGTAAGGTGGATTATATTAATTGTTAATATATTCATTTAACATATCAGCGGTACCATGTTTGAGAAATTAATTACTGCAACTTCGTAATCCATGGGCAGATAACAAACAATATCACAATACGGATCTATACACGCTTGACAATTTATATAACTAAAAATGTATTACTATTTTAAACTCCTTCATAATTTTCCTACAAAAGTATATTACGAGAAATCAGGAGGACCAGAATTACCCGATGTATGCTCCAGGTTGGAATTTTCTTAGAGCAGCTCCTACCGATCACACACGAAGCAACTGAAAGATCTGATTTCACATCTTTTTCAAGGACTTAATTGTTATCTAACTAAATCCAAACGTAACCTCCAGATCCAAGATAATGGAAAGGACATATGGTGATAAATAGCCAAAATCATCATGAAACGAAAATGCAAATCCGGAAAATAACTCAGGCCCGTTCAGGCAGTATGTCTGTATTTCATCCAAAATATATCGTGAAATCGGTTTATTTTTACAAAGTATGATGGCACAAACCCAACCAATCAGTCTTGTTTGGTTCAAATATATGCGTTAAAAACCGCCTTTTCTCCAGATACTAAAGAACCAACTGAAGCGAGACTCAAATTTCGTTATGATAAAAACCTACCGGAACTATGATTTCTGTAAGTATCAACTTAATTATGTAAATAACTTATCGCTCACTTTGAGAATGAATGTCCCAGAGTGTTGTCTGTTAACATTAAGAACCAGGTAAAATACATTTTTACCCATCCTTTGTACAAGTAATCAGCGAGTAACTAGTATTTTTAAGATGAAGGCCGACTATTTTTAAATCCGTATTCTTCAGATCGCTCAAAGTTTCAGGTCCTGTACTGACCAAACTGTTGCTCTGAAGAAATTACAATACACTGATAGTTTTTATAAATTGGACAGGTTTTAATTTTTATTTATCATTATTATTCTAACAAGCATGAGTTTGGTAAACACAGAGGTTCCAGGGTTCCTGGCTAGACTTGAAGGGCGACAGAAGCGAGCACTGACCGGCTAAACATCCCCTGTTTGACGCGACGGGAAATGCAAGTAACCACATAACGCCGGCGAAGCAGCGATGAGGATGCTAGTATATATATATATATATATATATATATATATTATATCTTAGGCAGGGATACAGCATAGGGATAATAAATATTTAATATTGATAAAAAGGTTAACGATTCAAAGCGAAAAAATGCTGTTTGGTTTTGTTGCAAACGAAATCAGTATGATTAATCCATGAAAATTTACCATCTACTAGACAAAAAAATTCATTTACACCGTAGGTAATAGAAATATTATTACTATCGTACGAATGACTTTTTTAATTTTGCTAACACAAAATTTTCTGTCAATTATAACGAACTGAAGATCTGAAAGATTTTAAGGAACATAAGGAAGATAAATCACAAATATTAAGAAAAACATGGGCCCGAGGACTTTTCTTGGGGCACCCCACGTTCTACATTTTGAAGTGACAACCGGTTTTTTATACTATAATCTATTTTCTTATTCATATTTCGAATCTAGTTTACACTCTGTAAATGATCCACATTTCAATCAATTTTAGGTAGGATATTATAAATAATATTTCAACAGTCGGAAAGTTATGGCTTTAAGCAGCTTCTCTGATATCATAATAACTAAGTTTTTCTTACGGAGAGGCAAAAGATTCAGGGTTATTTTACAAAGGATGTTTCCAATTACAACTTGAATAATTTACGTTTAATAACCCTCAGAGACATCAAAATACCATCAATGTTAAGGAAAACGCAAAAGGTTTTGTATTACATTTGGTTCACATCACATCACATCTGCTCAATGTGAACTCCCTGTGTCACACGACATACATTGAACCTATAATAAATTCCTGCCATACACACTGTAACAATGGACGATCCAATAATGCAATGGCCTCTGTGATGAGAACACCCAAAATCCTGGATGGTAGGTGGTAAGGTGGCCTTTACACATATTGTTTGACAAAATCCCAAAATAAAAGTCACAGGGTGTAAGGTCGAGGGATAGTAGAGGCCGCAACACAAACGTTAACTTAAACGTCACGGCCAGCACACCCAATCCATTTTTTGGTACTTGCCTATTCAGTTCACGTCTGACAGTGCAAATGGGGTGGTTCCCCATCATGTTGAAAAAGTAAACCTTAGATATCCTGTTCCAGTTGTGAAGTACTGTGAACTACGTACGAAATTCTCTCGCACGCTCCACAGTTGCCTCGCTTACTGGTGGACGGCCGGTTGACTTTCGCTTACAGATCCATCATCTTACTTTACAGTCAGAATACCGCTTAATGACACTAGGCCTACTGGGTGCACCATTCCTTCTAAAATTACGTTCTAATGTGATAACAGACGTGAAAATCCAGCTCACAAAAAGCCTTCCTGTCTTCATTGGCAGCCATTTTCTCTCCTATCGTGCTAGCGACAAAAATTAACTACACGATAGCTGTACCAATCACTGAAAAGTTTTCAGTTTTCCTTTCCATCGATGCTACTTTCATGTATCTGAGGGTTATTAAACTTGAGTTATTCAAGTTTGTATTCAGAAAGATAATTTGATAACTTTGTATAAAAATAAAAATGAGGAAAGGAAATTTTGTTATCTAACTCTAATCAGACCACTCTAGCTAGATATTTTACCCTTATTATAGAGTGAATTACTAAGCTTTTAAGTAATCGTCGAAAATAGAAACCGAGTGGTATAGTTTACATATCATATTTATGATCTTCGCGTTTTGTTATTTATTCCTTGCGTCACGCCTAAAGGATACAGTGTAAAATTTATTCAAACAATTTTATCTCATTTTTAAAGAAAACGTTGTTTGTGTCACGTACAGAAAATATGTAAATTGTGCTATATATCAGTTATGTCACAATGGAGTTAACCTATTCTCTCTGTAGTATACAGTCTGTATTCTGTATATGCTTAGCCTGAGCCAAAAGATACAGTCAACAGAATATAAAGTCGTAGTTAATGTAATCTATACTAAAAATGATATGCAGGAAAAAGTACGTAATCAATTCAATCAGTTTTTGCAAAATTTGGAACTAAAAACTTCGGACTACTTATCCTGTATTCCCATTAAGTTAATTTGACTACTGTATATATATTTCTATTATATCTGAAATCCTAAAATACCTACAACTCTACGAATTCAGTAGCGTAAATACGTTGAACAAACAATTTTAAACATTTTACTCTTTGTAATATATAATGACAGTAGAAAAATACTGCGCAAAATATTAGCATTCAGTTAAGAGTATTGACAGCGAATTTATAACTACCATGATATGACAAAAGTATGTGATCTTTGACATACTGTTACTTATCACTTTTATTAATACTACTGAATTCACAAACTCTGCACAAAATTATTTAATTTTTATAGTAAACGTTATATTCATATCATAAGCAGTTATGAGAATACACTGTGCTAAATATTTATAAGACACGCTGAAAATGTGTAATAGATATTATAAAGCACAAGTATATGCCTACGAACGCTTATTATTTTACAGGGATCAGTTCTCTCATCTCAATTAAAAATAAGGTTCTGTATAGTTAAGATTACGCATGGTAGACTTTTTATTAGTTCACATTATTATCATGAGAACGGATTTAAACTTTCATTATAGCATTCAATAGGAAGCCTCGATGTACAAGGACGATCAGATTTCAGCTTAAGTATGCTATTTGTTTTAATTCCAACCGGAAGTCCGAAGGTCAATTTTAATCCAAAATTAAACGATTAAATTTTTTTTCTTTATTTACTTAAGCTAATTACTTTTCTAATTTACTTAAGTTTATGAACAGTACGAAAAAATGTATTTTTATTGTTCATAAAAGAAAAAAAATTATTTTGAGTTCTATGCAGTGGCGTTTTCCTGGACCTTTTCAAGGCCATGGTTAGTTTTCTATAAAATAAAAGAACTGAAAAAATGAATCAAATAGAGTAGCTGGAAGCAGGATAATAATCTGATTCTACACTTTATCACATTCAAGAATATGGTACACATTTTCATGTACACCTGAAATGAACATGGTACACATTTTTGGTTTTGTGTTTTTAAGCACACTGTGCTTAAAAAATATTACACATAATATTTTTTTAGTATTATTAGAAAATAACTTAATAAAATATCCGCTTAAAAGCACTATAGTCCAATGGTGCTTAATTTAAATTTCTATTTACCCAGAAACAAATACATAATTAGCTTTTAGTTTTTACTAATTACCTTCTCTTTCGCCATTCCAGCGTGTTTTTGGACAGATTTAGTAATCAAAGAGCCCTTGCTTTACGCCATCTTCTGATCACTACTAAAAAAAAACAACTGAACTACTTTCATATTCCTTCCACCGACTAAACTAGAAAAGGGAACAACAGGAACGTTCCATACACACGCGAAATAAAAAAAAAACTACTACCTTCCACAAGCTCGCCAGGGTCGACATTGCGGGAGCGACAGTGTTCCTCTCTCCCTCATAGCCTCGCGTGTAGCTTTCTACGTGCGCATGCGCACAACAGCCAAACACCACGCCGCTGGAACTGTGAAGCGCACAGTTCCACACAAAAATGTTGTATCTTTCTCATAAACTGGGGGATGGCTACTGACATTAAGCTTAAGGATTATACATTGTACAAGTATAAAGAATTATTTACAGAAAAAAGGACTCATATTAAATGTTATCGATAATATCAAGTGAATATAGGGAGTGCTGCAGTTCCACAGTGCCTGTAAGCGAGCCACCAACGTTTCTATGAAATATGTAATTTTATATACGATAGAATAACAAATAAATAAGTTTATTTTTAGTAAAAGATTTTTTACCAAATTCATCATAGTTATGATAGTGAGTTCGGCTTAGTAAAATAAATTTTTATTTTAGGTTTTTTGCCTGAAATATCGTATGATGTACAAAGATTTTGATTCAAAAACTAAATATTATGAGTAGCCTGTGTAAAAGTGGCCGAAAAATATTTTTGTTTCTATAAAAAAAAATTATATTTTGCTTATAAAAAGATTACAACCTATATGAAATTGCATTTATAATTATGTATTTTATATAATTACATAATTAATGTAAGTACGTCCCTTTTTTTAATTAAAAAACAAATCAGCTACGATACGTCAAAGAGTAATGCTATGATAATATCGTAATTAGATATTAAACTTTTTAATAGCAAATTTTCAGTTTAATCACATTTTTATGTAACATATCACTTAATCTTGAAGTAATAATGATTTTTATTTTCCTGGTATCATAGCTATAGAACTACGCTGCAAGAAGGAAAGTATGGTAATAAGTCAAAAATGGGGGTTTGGTTTTTTTTTTCATTTCTCGTCGTTTCACAACTTAGGGACCCCAAAAATCAAATAAAAATGAGAGTAATGTTCGTACGTATCATTTTTAAAAAGATTTTGGCACAAAATTCCCATACATGAAAAATCGAAAAAATCTTTTTTATTGATTCTAATTTTTTAACCCATTTTTTTTGTCTTCCTCAGCATAGTAGTAGTGCAAGTGATTCCAAAAACTTTGGGCCAATATTGGTGGAAGGGAAGCGGATAAAAATTAAAAAAAAATTTTTTGGGGGGGGGAGGAAAGCCGATAAAAATTTTCAAATAGTTTTTTTAACTTTTAAAACTTTTTTTGGTTTATTTAAACTTTTAATGGTAATATAATAATAAAATTTCATCATAATTTACTTCCCACCCCTAAAAAAAGAAATCTTAGATAAAGTTTTATTGGTTGTACATTTCTCAGTAGAATTTTTTTTAGTTTCTTCAAATTAACATAAACGTAGAAAAATCTAAAAAGTTTTCTTGGAAGGTAATTTTGGAGATGGGAGAGGAGCAAAAAAACAGATTTTTTGAATTAAAAAAAATATTTTTGGATTATTTAAAATTATAATGATAATTTTACAATAAAACTTCATCATAACTAACCCCCGTCCCAAAAAAATAAATCTTAGGTAACTTTTTTTATGTATCTTTCTACTATATAAGAATAAATAAATAACCAATGCCCGGAAAGTATTATAACTTTTTTGTCAGTTTTTTTTTTTTGTAATCATTATATGCATTTTTATTAAACTTATAAGAAAATATAAGTTTTATAAGCAATGTTTAAATATTTAAACGTCGCTTTAATATTGGAAGGACAGGTAGAAGGGAAAAATTGTGTAGGCAGGCCACGTTTGGAATATGTAAAACAAATTGTTAGGGATGTAGGATGTAGAGGGTATACTGAAATGGAACGACTAGCACTAGATAGGGAATCTTGGAGAGCTGCATCAAACCATCAAATGACTGAAGACAAAAAAAAAATTATTAAACTTGTCAAAAATGGGCGGTTATAAGTTGTATTAATGGTCATTAATCTAGAATGTAAACTTCACAAATTTCGTATTATGTAACTTGTACTGATGTAAAAAACATAATAAAATATTTTTGGTTTAGATTGCACTACGACTGGTTATTCGATTTTGGAAATTTTAGGACGATCCAACTCCTTCACTTTTTGCTTCGTTGCTGTTTTCTCTCTTCTTAGTTTTTCTCCATTTTCTCTTCATGTTCTTTGCGTTATTCCGACAATGTCATTTTAGGATTTTTTCCTGTCTTTATTCTTGGAAATCTTCTAACATTTTTAAATGTGTTTATTTTTAATACTTGTTTCTATTGTATAGTTTAATTTGAAACCTTTTATATATAACTCCTTTAATCCAGTTTATTCATATTTTCCTATTAAAGAAAAAATCAAATATTTGCTTAGTTAACCTATTTTTACTCGTTCTGCAAGATAACCGAAGAACATCAATCTTCGGTTTTTTGTTGTTTCCGTCTTTTTTTTTGTATTTCTAATTATCACTGCCCAAAAAAAAATTTTCTAATGTTTCCTTAACTTCATGAGTCAAATTTTACCAATTTTGGGTTGAGAAAAACGAATATGACAAAGAAACACTTTTATTAGCTCTATTTTCTGTGATACACAATAGGTGAAAGTATTTTATTTTAACGGATTAAGAGAAAACGATACATTTTAATTAAAACCAACAACATAGAAAGTCTATTTGACATTTTTTTAATGACAGTTAAAAAAATTCTAAGAATTTCTTAATTGATGGAAAAGAATACCTGGAAGTTGGTTGGGTCTGAAGAGAATCATGTGGTGGCTTCATAAGATTGTTGTTTTTTGGCTTTTCTCTTGTAAGGGAGTTCTGGAGCATCCCTACACACAGACCAGCAGTAATCCCAAACATTGCTTCATTCCAACGTCCCTGATATCTTTGTTCCATTACAGAAAAATCCTGATGGAACCTTTTCCGTGTTCATCACTGACAACTCCACAACTAAGAGGGAAAGGTCCAAGTGTGATTGGAGAAAATAGATTTTAATCTATTAATAACATGATTTTAATCATGTTGCATCCGAGTTGATGGTATTTTTGCAGAAGTACTGTCACCAACTGACTGTAGTTTTCATCTCTTTAGTGCCTACAAGTCCGTGAATGATTCCCTTTAAGGCTTCCCAAGTTTCCTTTTCTTCCCCCCCCCCCTACAAAAATTCCGTCAAACCCAGGATCCTTTACAAGTTGTCCAATTTGTGGTCCAACAAAAATACGTTTCTTAACTTTTACATCACTTATTGTAGAAAATTTGTCTCTTTAAGTACTTAAAGGGTTGTCCTTCTCGGTTCACACTATTGACAATCTTTCGTCAAATCCAGCTTTATATGAAAGGGTGGAAGAACATCTTTTTGGTCCACGGGAGGCTCAGCAACGACATTTTTCTTGCTAAAGTTAAGATCTCTTGCAGGCCAGTCTGTACAAATATAATGTGATTTCCTATCCCTACTGTCCCACATCCATAAAAATCAGCAGTATTTAGTCACTCCAGTTGCATTCCTAAGAGTCACAGCGATGACCTTTAGATTGTCACAGATTTTCCACTTGTGTTCAGCATATTTGATTGAATCTAGGATTTCCATGTTTGCATAAATCTCTTCATGTGAACTTCCTTTTTTTCTTTCCTGTTTAGCCTCCGGTAACTACCGTTCAGATAATACTTCAGAGGATGAATGAGGATGATATGTATGAGTGTAAATGAAGTGTAGTCTTGTACATTCTCAGTTCGACCGTTTCTTAGATGTGTGGTTAATTGAAACCCAACCACCAAAGAACACCGGTATCCACGATCTAGTATTCAAATCCGTGTAAAAATAGCTGGCTTTACTAGGATTTGAACGTTGGAACTCTCGACTTCTAAATCAGCTGATTTGGGAAGACGCGTTCACCACTAGACCAACCCGGTGGGTCGCCTTCATGTGAACTGCATAACAAACTGGAATACAAGGAAGATGGTTGCCGTTGTGCAGTAATACACCTTTCAAACTAAGCTTGGAGAAGTCTATGAATAGCCTCCAATCAATTGGGTCATGATTCAAATTCAAACATTTCATCAAGCCATTAACGTCACAACAAAAAAACTGTTTTTCTTCTCAAAAAAGAAAGCAGATTCCTATGACGATGTCTGTACTGTGAGACCCTGACATCACGTTGAAGAAGATTCCATTGTTGCAGTCTTGACCTCAGAAGTTCTGCCTTCTCCTTCGACAAATCAAGGTCTCGAATGAGATCACTCAATTCTTCTTGAATCTATGCGGTTTATCATCTTTTTCGTCAAAATCAGACTTACGGGATGTGGAAGGCTTGTTGGGTTCTTCTTCTTCCATACTGTCTTCATTTTTTACTTCAAGCTCATAATTTTGGGGTGGAGTAGGAACTGGTAAACTACCTGAATGTGGAATAGGTCGAATAGCAGATGAAAGATTAGGGTATTGAACTGTTCCTCTTTTCTCTATTGACAATACTGCTTTTATAGGTGGATTCAAGTAGAAATAGCAGTTATCTGTATGGTTTGTAGGCTCCCGACAAACCATAGACACAGCAAAATCCATAATTTTTTTATTTTTCAGCCTTTCTCGTAGTATAACTGAACAAAAGTTGCAACATATTTGTAGAGCACATGACTTATCCTGGTTCCCTACCTTCATAACAATTCTGATAGGCAGTCTTCACAAGAGGCGTCAGATTGCCTTTCTGTGACGAAAATATTATTTCACCACAAATAATATTATTTTACAAATAATAGTAACAAAAATTATTCACTGAATTTACACATTTTCGTGGAATTTTTATTTAACGAATTTTTCACTTCAAAAGAACCCGAAAACCAGTAATTCTGCACTAATTACAACACAAACGATATGAAACTCACAGTAATAGCAACAGTAATAACGTTTATAACCTAGAAACAGCTAGTACGTTGTGTTTTGTCATTTACCAGGTGTGACAACTCCAAAAAAAAAATTATCCCCAACTAAAAATGTAGATCGAGTAAAAAATGACATGTCATTGTATTTCCAAAGCAAGAGCTAATCGGTAAGTTGTATGGTGATTTTTGAATTCAGCAGAGGGAAATACATAAGAATAAGCTATTTTTGAGCCTAAAACATTTCCTTTCCTACTTTACTATATTTTCAATATTTCTGTTCACGTTTAAGCTCTCCGACGCATATACACACTTTAGTTTTATTATTACATTATAATGTCTGATTTTCACATTTATAATAATCTATTGTATGTATTTTTTTATATTCCCTAAGTTTTTTTCTATATCTAAAACTATATCTTGTATTGCTGAATTTTTAAATCCAATTTTCTGTGTAAGTTCACCAAGATACCTAAATACTTTGAATATTTCTACTTTACTTATTTTGTGTGTTTATTAGAACATTAAAAACAGAAAAATTATGAACAAAAATTGAAATCTGTTAGAAATCTTTTCAAAGCAAATTTTTCGTAAAAGTAAATAGCTGACGCCATTAACATATAAGTAAAACCCTTGTATTATTTAAAAAAAATAAAACCAGTAATAAAATACATGTATACACATTTAAAGATACAAACTTCTGTATATAGAAAAAAAAACAGAATTTAATTGACCAGATGGTCAATCGACCAGAATGCAAATGGGTGGTCAGACGGACTAAATCCAACCGATTCGTCTCTATAGAACATACTTTTATTATTTTAATATTATTTAGCGACGGACTAAATCCAACCGATTCGTCTCTATAGAACATACTTTTATTATTTTAATATTATTTAGCGACTAAGTTTGAATTTTTATCGAACAATTTAGCGTACAAGTAATGACAAATTATTAAAATGACAATGCAAACCAAGGATAAATTTTCTTCTGTTCAGATTACAAGATAATTTATTTCTTGTATATTTTCAATGCGATTTACTAATGCCCTTAAAACTAAACTATAAGTGTCCTTAATATTTTTTAGCCATTCCTAACAGAAATACTTATATATTTAAAGAAAGTTGATAAATAAAAAACTTAATGTGTCATAAAAACTCAATGTATCAACACGTTCTTCAGGATTTATATATTTCATTTATACCGGTTTTTTCTTTTTTAAATAGAGAATATATCAAAACAATAATATAGCTTCTGAATGGCATAATCTTATCTAAAGGATAATTGCTCTAAGAAGTACTTTTTTAAGTATTATAAAATCATGGGAATACCAATGAATCATAAATTATAAACTATGACATGGAGCAAATAAAATAGTTCCTTTAACAGTTACATATACTAAAAGCATGCACATATACTACATGCACTATAAAACTTGGCGAGTGATTTCGCTTTGTTACTTACGTAAAAACAAACTATAGAAAAATTTTATTACATCATTAGAATCATCAATCTGTTCTGCTTAAAATTAATAAAACAACACTTGTATGCCATTTGTGTTTTATTTTTACTGGCTTTATTCAAAAATTTGATATTCTAAATGCACTGTTTATTTCATCCTTATTTTTCAATTTGCTGAGAACTAGTTCAGTTAAACGATTTTTAAAATGTCCATGAGGTTTTTATTTGCAAGCATTCCACTTAATAGACGTGATGACTTGATAGGCGTTTTGCAATAAATCTGGTATCGTTGGGAGCGGCAGTGAAACAAAAATTCTACTGTCGCGATTTAAATTTAAAATGATGGAAAAGCGTGATAGACATACATTTAAAATCACTTTATGAATTCAAAACACGTACGTAGAATGGCAGTTCTATCGTTCAAATACAGATATTTTATCTGAATAATACTTCAACGTCCTGACAAATTTGTAAACCAGTTAATATTAACAAATTGCATTGCATAATGCATTACAACGAGACTGTAACTGCTATCAAATTTTAATCGCCGTTAATTACGCCAACCGGAAAATGACAGCAATGTTGTTTTATTGTTTTTAAAACTGACATCATCGATGGTTCTAATTGTAAAATTAAACTTTTTTTATGATATTTTTTGTGACGAAATAGAAACATGGCAAATTCATCCGCCAAGTTATATGACGTTTGGTACAGCAATCTTCCAATAGTCAAGCACCAGTTTATACAGTGTTCAAAAAGTGACGCAACTTATGGAAGAACGTTTTCTTCTTTTGTTGATGGTTTAATTGAGAAAACTTGAGGAAAAATAGGTTACAAAGTGCAGCAGAGAATATTCATTGTTTCCGAATACATTAAAATTGCCAGTTATGCTAGACTCAGAATGCCATTACAGAAAAGTATGGTGTGGATGCACCAAATAAGTCCTCCATCAGCGACTGTACGATAAATTCCAAGAAACAGGAAAGGTGACAAATAAAGTAACTTTCGGTCGACCGAAAGTGCTAACACCAGTAAAGCTGATCGACGTGCAAGTTGCATATTCTGTTAGTCCCAAGATTTCTATGCGACGCCTATCTGGCCAGTCTGGTCTCTTAGTTGGTAGTGCCCACAGGGCATTCCGCAAGTGTTTACAAATTCATCTCGACCCCGGAGGGAAGACACCCGCATGTGACGGATCCGGCCGTCACACCACCCCTCCATAACTAGCTCTTAGAGGTTTTACCGGAGCTCATCTTCAAAATCCTCAAGACATATTCCAGTCTGGCTACTATCAAGATACCACCGATGCGAATGCTACAAGCGACACTGTCATCGGTGTACACGCCTAACGCGGTTCCAAGTAACAATGATCTTAATAGGCTATTATTAGGCTAACTATTTCGAAAACCGAAAATTTAAAACAAACAATAAACAACAAATATAAAATTGTAAACTAAACAAAACGCAAAACACCTAACTCAAACCAAAACGCGAAACATATAACAGAATTCGTGTTGTTCACGAGTTGTTACCTGCAGACACTGGAAAACTTGTAGCTTTCTGTCAGTGGTTCATATCATCTATGACACCGTATGAGGAAGAACTCGTTGATTGGTTTTGGTCTGACGAGGCATGGTTCCACCTTGATAGATACGTGAATGCACAGAATTTACGCATTTGGTGTATATCAGCTGAACGAGTCTCCTCTCCACGGACAAAAAGTGGATGTTTGGTGTAATATTTCACGTAGACGAATCTTCATGACATTCTTTAACGGCACAGAAAACAGTGAGCGCTCATACACATGATGCAACAATTTGTAAATAATGTATCTGCATACCTGCTAGAGTATATGTGATTTCAGCAGGACAACGTTACGGCTCATACAACCAACAACACTATCAGTGTTGGATTCTTGGATCCGTGTTTTCATGGAAAAGTCATTTCGAAGGAGTTGCGGCCCCCTCGGTCACCTGATTTATCCTCTCATCTTTTTTTCCTGTGAAGATAACTTAAGGATGTTGCTTACAAAACTCATCGTCACATCGTTCCCGAATTGCAGAACGAAATTGAACGACATGTCGCTGAAATTCCCTAACAAACGTTACAACACGTGTTTAAGAGCATGCAACATCGTATTTAATTATGTGAGTCACGTAATGGAGGCCAATTTCACCGACTATTGTAAGTTACTCATTTTCCCATAAGGTGGCGTCACGTTTTGAACAATCTGTAACATGTATATATATATATATATATATATATATATATATATATATATATATATATAAAACGCTGGTCAGCATGAGTAAATATTTTCAAAAGATTTTTAAAAAATCAAGCTACTCACTCTCTAAACAGATAGAACTGTGCTTACAGAAAATATATTTCGGGGATATAACACAGCTCTTTCGTGGTGCTGTTCGAAGTGGCACTTTTGTTAATGGCTTAACTTCTTTATTTGTACTTTATGAGACAACTTAAGTATGCAATCGAATAAAATGCAATAGAACATTTCTATCGATTGCTTCAATTCATTCAGTAACTTGTTATACTACAATTTATTGTATTTATAAATTTCATTCTGTTCAAGAGTATTGTTATAAAAAATGGAAATTTTATACAATATCTGCAGCAGTTAAATTGGTGGTAACGCACAATAATATGAAATTTACTTAATTTTTTTAAAAAAATAATCGCTCTACATTTGAGAAAGGTGTTTCTTAATTTACAGGTTTACATTTCAGTTTAGTAAAACATTTCGAAAGGTATTAAAATTAATTTTAAAATCGATCGCCATGAAAACATTACTTTTAATTTTTAACGGTAATCCGACCATCTAACCTCTGAGAAATTTTTTTTTATGTATTAGTCGTAAAGATTCATTTCAGGGAAAAATTAAAGCAAATAAATTTGAAAGATTAATCATAAAAACGGTTTTTTTTTAATCAGGACTCAGGCGAAAACGAATTTTTTCTACTTTATCGCTAAGGATAAACAAAATTTGTTTTGAAGAAATTTTATTTCAACTACCTTTTTTTAATACAATAAACGCCTGAGTTCTCTCTTTTATAATTTTAAACTCCCTTCTTCATAAATTCTTTCTCTAAATCAGACGCCATTGTACCGTGACTGATGGGACTCAATCCTACGTTACAATCACACAGGACTAGAATAAACATGTTGTTGCTCTGCAAGGTCATGACTAAATTCGATATTGAAGTCAGAAAGGACTCATTCAAACCATTTACAAAGTTAAAACGGTTTTAGCTTATTATAATTAATAATTGGAGGAAAAGGTAACTATAAAAATGATTAGCTAGACACACTAAGTTTTCAGCTATATTTCCATTTTAATATAAACCATGAGTAAAACTTTTTTTTATAATTCTTGTCTAAAGAGTTTTGTCTAAAGAGAATTTTACAAACCTAATAAAGATAAGCAAAAATAGAAATGAAATTTCTATAAACTATTAAAATTTTAAATGTAATATCAATTGTATATTATATAATCATATAAAAAGCATATAAAAAACCGAAAATCAGACATATAACCGCAATTTGCCCTTGTGTAATTAATCTGACTACTCAAAAGTCAGTGTGAAGTAAACAAGTTTCCTATTTAATAATGTATTTTTATTTTCATTAATATATCAGGATTTTGTTTAATTCCAACGATTGTCTTTTCAACCGAGTTTTTGACTGTGGAAGTTTTTTTAAATACTTAAAAACTCAATTTTTATCAGATGAGCAAGAATTATTCTGATGGAAACCTGACCCTTAACTTCCAGTGACTCTTTGAATTCCAACAGAATGCGGTTTACCATGTTAATTATACCCCTACATCATGAGAGATGGTGCGAGATTGATGCCCTGAAGAAAACCTGCAGTCCTCTTACCAGAGATTATTTTTCTCGTTTCGAGGCCCCTTTGTCATTGATCGTCATTTCACGTTCTTTCTTTTTCCTGTTTAACCTCCGGTAATTACCGTTCTGATAATACTTCAGAGGATGATGTGTATGAGTGTAAATGAAGTGTAGTCTTGTACAGTCTCAGGTCGACCATTCCTGAGATGTTTGGTTAATTGAAACCCAACCACCAAAGAACACCGGTATCCAGGATCTAATATTCAAATCCGTGTAAAAATAACTGACTATACTAGGACTTGAACGCTGGAACTCTCGAAATCGTCATTTCACTCCCTTTTCTTACAATTAATCCTCGTCTTCCTGGTTGCTGGGTATTTACTAGACGCTTATAAGATACGTCTTAAGAATGTAGAGTTCTTTGAATTACTGCGTCCTTGGTATTTGGCAGAGACCAGCCAAGGAACTGTTTCACATTAATTGTAGTAAAAAACGCCCAACCTTGAACCGAGGTGCTTACTGAGTAAAGCCAGTTTTCTAATGCTTCTTAATATAATACAAACGCTACTGAAAATAAAATAACTTTACACTCATAGAAACCGGAGCATAATGCTTTTTTATAGTCTCATAATACAATCGATTAATGAATGTATGTCATTCAGTTCTGCATATTTCAGTCAAAGCGTAGAATGTTATTATAAAAAATTTATTTCAACAATTTTATGAACGGAAAGCCTCTCTAATTTAAAATACACTTTTTTAAAGGACGTAATAGAAATAAAAGGGAACTGTAATTGCAAAAATGATGTTAAATTAAAAAAACGAATATAAAAAAAATATAATTAATTGAATTATCTACTTATCTACTTTTAAACGTTACTTTTTGCTTTATATAAGTCACCGTTATCGCATTTTGAACAATAAAGATGAGAGTAAAAACTGCTATTACTTTCCAACATGGATTAACAGCAACTGAGATAATTTTCCCTTCTATTTTACATTCATCCAACGCTAAAAAGAAAATTCTAATAATATATTTCTCTTTATTTCAGAAAAAATGCCATTTTGAAATATCACGACCACTGAAAATTTGTAATCAAACAAAAATACATAAGATGTAATGGGTAGACAGTAAAATTGAAGAGGAGAAAACAATCGATAAACCGTCGGCCATTGATCAATATCGATTACATAACGGTAAAGATGTTGTGATATATATATATATATATATAACTAGACATTTGGGGTAATTTTTAATTAATGCACACTTATTAATGAATTATTTTAATTTTACAGATTACCCAAAATTTACGTGACGCAACGCTAACATCACCCTATTAATGTTTAAGACTACTGCTGCGTGGTCTTAATCTCATGACACACTTCCTGGTGATAATTGTGTAAATACATTTTTAATTGTATAGAAATTAGAGTAAGATAATTGAGTGGAATATCTTTTTAACAGTACAGCATTCAGAATACTCTCTACTGATTAACATTTAAATAAGTGTACAACAAAAAGCATTTAGTTCGCGTATTAAAAATTTCTCTTTAACTTCGGAAAACAATCTTAAAAATCATTCTTGGATTTTAAATGAAAAAAACTGTTATTTTTTGACCAGTTGTCTTAATTTGTACAACGTAGACCGACATAAGAATAAAAATTATTGGAACACAAGTTAATATGATTCACTTTGTGTTTTAACCATACTTTATTTCATATATAATCACTTTAATTTGAAATGAACCGACGAAAAGAATTGAAAGCTATAAATTTTATAATCGAAGTATTCATCTGAACTCTGCTCTAATCTATCCCTGGATTTTTATTCATTTAGCGTTGCAGTTATAAATTTCACTAACAGATTTATAGTAATAACACCAGGACACGAGTTTAGCAGTCCGAATAGTTAATTAATATCCCCAAAATTTAAAATCACTAAATTTTATTTTAATTGTTTTTTTTTTTACATAAAAGAATGATAAAATATTCGAAATTATTAAGTATATTTTTAAATCTACCCAACAAATTGTAAATACTTTGCGTGATTGTGTGTGGCATTGGTTACCAATATCTGAATAGCTACCTGGATATATTTAAATAATTGTAAAAATTATTATATTGTGTTCTCAAGTTAAACGAAAGTGCTGGTCATAAATTTGTTCCAGTTGATAAGAATTAAAAGTACAGGTGGCTTACTTCTTTTTAAAAATATTTTTTTTTCTTCCACTTTCACTGGCCTAATAGCATAAATTCATTACTTTATCCGTTTATATACTAAAATAGTGCAAACTAAATGCATTTATAAAACCATTAGTTGTTTTTGTTTTCGCTCTTGTACGGGCTCTGCATACTGTTCAGTTACGCCAATAATTCGTATCTTTTTAATACGTCCATTCGACCATTAATATCTAATTATTAGTTGAAGACGAAAGATATATATATATATATATATATATATATATATATATATATATATATACGGTCAAATCATAGTGCACAAATTATTAAAATTAAAAACAAGAGAAAAGAATAATAACCGTTACTCGTTTTAAGAGGAGCGTATCCTAACAAACAATTTTCGGTATTCTTGATTATTGATGTAACCGATTTTTTTTTTAAAAAAAAGTTTCTATTGCAATCCAACGGGGAAATTATATGATAAAACAGAGACTTCAAAGCATATATTGTTGATGACAATTACATCAAAAAATTATTTATTTTTTTTACTAACCGAACAAAAGATTTCAATTACTAACGGCTTCATCATTGACTGATGCTATTGTGTTGTAATGTCAATTACGCATTAAGTTATTACGAAGTACTTCCAAGTTGAAAAGACCAACAATTACAATTAGATCTCAAATGGAATTAAATTTGTAACTGTTTTTATAAGCGTGAAGTGTAATATTACAGTATTTGAAAATTTCATACAGTTCAAACCTGTTAAGAAACAACCCTTATATGTAGACCTTTGTAGATATTACTGCACTTTGTGATCATTTCAAAGGCGTTTATAAAATATATGTCACTATTATTAGATTTGAAGTTGCAAATTTCAACAACCCGTGAAACTCCATTATTGAATCTGATTTGATATTTATTAAAAGAATTATCATTTCTGTGAAAAAGAGAATGTTTTAGGATGGAGTTAAATCACATACGTTCAGATTAAACCACAACTTACATACAATACTATTGTTTTCTACGAAAATTAAGCAGAAGACTGCGTTAAACCTGTTAAAAAAGAGAAATTTTCCACCTAAAATAACCGCGAAAAATTATAAAAAATAATTTAGATCAAGTTCACCAAGAAAGGGGCTTAGCACCAGCATAAAAAAAAATTATTAAAATATCTTAAATAAATACTGTATAGCATTTTAAATTTTAGGTAAAAAAACTGTACAATTAGTTTTAGCCTAGTTGGGACAAAGGAAAATTCGACAAATGCTTAATTTTATCACATCCTGATTATCACTTAGAAATCCATATTTAGGGAAAAAGTACAAATTTATATTGAATTAGACATTCACTTTATATATATTTATTACTATAATGATCTGGATAGAATGATGAAAAACTGTCAGACATTTGCAAGAAATTAAAACCAAAGAACCAGTTTTAACTATAAGCTAATATAAACATTTTAATATTATTAAAATGGAGTCGAGATAATTATTAATTTTTTTTTTCTTAGAATATGCAACTAGATCCATTATGTCCGATCCGAATTGTAGTCATCAATAAACCTAATTTAAACTTTTGTCCAGCGATCCACGGAGGGGGTAATTGATAAATTATATTGTATAGAACATGAAGAATTATTTTTTACGTATAAATTTCATACAATATTTATCATTCATTATGCGGCAGTGAATCCTTCAGCGTCACAAATGATTCATTCTATCTTACGACTCCTTATTCAGTACACCTCAACAATATTTCCAGTCTTTGAACAACACTTGTAATTCGGGTATGAATTATCAAGCTTTCGGAGTTATAACTTTTTATACATAGATTGGGAAATTATTTAACTTTTTTTCCTCTCTTTAATAATAATAAGATACTTGTTGAACAACCTTTTATTGCGATTCGTAAAAGTAACAACAGTAATATTTTATGAGTGTTACCTGGTACACAAAGAAACATAACGTAGTTGTTTTTTAAATTGTCTGAAAACTGAAGTTAACTCATCAACATTAATGAAAACCTAAACAAAACGCGAACTTCACCGTATACACTTTGCACTGTCGTATACGCTGTATTTACTATTGACCATTCCTAAGCGCAAACCCTGTAACAACCGTTAACAACGAACAACACTCGACTACACCAACATTCAACCGGTACGGAAGCACGTTGTGTTCCCACCACTCGTTTCAACCATCTTCACGCTGCTATATCAACTCTCTACTGGCATTTATCTTTTCACGCATGCGCAGTAAACAAAACTAGACTTCCCATAGCAACCTACAAACAAAGTACCACCGTACCATGGAGTCTATTGTGTTACCAGTATGTCATTAGACTAAACTAAATCCACCTACCTTCTAACAACAACACAAATAACTCATAATTACTATAATTTATACTACTGTCAACAAAATTGAGTTAATTTTTATATTTTCACATAATAAAATTATTCTTAATGTAAAAATAATTTTTCTATTATTTTTAACTTTGATTTATTTTATTTAATCATTTGCAATTAGAAAGGGTGGATTATTGGTCGCGAAGATTTGGTCGTGCATATGAGTGCAATGACCCGTTACTAAGATTGTTAACAATATATGAACCTACGTGACTTAGAACAAATAAAAGAACAAAAATTTATGAATTTATTATTACTTAAAAAAGTAAATTTTTTCGTATGTTAATTATTAATTCAATATACATTAACAATCACGGAAATTATTTCAAGATTGTTAACCCTCTTTTTTTTTTTATTTCTTTTCTGTGGTTTTGTCCATGACGGTCAGCAATGAGTATTATATAAAATGAACAACGTTTTAAACGATAAAGAAACCAAATTTATTTAATATTGAGTTTTTAAGGACTAATGTTATAAGTCGATCTTGCGCTCATTTTAATTGATTCATTTAAGACCCAATGACATGATTGTATAAAATCTGTTTGTATAAATTTGTACTGATTTTTAGTTAAAAGGTTCATAGTTTTAAAAGAAAATGTAAGTATATATTTTTTTTTTTTTAATTATTGTAATTTTACATCTAACTATTAATTGTATACGCTTTTAAAATTATCACCAACATAAAAATCATTGTCACTACTTTAAAATCTCTCTTTCCATAATGTCTCGTTTAATTTACTTTTCTACATCACTTTTTCATTTCATTTTTATTGTTTTCCTTAATTTTTAAATTACGTCATCTTTAATTTCATCATCAATAATCCTACCTTTTCTTTATTTCATATAAATCGTAATTTCTGTCGTTTATCATCTTTAGAAACCTTTCATAATTTTAAGTTGAATAGAAGTCGTTTTTAACACAATCTTCAGTTATATAATAGATACACAAAAATAAATAAATTTTGAAAATAATTTTCGAGTAAAGCTAACCGGTCAAAATTTCATTTTCCAAATGAAAAACATAGATAACATATACATTACATTAGTGGAAAATTAAAAGTTAAGAACTTGTGGTTAGTATGCTTCCTTGTTTTTCTTTATAAGACGTAACCGATGAGAAGAGTAAAAAATAAATTGAACTGTCAATAATCTGAACTTCTTTAATCCGGATATCTTAGTAATCCGAATAAACCGTTAAGGATATTCATCAAAATTTTTAATTTTTATTGTTTGAAATTTGTCTTCAAAAAACTGAAGAATAATTCCCTTTTGTATACAACAAATAATCTTGAATGTTATTAAACTGGACATCCCACCGTAAAATACAAAAATATATAAATAATCTGAACACATCCTTTCTAAAATAAATGAAACACTTTAAAGTAATAAATCGATTTCTCTTTTTTTGCAGTTTGTAAGTTCTGGGTAGTTGTCGGTCGACCATTTTATAAAGAATTACTAAAAATTATTTTTTTAATTTATAAAATCTGTTTATAAAATCTGGTATTTTTAACTTGTTAAAACGGGTATATAAACTATAAGCGGAAAATTCCAAAATTGGGTAAGGATAATGAGAAAAGATTTTTTATTAAGCAGTTAAAAAAATATAACTAGAATTTTTTTCTTGTTGATACGATTAAAAAATCGTGAAAAATGTTTTCTTTACTTTTCCTTAATTTTCTTTACAAACGAATTTCATTAATACAATTAATTAATGTTTCAACAAAGAAATGAATTAAAAGTATTTTTTATGTAGCCTTTATTTTAAAAATATATATGTATATCAATTAAGTTTACACTAATAAAAGCAATCCAGTAGTGCTTAGTACTACTTAAGTAACGTAAGTACTTAGTACTACTTAAGTAACTTAAGTACTTAGTACTACTTCCAGTAGTACTTAGTACTTAAGTCTTTAAGATATTTCAATTTCTTGATTCGCTTCGCTTTTACTGGCAAATAAAGCTAATGAATTTCTTAACTAGTAGCCAGTTCGAATGTGCATTATGATAATCCTAGGTTGTCTCCATTAAACCCACCGGGTTGGTCTAGTGGTGAACGCGTCTTCCCAAATCAGCTGATTTAGAAGTCGAGAGTTCCAACGTTCAAATCCTAGTAAAGCCAGCTATTTTTACACGGATTTGAATACTAGATCGTGGATACCGGTGTTCTTTGGTGGTTGGGTTTCAATTAACCACACATCTAAGAAACGGTCGAACTGAGAATGTACAAGACTACACTTCATTTACACTCATACATATCACCTCATTCATCCTCTGAAGAATTATCTAAACGGTAGTTACCGGAGGCTAAACAGGAAAAAGAAAGAAGGTCGTCTCCATTAACCCACCGGGTTGGTCTAGTGGTGAACACGTCTTCCCAAATCAGCTGATTTGGAAGTCGAGAGTTCTAAGGTTCAAATCCTAGTAAAGGTAGTTACTTTTATACGGATTTAAATACTAGATCGTGGATACCAGTGTTATTTGGTGGTTGGGTTTCAGTTAACCACACATCTCAGAAATGGTCGAACTGTGACTGTACAGGACTACGTTTCATTTACATTCATATATATTATCCTCTGAAGTAATACCTGAACGATAATTCCCGGAGGCTAAACAGGAAAAAGAAAGAAAGGTCGTCTCCATAAACGGCCTCCGGGGCGCAAGTGGTAGCGTCTCGGCCTTTCACCCTGAGGTCCCGGGTTCGAATCCCGGTCAGGCATGGCATTTTCACACACTCTATAAATCATTCATCTTATTCTCTGAAACAATGCCTAACGGAGGTTAAACAAAAAACAAAAAAAATAAATAAATAAAAGGTCACCTTCATAGCTCTGTTTTCATAATAAGTACAAAATATACTTTAGATATATTCCCAGGCGAAAGAGTCATCATTAACTTTATTTTATGTAAAATAGCTTAAAATTATTAAAGATAATTTATGCAACTCGTTAGTTATTAACTGCATGCTTCGTTTCATTATATGATGGATTTAAAAAAAAAAATACGTAACTGTTCCAAGAAAGATCCAAATGAAATTTCATAGAGTATAAAGGGACCCTATCTTATTAGTAATTCAAAACTCGGACAATGGTAGCGCCGAGCAACATGATTTTAATTTACTTTTTCCATAAAATTGTAATAAATTTCTCTTTATATAGAGTGATTCACGAAGAATGTAATGTAACGTAATGAATGAATGTGATGTACGAATGAATTTGGACATGTTCTACTGATGAATATAAAGATAAAGTACGTATAAACATAGGTTTGGAAACGCTTCATTATCGTGTGCCGGCTGTTAAAAGACTTCCCCCCATTTTTTCGCCTTCAGTAAAATTAAACCAAACTGTACTATTAAGAACTAAAATTATGGAGTAGATTTAGTAATTTATATTAAATCTGATCTGAAAACTGAAAAAATAGGTCCCAGAACTATATTTTTAGTATTCTTTGAGAAATCTGTGAAAAAGAAAAAAGATTAAAAAACACTATTCTTTGGCGTTAAATTCATTTGTTTAATGGTGGGGGGGGGAAACAATTTTTAAACAAAACTTATACAGAATTTAATTCTGAGTAAAATGTTATGAATAAAGTCCACAACAATTAAATATAAAAGTAAGAATTTCGTATTTTATTGAAAACATAATATATCAAACGTGGCAGACTTTAACTAGGTATTTAACAAAACAAAATTTTCAATATTGCAAAATAAAAGACAAATATTTTTTTTTTTTTATTAAAATATTTCTTGAAAGCTACTAAAGATACAGTTTTGAGTCTTTTTTTTTTTTTTTTTAATTTTTCAGCTCAGATTTAATTTAAAATTTTTACTTTAATTTGGGGGTTTTCAAACTTATTTTTTATGAACTTTCTTTTTATTTTCACTCGAGGAACATGTCCTGAAAATTTGTTTCATTCTTCGTAAATCACTCTGTATTATTACTTGAATTATCTAATGTAAATTGACATTCATATCGATGCAAATAAAGAAAACTGATTGATTAATAAGATTAAAAATTTATAAAAATTAGGAAAAAGGAATTTTTTTAAAGTTTTTCATATATAAAAAAGAAAATAATAAAATACTTCATAAAATATAGTTAATTTATTAAAATTAAAGAAAATATAATAAAAATGCGTCAAAACGTAGCATTAAACAAAATTCTTATTATATTTTTGTCTCATATTTACTCTCCTTTTAACAAAAAGGTGATTGGGAATAAAATTGTAAATTTTTTACTTTCTTTGTGAAGTGAGTTATTTATTAATCTTCATACTCATTAGCAAAGATACCACGGAATACATAAATAAACAACTTTTAATTATTTAATTTAATTAACGGTCTGTGACTACATGTGTTTTTAATTGAAGAAAGTTTTACGATTGCAACGATATTTGAAAGCAATAAAAGTTCAAATCCAATTAAAGTTGTTTAAAAATAAAAGTGGTTTAAGTTGAAAAGATAAAAGTATATACTACGTAGCTTAGCTTTATTTGCTCTTTTATTCTTCTATAATAAAAATCATTTTCGTCTTCGCGTTTTGTTAGAAATATTTATCTCAGAGCCTCACTGAATGTGGTAATTAAATGAAAGGTTACTATGCGCTTGATTCATCATTTTATAATACGAGTAGAATAGTTTTCGGTAACACGGTCAGTTAAAATCGCGTGTACTGTTTGTTCACAATTTAATGTAACCCAGATGAAAACTATCTGAAAACGGGATCTGTGTCACGTATCGAACATTAAATATGTATATTTGGATACTATATGCACCGTATTCTAATATACTTATGGGGAATAAGTCATGACGCATAATCATTTTATTTGAGTAACTAGTTCACTATTTTATTTTACAGTTTTTTTATTTTTTTTTTTGGAATTGTATTGATTTTAATTTGTTAAATAAAACTGAATTCATTAAAGATTTATATCTTTTGTAAAATAAGGAATTGTTCATATTGCGAAATAAAATAATAAAAAGCATTTAATCTAAAGAACAAATAGTAGATAAAAAACTCCAACTCAAACAACAATAATTTTTTATTATTCTCAGATAAAAAAATAAAGAAAATTTAAAAAATTATATACTTAATTTAATTATATACTTTTACTTTTACTTTTACTTTTAATTATATACTTAATATCAAAACGCGGGAGACCAAACCAGACTCACCATCAGAAAAATCAAAAGGGAAACGATTAGTTTCAGCTAAAATGCAAAAAAGGAAAATAAAAAATAAAGGAAAAATGCCCCGTTTTCGATTTTTTTTTTATTTTTACTTTTTTTTAGTGTAGAATAATTCCTGTATTTTTGTTGGTTTTTGGTTGGCGGTTATCAACCTGAGCGTCTGAAGCAGGTTGTTTTTTAATTTTCTATACTCTTTTTGGATTTCCATCTGGTAGTTCAAAACGCAAGAACTATCACATGAAAAGAACAAAACGAAAGTAATGAAATATAATAGAAATAAACTAGATGGATCACTGAATATAAAAATAGGATGAGAAAAGACTACGGAGGTAGAAGAATATATTATTTGGGAAGTAGAATTACTAAAGATGGACGAAACAGGAGCGATATAAAATACCGAATAGCATAGGCGAAACGAGCTTTCAGTCAGAAATATAATTTGTTTACATCAAATATTAATTTAAACATCAGGAAAGCATTTTTGAAAGAAAGGTTATGTTTGGAGCGTAGAATTATATGAAAGTGAAACTTGGACGAACGGAGAACCTGAGAAGAAAAGATTAGAAGCTTTTGGAATATGGTCCTGTAGGAGAATGTTAAAAATCAGATGGGTGGATAAAGTGACAAATGAAGAGGTGTTGCGGAAAATTGATGAAGAAAGAAGCATTTGGAAAAATCTAGGTAAAAGAAGTGGTAGGTAGCGTCTCGGCCTTTCACCCGGAGGTCCTGGGTTCGAATCCCGGTCAGGTACGGCATTTTTTACATACGCTACAAAACATTCATCTCATCATCCTTTGCGGAAAGAATTGCTTGACTGCAGACCCGGAGGTTGAACACAAAAAAAAAAGGTAAAAGAAGAGACAGACTTATAGGCTACATCTTAAGGCATCCTGGTATAGTCGCTTTGATACCGGAGGGACAAGCAGATGGGAAAAATTAAGGTTGGGGGTTGATTTTTTGAAAATATTTTTTTTGTGGTTATTTATATATATATATATATATATATATATATATATATATACATTGTAGGTGAAAAGTTTGCTTTAATAAAGTTTTCTCTAAAATGCCTCTGAAGAAAATCGAAACTGGTTTTTTTTCACGATATCCTCCCACTACCTTAAGGAATTTTGAAAAACCAAGAATATAATCAACGCCCGATTTGTAAAAATATTTGGACCAAATTTGACGAAAATCGGTTCGGTCAATCCTGAGATATAAGGACGAACGTAGTGCACATATAAATGTACACACACGCATACATATGTTTGGTCTAGAAACTCTAAATAAACTAGTTGGACCCTAAAACGAAAAGATTTTCAAAAATCTCATTTTCGACATGATCACCATACTTTCCCTTTAATAAAGTTAATATAGTCATCTAATCTATATATATTCCCTGGGAAAGTCTCTAATAAAAATTAAATTCATATATTATAATTAATATATAAATAATATTCATTTAATAATAATAATAAATTAATAATTTATAATATTCATATATTACAAATATTTATTTATTCAAAATTCTTTTTTTTTCATTTTCAAAGTATGGTATAATTTTGAACGATTTAAAATAATGTTGTGTTTTTTTTTGTAGAGGGGGTGGATATTTTTCATACATTAAAAATTTGTTAAGTAAATTTCCACGCATAAGCTTTTAAATTTCCGACAGTAGATTGATTGATTCTTATGATATTCCGGAAGTCTCCCGGAATTGAACACAACCTGTATAGCAAGTATACTGGTAGCTTGTTATTCTTTGGATCTTACAAGCCAGGATAAATTAAATAAATAAATACAAATTTATTTAGATCGGTGTGTAATTACAGACTACATCGTTGACATCGGGAATGGATCGATATCCTATTGGACGGATAAAAAAGGAATTGCCCATCATTTTCCTGGAGTGATCAAAGGGCCCGGTAAATACATATTATTTTTTTTTGTATTTATTTCAAAATACAAATACGGATTCTAAAGTTCATATTAATTCTTACAGACAATAAATGAATGAAATAATAGTAAAGTGAAGATAGTAAATAAATAAAGGAAGTACAAAAATAATAAGTAAAAATAGCAATTAAGGAATTACATTGTATTATCCTGGTCTTAATAGTTCTCGCGGATCCATGGCCTGCAACAAAAGCTTCCTCCACCTCACCATATCGTTTGCCACCTCCATTCTGTCCTTACCAAAATCCTCCCTGATATTATCACACATCTCCGTCTAGATTTTCCTATTTTACGTCTCCCCTCATCTTTGTGCCTCATCACGAAGAAGTTAGAAAAGTAACTCAAAAATTATTTCAGCATATATTATTTATATCCGTGAAATGATAATGCCGAAATAAAGTTTTTTTAAAAATTAATTTCATTTAAAAAATCATCATAAAATTAATATTGGTACTATAAAATAAAATCTTAAATTTAAAGTAAATTAATGGGAAATTCTTTTAAATGGATCGATAATTGATTAAAAATGGGAAAGAAGCCCTTTCGTTCGTCGAATTTTTCTGATTTATTCGAAAACAATTTTATTTATCTTGTTTGTTAGAAATAGATATTGTAATTTCTTTTCAGTTATAAGCACTATTAATTAAAAATTAACAATAGAATGATGGCCAAATATTGTATCAAAAAGCCTTTGTTGTTAAATATAACTGGGCCTGTTGAGCCTCGAACTTTTTTTTGAAGGAGGCAAACTCTAATTTTCTGGGCTACTTCGACACGGCTGGAATGTATATTAAATTTATCATTAAAAGAAATCAGTTTGTTGAGTGTGACAGGTGATACATTTTTTCAACCGATGACAAAATTTTATAGTTTTTTAAATATTTGGTTTTATTTTTGGAGGAAATATTTCATTACTCCCCCCTCCCGCCCACCAACATATAGGCATCCTATAATGCAAAGTAATGTAAGAAAATAGATCATTTATCAAAGATTTGTTTTTGTGATTATTAATACTTTTTTATTGCTTATTAATTTGTACGATTAATTTTTTTAAAATGTACCATTTAATTAAGATATATAAAACGATTTCATGCTTTTATGTTTTTGAATTGATCTTTGATACATTTTTGAAATGTAGGAAATACATTTTGTCAAATAGGTAAATGCATATAGTTGTGTTTATTAATTTAATTACAATTTATTAATATTATCGATACATTTAAAAATCGACATACAGGTCTATTCTTTTTTTAATTAAAAATATCTTTATTTCAAATATAATTATTGCCTCGTTGCAATCTTCTCTCAAGGACAATTTGGGAATGGCTGTAGTAGACGGTAACAATAAATAAAATAAATACACAATTAATGTATACTGTTCTTTCATCATTTATTGAAAAGACTATAACGTATTATGTAAAATTCAGAATATAAAATTTTCACCTATTGACAAAAGTTTTTAA
The DNA here is from genome assembly GCF_047948215.1 of Lycorma delicatula. Classification (NCBI taxonomy): domain Eukaryota; kingdom Metazoa; phylum Arthropoda; class Insecta; order Hemiptera; family Fulgoridae; genus Lycorma; species Lycorma delicatula. The sequence goes on from NC_134460.1 coordinate 70,230,957, forward strand.
TTTTTTTTTTTGCATATATAACCTACGAATTTATAATTTTTGCATCATTAAAATTACTATAATAATAGTAAACAAATATTTTGTCAAACTAACGGATTTATTGATCTTAGGATAACAGTTGAGGTTTTGTTTTTGTAATCTACACGGTCGACTGTTAGTTCCGCATCGCAACCCATTCATTCACAGCGATTGTATTCGCTTTCCCTAATATAACCGTAACACTAGTAGTAAAAGATAAAAAGAAAAATCGAACACTTAACGTTAACAACGAACTTCAAATTATAGAACACTGCTCTGTAAGAAAAAATATATATTGACCTTAAACATATTTTGTGCCGTTCGATAAAAAAATTGTTTTTATTTAATATTATCGTTATTTAGATAGTTATCGTGAATTTTGTCACGCGCGTACTATTTATTCCTTGTATAATTAGTTTTAAATTTTAAGTTGTCTCATTTATGAGTCATTTTTATAGATTACTGTACAGATTTTAATGTCTTTACAGCTAATATGTTTATTAATTTAAATATAATTAACAACAGTATCACTGATAACAAAAATTGCTTATTATTAATATATATTGTAAAAGATAAATTAATATTCACTCCAATCTGTTTAGGGTTTAATTAATTTATCAGAAATATTAATTATTTATTGATCAGTAAAATCATTTAAAATATTTTTTTCCTTCGTGAATGAAAAATTATTCGTTGTTATTAACGATAAGAAATAAATTAAAAATATTTTTAAATTAATATATTAAGCTGTGAAATATTACAGTTGACAATAAAATAATTTATTAGTAATCGGTCGGTAGATCTATGACTAATCTTCACTAATACAAACAAGGCTATTACCCCAAACCATTAATTACGAAAAGAACCCTTTTAAAATCTATGTCCAAACCCATCCACGTAATCACTATTTTTCTCTTTAGCCTCCGGAACCATCGTAAGGTATTACTTCGGTGGATCATATGTATCAATATAAATGAAGTATAGTCTTTTACAGTCTCAGGTCAACCATTCATGAGAAGAGCGGTTAATTGAAACCCAACCACCAAAATACACCGGTATCCACAATCTAGTATTCAAATCCGTATAAAAGTACGGATTACTTTTACTAGGATTTGAACCTTATAGCTCTCGACTTCGAAATCAGCTGATTTGCGATGACGAGTAAACCATTAGACCAGCCCGGTGGGCTGGTCTTACCCCGTAAGAAAAAGGAAAAGACATCCACCATGTGTCAGTTGCAGTCTCCATGCCACCCCCTCCGTACCTAGCCATTATGGGCTTTACCGGAGGTCATCTTCAAAACCTCGGCAAAAGGCATCTCTCAGTATTGTGTCACATATGACATTCCCACCGGTGTACAACTATCCCTAAAAAACAACAAAACTAAAAACAAAACACATCTTACTGAGTAAACATAATAAGGAAAGGAACTGAAATCCATTACTTACCTCAAAGTAAAAGAAGTTAATTCGACACGCAATTACAATAAAACAAACCCAACAACAACAAAAAACTTACCAATTACAAAACATACAAAAGAACGCGGGAAAGCTCAGGCGGCACCCTAAATGCCCTCGGCATTCCTTTCTTTTGCCGAATAGTATATGAAATTCTCAACTGCTATCCATTCGGCCTGGTTTCGCCAATTCACACGGAGTTAAAAATGATAATTCTTATTTTGTTCACTATTTATGGATAGTTTTTTCTTATTTAGTTTCTTTTATTATTTAATTAATTACGCCATTAAGGTTTAAGTAGGCGACCTCCATAGCTATGTAAGTAACGTCTCGACATTTCACGTGGAGATCCCAGGTTCGAATCCCCCGATCAGGCAAGGAATCTTTTCATACGCTACCAATTTCACTGGGCTAATGATCAACTATAGCTGTTGATTCCCATTCTTTTCATAAATAATATTTAAATAAAAGTTTGGTAATTCAAAAGCCTTATGAATTATTAAAATTTTAAGGTGTATTCAGACACAAAAGTGATGTGTTCTTGCAGAACAGTGAAATTTTACCAATGCTAATAATAAAAAAATATCGTTATCTTGTTTTGTAATCGGCATGTTCAAACTTTCCTATGACTACCGTACGTAGTAACCCACCGGGTGGTCTAGTGGTGACTTCGTCTTCCCAAATCAGCTGATTTGGAAGTCGAGAGTTTGATGGGCTACCCCACCCCCAATATTCCCCCAAAGTAATTTTTGGGGATCAGTTGCACTACTACTGTGCCTAGGAAAACAAACAAAAAATCTTTTAAAAAGTACACAAACAAAAAGATAATTTTTTATAATTTTTGATGAAGGGGAAAATTTGGTGGTAAAATTCTTTAAAACTGGTAATGTAAGTATGATGCATATACTGAGGTTAATATAAAGTGGGATATTTTTGCAACACTTGAAGAAAATTGACTCCAAAAAACTATTTACCCCACCCCCTGGAGATATTGAGACCAAATTTTTACCAACGAATTGTCCCATACACAAGAGTCTGTGCTACATTTCATCAAAATCCGTTTGTCCAGTCAAAAGTTATTAAGCTTCAAACACTCTATTACACGTACATCCGTACGTACAATACCCTCTACTTTCTTGTTTGTTTTTTTTTAGATCCCTGTGTCAAGAAACGTCGAGAAATGAAAAAAATCGACTTGGTCACTATATGACTTCCTTGTACGCCTAATAAATTACATATATACATTTTTTTTTAAAATGAAAAGTACATAAAATTTTATTTCATTAATAACTTCCGATATTTCTTCAATTTTTTTTAAAAATTTGTTATTGAATTATTATTCACTGTAGAACTTTTTTTACAATCAGAGGTTAATAATTCTTAATAAATCAATATATTTAAGTTAAAAAAAAAAGTAGATGAAGTCTGATTCGAACTATGTGCCTTCCCCTTGTAAGATCCAAATACTTCATTAATTAAGATTTTTTTTGGCTATAGCTCTGGAACCAATGAAAACAAGTGCCACTTATAATATATCGCTGAAAAACTCTCAATGAGGGCTTAAATCCAAACAAATCTGGGTTTTGTGGACACATTTGGTCCAGTCGATTGCAATCAGAAAGGGGAGCACCTTCCCTTTTGATTGCAATCGATTGAATTGTGTACCACAATTAGATGTTACAGCAGTTCTAAATGCAAAATTTTAACCTCCTACGGCTAATTGTTTTTGAATTATTCGAGATACATATGTACGTACGTACAGACGTCATACCGAAACTCGTCAAAGTGGATTCAGGGATGATCATAATGAATATTTCCGTTGAAATCTGAAAACCAAAATTTTTGAGCGATCACAATACTTTCTTTATTTCGTACAAGGAAGTAAAAATTACCTTTACTTAGAATTATTTTTACTCTACTGAAATCGTTTTAATTTTATAAATTAATCTCTATTTAATTAAATTAATTTTCTTATTTACGTTTTTTACTTTCTGATGCCACATTAACTATTTAATAAAAAGTTAACTATTATCTAAGGATATATGAATATTTTTCTTTGTATTTTTTTTGTGTTACACTGTGTGAATAACTTACATTGAAATTTTGTTAATAGGGGACCTGCAGATAAGACTTATGTCTTAGCGGGACCAATATTGTACAATTTATGAAAATAAATTAATTAATAATAATAAATACTTCAAATGATCATTTTTAATAATAGTAACTAATTAATAAACAACATTAGTATGACAGCTGTTTAATTACACATTTTTAGGGTTATTTATTATTTCAAGGATAAAATACTGGGACAAAAATCTGATAAGTCTAAATTATTTATAATTACTTATTCAAATCACATTTCTTTTATTACTTCAATCGCGGATTGTTTAAATTATGCCTTTCACGCACTGATGAACCTTTAAGAATGTAGTATTGGTTTATGTACTATATAATACTCGTAATATTATATAACTAACAAAAGTTATTGTTTAAATAATATAAGATTTATTCACGCACATCGCTCATGAGTTTCTTTTTTGTGATGGTTTATTTGATGCAAATACAGGGCTTTTCATAATGTTCTTAGGAGTTACAAAAATTCAGTACAAAAAAAGTATTTCACTTACCTAAATGAAAGTTATACGAGGTGATGCAGAAACTCAAACAGTTTTCGTTAAAATCTATAAATGTTCAATATGTGTTCCTCTGGTGACACGGCACACATGAACACGAAAGTCTAGCTCTTACCAAACTCCTTCTAACATGTCATCTTCGATAGAGTTGATTGCATTGATTATGCGATCCTTTAGCTCAACGATATCGTACGGCATTGGTGGGATAAACACCTTATCTTTCACGTAACCCCAGAGAAAGAAATCACATGGCGTGAGGTCTGGTGATCTTGGTGGCCACAGCAAAATGTGCTCTTTCTTTTTCCAGTTTAGCCTCCGGTAACTACCGTTTAGATAATACTTCAGAGGATGAATGAGGATGATATGTATGAGTGTAAATGAAGTGTAGTCTTGTACATTCTCAGTTCGACCGTTCCTGAGATGTGTGATTAATTGAAACCCAACCACCAAAGAACACCTGTATCCACGATCTAGTATTTAAATCCGTGTAAAAATAACTGACTTTACTAGGACTTGAACGCTGGAACTCTCGACTTCCAAATCAGCTGATTTGGGAAACCGCGCTAACCACTAGACCAACCAGGTGGGTTGATAAAACGAACTGCAGGAATACAAACTTCACGAACAAGAGACGGGGAATATTATAAAAATCAACAAATCAACAGCAATGAAAAAATAAAATGATCTCTGATTTTAATAAATATATTATTATATAATTATTTTACGGGGGATCCAGCTATATTTTGAAAATTCTGCAATTGATATGATAGTTTAGTGTAGGATGTTTGATATTTTCCCCATAAAGGCGTTATAGGTGAATAAAATCATCATTATTCTAACGTAAAATCATTTTTTTAATGAAATGAAAATTAAGAAAAAAAGCTGAGAAAGTTGTAATACTTAGCTGACATTGGTTATTCATTCTTATAAAATGGAAAAATACGTTAAAAAAGGTTATCTGAGATTTCTTTTTTGGGGTGATCGTAATCTATGATGAATTTTTATTGTAATAATAATAATAACAAAATGTTTATTTCAGAATGAAGATAATTATTAAAAGAAAATACATAAACAACATTTTATAGACATGACAATCAAACTAGTCATCTGTCAGGTGAGTTCTTTCTTTTTCCTGTTTAGCCTCCGGTAATTACCTTTCAGATAATACTTCAGAGGATGATATGTATGTGTGTAAATGACGTGTAGTCTAGTACAGTCTGCAGTTCGACCTTTCTCCTAAGATGTGTGGTTAATTGAAACCACCAGAGAACCCCGGTATCCACGATCTAGTATTCAAATCCGTGTAAAAATAACTGACTTTACTAAGACTTGATTAGCTGGGACTCTCGACTTTCAACTCAGCTGATTTGGGAAGACGCGTTCACCACTAGACCAACCCGGTGCATTGCCAAGTTGAGTTGTAATATTTCAAAAGTCTACTATAAACAAACACAAGATTATAATAATCTATGATTACATTATATTTATATAAAAAGGATGCAAAGTAATAAATAATCTAATTCCCAGAAGTAAACCAAATTCCACTACCATTAACGGCTAAATGAAAATAAATTAAAACTAGACATAATAAAAAAAAACACAAACAAAAATAATAAGTACAGTACAACACGTACAAGATAACCATCAATCCACACCCGGCCTAATGAACATAAATTTTATTAATGTAGTTTATTATGAACTCACCTTTAAATTATATGTTTCAGTGCAGCGGGACTCAGCGATATATACTTATCCTAAAGTCGAATCATCTGGATAGCACATTCATACATACTTCCCCGTTTGACTATTGGTATTAAATTCAGCAACTCAACTGCAGATGTAGTTTATATCAAACACACCTAATAAATCATATCAGCCTTTTCCAATCCCTTCCATTAAGTAGATTGATTACACTGATATAACAAAAAAATATTTTTTTATTGTTTCTACGCCAAAATTAAGTGTGATATCATTTCTTGAATTGCTTTTTTGCGTACATTACAGATCTGTAAATACAATTTTTCTATCACCCTTAGTTTTAAATAAATTACGCTTCAAAAAAAGGTAAGGGAAAATATAATTAAAATCTGTAAAATTTATAATTTTGCATAGCTATACCTGTGTTAGAATGATTTCGCTGATGCTTTTCTTTTATAAATAGCCTCAGGCACATCGCGAATTAATGTCCAACAGTAATCGGCTGGCATGCTAGTATTCCATTTCCCTTTATAGTGACTTTCAATCACCGAAATGTCTTGTGGAAACGTTCACCGTGTTTGTCATATACGTCTCCGACGTGGGAAAAAATCCAGATATGAGTGGAGGAAATGTATTTTCAAACACATATTACATCCCATAGCATCGCCAATAAGCAATTGGCATCGAAGGATTTTTGTTACCGTTGTGTAGTACAACCACGTTTAAACTATGCTTGGACGAATCTATGAAGACGCCAGTCCTCAGGTTTATGAACTTGTCCTAAATGCAACATAAGCTCATCAATATTTGTAAAATAAACCAAATTATTTTCATCAATACAGTAGTGAGAAAGTTTTTTTTGTCGGCTTCGAAAGCCCGAATCTTTGTATTTTTTTTTTCAAGTAAATTCCAACCTGTAGTCTTGATCCTCATAGTTCAGCTTGATTTTTTGATAAATTAAATCCCTAACTAAGTCATTTAATTCATTTTGTGATATGTGGCTTACTGGAAGATAATCCAAAATCAAAATCATTGTTGTCTTCTTCAGTACTGCCTGATTCTTCATCGCTGCTTTCGAAACATACATTCACAGGTGGTTCAGGAACTGAATACTTCACTGTCAGGTACAGGTTTGATTGCAATGAAGAATATTTTACAGTATGTTTGGAATTTTTAGAAATTTCAGACACACTTATTAAACAAAACAAATGTAACAATCGGTTAAATGATCCTTTGGTTCACGCCAAACCATAGGTACACATAATGGCAAAGCCTTTCGTGTACCTTTCAGCCATCCTCTTAAATATACAGAACAATTAGTGCGTACTATTGCATCTTATCCTGATCAGCAATTTTACACTGAAAGTACAAATTATATGCTTTTTTAATTAAAGGCGTAATGTTTTTTCTATTTGGTTTTACGGTAAACTCACCACATACACAACAAACGGCATCCAGATATCATTTACACAATTTCGAGGCTTTATGACGCTGCACTGTTAACAAACGTAAGACAGCAATAGGACTAAACAAAATTAATTCATTCCTAAATCCACTGCTTAATACAAACAACACAGCTGTGTTTTCAGCTACATGTTTTGACCTACACAGGCATGATTAACCTTGTCCATGAAGGCTCACTCTTCAGTATTAGATGATGTCATAATATGTGACTATGATATAATTCTTTGTCTAGTATTGTTTATCTACAGCTTAAAAATTATGTTAACAAAATTAAACAATAAAAAATAAGCTAATAAAATACGATATAGGAGCTTAAAATGCTAACTATACGTTGAAATAAAAAAAGAATTCTTTAATTAAAATTTTAAAGTTCTTCAAAAATGGTGGGTGATTCTGAGTTCATATTCGTTTTCAGCATAAAAAAAAAACAAAAAAAAAACAGATTAAAATCATGTATCACATGTTAGGAAACAAAAATTATGTTTATCATTGTAGTCATTTTCTTATTGCCCACCAGTTTAATAACTTCTCTTCCAATTGCCACAAACTTTTCCCTTTTTTTTCTAGTTTCCCAACAAAAGCCCTTATGTACTATCATGCTAGTTCCTTTTAACTTCATTGTATTCTTTAATATACACTCAATATCACTATCAAAAGGCAAATGCGCAATAATGGAAGTATTATCCTTTCTTTTGTCATGTGTACGGGTTTTACGGGCTTGATTAATCACGACTTGCCGATCTATTTGTAACATATCCCTACAGAAGTACCTCACAATCACATGGCAATCCGCATCGGAATTAAATTTCAGCTCTTTGAATATTAAATTATTACGGCGTGCCCGGTCTTCGTAATCATCAGGCCGGCTCAAAATTTTGGCGTTTTCTTCCTTCAAAATCTGCACTTTTTTCAACGATCTGTTTTCCTCCGCGAAATCTCGAATCGCAGCCGATATACCCAAAATATCTTCTTTTGATTCCAGCTTGGCCAAATTTTCATCGAAGAATTTCTTCATCATTGCTTCCATGCCTTGAAGAGATCTACATTTTTAAACCCAGGGATTCGTTTTGCTGCTTGGTCTTCCTCGTCAGGCGAATTAACTGGACCATCCTGTTTTCCTTTTTGAGATTGCGGCGTTACAAATTTATCCATATTGTAAACAAAAGTTACAGACCATTCGGAAGACAATTTAAAATATTATAGATAGTATTTTATTTAATGATTTATAAAAAATAAAAGAAAACCGATTTGACACAGGGAGTACGTCAGATTTAATAAAATACGCAGAAGATATTAACTGTAAGTAAAACACAGTTAGTCATAACAACACGTGTATCAGCAACAATGCTGATAAACTAGCGCACAGCAGCACGTCCTTACTCCACCAAGACTAGAACTTGACTCAATTTTTATTGTAAAATTGTCGTTATATATTTAAATAAACCAAAAAAACGTTTAAATAATTCTAATTCTTTTAATTTTTTTTACTTCCCACCTGCAAAATCACCTTCCAAGAAAATGTTTTGATTTTTTTACGTTTATGCTTTAATGGAAGAAACTAAAAGAAATTCTACTGAGAAATGTACAACCAATGAAAAATTACCTAAGATTTATTTTTTCTAGGATGGGGGTGAATTATGATGAAATTTTATTGTAATACTAGCAGACCCGGCAATGCTTCGCTATTGCTACATTTGAGTAATGAACACAATAGAAAGTTTGATAAAACATTAACAAAATAAACATTACGGAACTTCACAAAATTTAACCTTTCCCTTTTCTTAGGGAAAGGGGAAATGTTGGTGCAAATTTTTAGAAAAAATGGTATAACACATGTACTGAGCTTAATATAAAGTGTGAGATATTGCCCCAAAATTATAGTAACAAATTACCCTATATACACGACTCCCCGTAATAAATTTCATCGGAATCCATTTATCCAGTTAAAAGTTATTAAGCTTCAAACACACGTACAAACTACGAACGAACATTACTCCCAACTTTTATTTTCTTTTTTTGTGTCACTGGGTCATGAAATTCGAAAAATACAATAACCCCATATCCCTTTTTTTGACTGATTACCATACTTTCCTGCTGGTAGAATAGCTCTAGAACTGTGATGCTAGGAAAGTAAAAATTGTATTTTTGGTGAAAATAAATTATTCGTAGCTATTATTTACTTTTGCCATCATAATTTTATTTTTTTTAAATAAACACAAAAACATGGTTAGAAGTATTATTAAATATTTATTAATCCTTTAAAAAGTAAAGTAAAGAATAAATAGTAAAGTAAAAAAGAATATTTGAGTAAACTAATAAAATAAACATGGTCATGGACGGATTCACAACGTTCTATTCAACCACCTCCCATATAATCAGAGTTATTCAATAATTCAGAACGTTGTGATCAATAATAAAAGTGCTTCCTGTTACACTTGTTGAGTTCAAACGTTTTGCGCTGCTATAGACTATAATTACTATAACTCCCTATTATCTTATCAAAATAAAATTTGAGTATATTGATTTACTATCTTTTTATCTTTTATTCGGTATAATTATACTGGATTCGTTCTTTTTAATACTTAATATGCTACGTTTTCTTTATAAAGAAATATGTCCTTTAATAATATCACTTGAATTCTTTATTCTCATTTGTACAGTTATTAATTTAAAATTTAAAATTTGTATGAAATATTTTGATTACAAAATTAATATTAACAAACTTTTACTAAATACGGTAAACTATCGATTTACTTTATATTTAAAGCTATTGTAGTCTTCTCAGTACAAATACTTTCTTTTTACTTTTGTTTTTTAATTATCAAGGTAAAATTAGATTTTATTTCTTACCCAGCGAAGTTAACTTTTTGTGAATACAAATAAGAACTGAACATTTATTCGATATAGATGTTTTTGTAATTTATAAGGCATTGAGAAGCCAAGTTTTAAAGTCAGTTATTTTTACACGGATTTGATGAATACTAGATCGTGGATACCGGTTTTCTTTGGTGGTTGGGTTTCAATTAACCACACATCTCAGGAATGGTCGAACTGAGAGTACAAGACTACAGTTCATTTACGTTCATACATATCATCCTCATTCATCCTCTGAAGTAATACTTCCCGGAGGCTAAACAGAAAAAAGAAAGGAGAACGATCTCAGAAAAAAATTTTTGGTTTAAAGATGGAGTAAAATGTTAAGTGTAAACTATCTAACACGTAGCCCCTGAGAGATAAATTACAAATTATGTGTGACGTCATCAGTAGAAGGGCGATCACGAGTTGGTGGTATCCTGATGGAAACTTCCCCTTCACGAAATAATACGTTTTAGTGGATTTTTATTTCACTTTATAAACTCTACATTAATTAAAAGTACGACTCGGATTAATTGTTCGATATTTTTACTAACTACGTAACCGATTCCTTAGTAATCAGATAAATTCTTGTGTGTAAACAAAAATAAAAACAATTCAATGATGTCCTTGACATTTTCTCTCATGGCTCTGTATTCTTAAATTTCTGTATGATACATTTCTCTGGTAACCCGCATTGAAATTCTGCGAAAGTTTACGTAATTTAAAAATATTTTATTTTTGTTGTTAATTCATTCTTTTAGTTATTTATTGACAATTTATTCAAAATATGTCGTACGTATTTTACGGTTTTACCCATTAGGGTAAATAGGAGAGCTAATAACATTAATAATCTTTATGGGTAGAGATAATACCTTGTTTTTCTACGGAAATATTCACTAATCTGTTCCATTACATTGTATATAACTGTCCCTACGGCTGTTACGCGTGTAAAACATCAATATTTTTTAACTTTATGTATGCTTTAGTCATCTAGAATAAATAAAAATCAAAATTAAAGAATTAAATTAATAGAAATCAAAATTAATTAATAAAAAATACAAAAAAAAACTGCAAAACGAATATTTTGACCAGTTTATATAAAAAAAATCTCATGTGACACTACATGACCTTCCTTGCACGCCTATTAAATTACATATACATATTTTTTTTTTAAATGAAAAGTACATAAAATTTTATTTCATTAACACGTTCTGAATTTTTTTCTTTTTTATAATTATATTGAATTATTATTTTTGTAAATTTTTTTACAGAGGTTAATAAATCAATGAATTTAATTTATTAATACATTATTATCAGTAATTTTAATTAATAAATCAATATATTTAAATTAAAAAAAAGTTTAAAAAAAAGGTGATGAAGTCTGATTTGAACCGATGTGCCTTGTAAGAAACAAATCGATTAAAATTTATTTGGCTATAACTCTGGAACCGATGAAAATAAGAACCACATGATTTATCGTTGAAAAGCTCTCAATGAGGGCTTATTACTGCAGTTAAGAAAAATCCCAAAATTCAAGTCTTTTGGATTTTGGGCTTTTTTGGACACTTTTGGTCCAGTCGATTGCAATCAAAAGGGGAGGTGCATAATTAGATGTTACAACAGTGCTAAAACCAAAATTTCAACATCCTACGGCTAATCGTTTTTGAATTAGGCGAGATATATACGTATGTACAGACGTCACGCCGATAGTAGTCAAAATGGATTTACGGTTGGTCAAAATGGATATTTCTGTTGAAATCTGGAAACCGAAATTTTTCGCGATTACTACACTTCCTTTACTTCGCACAAGGAAGTTAAAAATAAATATATATAAACAACCGATAATGTAAAAAGTATCGTTTTAGGAATTCTATTCAAAAGAATACAGTTAGCTTAAAAATTATCTAAACCTCTAAAATTTCCAATTTAGTTGGGAACAATCTGACTGGATTAGCAATTTTCAAGGAAGCAAACTTCTCAAGCCAGACTTACTAAAGGAAACTTTATAAGTAAACTTTGGAAATTTTTGAATTTAAGTAACTTTTTTTTATTAAGTCTTTGAGAGCTTTCTTATTAATAACTTCAATAACAGTTAATCTTAGCCCTTTGAATTTGTTTGATTTAATTTTTATAGTTTAAGTTATACATTTATTTCTATTCATTCTCTTATAATCACTGATGATAATTAAAGAAGAGAAGTGCTTTAGTTCTATATTTTTAATTCGTGTAATTGATTATTAAGGACACTTTTAATCATTTTATGTATTTAAAAGTTCCAAATACGGAAAAAACATATTTTCTATCGCAGATTTAATTTTTTTTTATGTCCTTGTGTTAGGTATTTGAGATGGTAAATAGGTATTTGAGATAGGTATCGATTAAAAATAGTGTATGACGCTTGATTCTCTTGATAAATCGTCAGTAATAATTAGTGAAGGTACATCTAACTGAATATAATTTAAACTTATAACTTGGGCGATGTGAATCTAGTTTTAAAATTAAAATTATTCTGTTTAGAATTTTAGTACACAGGTATGATTCCTACCTGAGATCGTTCACCTGATGCCTTTACAAGCACAGTACAGGCAAAGCCTATTTTGTCCAAATTTAACCTAGAGTATTTCAAGTATTTCAGTTTAACTAAACACGTGCGTTCGTAGACAAAATATATTTTAAATACATGCTGGAATGCTGTTAATTGGTGTACGTGAACAGTTTTTTTCAATTATCTTGTTAGTATTTACAGTGATAAGTCGATGGTTGTCGTGTCAGTCTTAGAAAAATTTATTACAGAATGAGACAATGTTGAACGCCGTATTTTATCCTTTTAATTTTTATTCATTGTAAATAGTAACGTTACTATATTTAACGAAATTGTTAATACGAGTTAAGTTAAATTATTAATTACATTTTTATTTAAACAATAAGTTTTTTGATTCACCATTATATTTCAAATTCAAAAGTGTACGCTACCATCGAAAATAAATGTTCTAAACAACTTACATAAATTTGTTTTTATTACACCGTTTGCAAAAAAATACAGTGTGTAATATTTATTATAATTTTATATACTGATACTACTTTACAACAAAATAATCAAGAGAACCCTCAAAGAACTATTCAGAAAAAGAATTTTATAATTAATGAAAATAATTTTTAACGTCAACCATTCTCTATCATCATTAAGGAACTAAAATATTTAAAAAAATCTGGTAATGAATAAAGGAAAATATTACCTGCATTTATAAAATAAAAAATAATGTAAAATTAAATGTGAGCCCCCCAAGTATTCTAAACTCTATACCATCTCTATTCACCACTTAGAGTGGTCATTACGCCAGTTCGACTTCCCTTATATTATAAACAAAAAATTAATAAAGTAATGGTTTATCTCATAGTAAGATAATTTCAAGGTTTAAATTTCATTTTCTCAGTACAGTAGTTCCTCTGTCATCCGTCCCCCGTTTAACCGACTCTGGGTTAACCGTCGAACCTCCAAACATTACCGTTTAACCGACTCTTCGGATAAACGATCCTCTAATATTTCATAAATAAGTAATTTTTCAACTTATTTTTTATAATTTATTTTATATGATTTAATGTAATTAGACTCCTCTATACAGTACAGTTTCGTATTAGTTATGTGCAATAATAATTGCACTTAATCGCCGCATGCAAAGGAAAGATTTATATTAGATGTAAAATACGACACACATGTAGACTCTGTATACTACTGTACGACATCAGTCTGACTCGTACATTTGCTCAGCTAGCCTAAACATAAACAATTTACGCTGTTATAACAGGCGGCCGTGTGCACATAGGCTGACGGCTGGATTATCGTACTATTAACTATCCTGAAAATATCTTATACTAACTTAATTGCTGTTTTTTAAACATTGGGCTGTTTTTTTTTTTTTTATTTAAACTACAACATAACTGTTATTTTGCAATTTATTAATGTAATTATATTACTAATTATAATTACTAACATAAATAGCTTATTACCGTTACTTTAATCTTTTTCTTTCTTTTTCCTGTTTAGCCTGTGAAATTACCGTTCAGGTATTACTTCAGAGAATGAATGAGGATGATATGTATAAGTGTAAATGAAGTGTAGTCTTGTAGTCTCAGTTCGACTATTCCTGAGATGTGTGATTAATTGAAATCCAACCACTAAAGAACACCGGTATCCACGATCTTTCTTTCTTTTCCTGTTTAGCCTGCGGTAATTACCTTTCAGATAACACTTCAGAGGATGATATGTATGAGTGTAAATTAAGTGTAGTCTTGTACAGTCTCAGTTCGACCATTCCTGAGATCTGTGGTTAATTGAAACCCAACCACCAAAGAACACCGGTATCCACGATCTAGTATTCAAATCCGTGTAAAAGTATCCACGATCAAGTATTCAAATCCGTATAAAAACAAGCAAGCTAGGACTTGAACGCTGGAACTCTTGACTTCCAAATCCCGTTACTTTAATCTAAAGATCATCTCATTTTATTGTTTTGAAATAAATAAAGTAATTAGGATAAGTTTAGACTACGTACATTAGTCGTTCGTAAAAAATAAAGTATTTATTACTAGTATTTATAATTAGTATTTTTAAATAAATAAAAGATATCAGTTGTAACAAATGTGACAATGTACTTTTTTTGTACATCGGTGAGTCGGAGGAACCCCATTTACGGGCGAAGTGTCGAACTCGCTAACAGATTCCGCAAGATGTTACTAAGAGTGCGTATGTGTGCCTGCGCCCTACCGACTGACTTCCTATCCACTGATCCTCCCCTCCCTGGGCCAGAACCGCGAATAAGCATTACACAGCCTCGAGAGGTGCCTTCGAGCTTGGGATATTCAGAATCCGCGTGCTTCATCACCGTAGCTCATTCACACAAGCGCGGACGAAAGACGGCTCCGCAGGAGGCTGTCCTTCACCGCGTCGCTCTCCAGTCCTTCTCTTCACCTCAGTTGAGGGATTTTCTAGGGTCTTTCTGACATCTCCACTGTTGGGAACTTAGGGGATCCGGAATCCTCGCATTTCCTCACCGCTGCCCACTTGTGTACACACGGACGGATGACGACTTCACGCGAGGCTGTCTATCACCCACTCGCTATTCCATCTTCCCTAGCCTTAGTTCGTAGGACTAGTGTGATTAGTCTTGATATGGCTGTAAACCTATCCACGTCGAAAAGCAGATGTCGTACTATCGTGTCGACTGTCAAAACATCTCTAATTCGTTTGCATTGTTCTCTTTCGAGACTATCTAATGTTATTATTATCTTTATCTAACTTTATTATTATGTTTCGAATGACTAACTATTCCACCCGTCCTATCAGTCTATCTCTCTCGCACATAATGTGCACAGTTATACGCCACCCGCTAAGATGTCTCTCGCGTCAATTTCACAACATCGATTAAGCGGTTTTATTTAAAAACTTTTTCAATGTGTTAATGTCATAACTGCGTTATAATCTCTGCATAAAACACCACATCGGTTGCGTTTTGAATGGTGTGATATAAAGTGGAGTCTATAGAGTGATAAATTATTTTATACAGTACGTACATACATATCATAGCATTGCGAAGAACAACCGCCGTTTAAGTAACAGACGTACAGTACGTAGAGTATTTTGTTCCCGTACATTAAATTTTAGTTTAAATTCAGTACAATGCAGTAATTTGTAAGATTCCTTTTTATTTTCGTCTATTCAGCATAATGTAATGAGTTTCTTACGTACCGATACCTACAAAGTTTTTAGTTTTAGGTAACCTTTAAAATTCCGTACAGTTTACCTTTTACCTGTACTTACAGATGTGAGATGCAAAAGGAAACGTGTGGTAGTTTCGATCGAAACTAAACTAAAAGCGTTAGAACAATTAGATAAAGGTCGATCGGTAAAATCAGCGGCATTATATTTAGGTGTTGGTGAAACAACGGTTAATGATTGGAAAAAAAACCGTTCACGGATTGAAGCACATTTTACGCAACAAGGCAAGCAGATGGCTCTTCAGTGGAGGTGTACTTGTTAGATTTACTAGACGAGGCGCTGTGGATGCGATTCCTTCAAGGAAGAGAACAAGGAACACCTATCAGCAGACCTCTATTAAAAGAAAAACATTCAGAAAATTATTCTGAATGGAAAACGATTCTGTCAGCAGCAGTATTAGCGACTCCTTTATAGCAAGTGAAGGATGGTTACATCGTTGGAAAAAGCGCTATGGATTCATACCTTATGTATATCCGGCGATAAATTTTCTGCAGACCACGCTGCAGCGGAAAAATTTATCAACTTCATTAAAAAATCGTCGATGAAGAAAAACTTACTTTAAAACAGTTGTATAATGTGGATGAGAGGGGATCGTAGATACGTCGCTACCAAATAAAACGATGGTCGTTTGGGATGAACATGCTATACCAAGATATAAAATATCAGTACCGGATAACTGTCTATAGCTGTCTGCTGAAATGTAATGGAAATGAGGCTCGTAAACTTCCACTTGTTCTAGTAGTAAAAAATGCACGGATGAGTGCTTCGTTATTTAAAGAATGGATTCATCACGAATTCGTTCCTAAACTAAAACGACAATTAAAAAAATGAAATTTACCTGAAAAAGCTGTTCTATTCCTAGACGATGCTTCGTGTCATCCTTCTTCCGATATGCTTGCAGAAGACAACATTAGGGCTCAGTTTCTGCTGCCTAATGTAACGCCGTTGATCCAAACTATGGATCAAGCGGTAGTATCCATCATACTTTACCTTTTAATTTTAATAGGGTTATTATATACAAAAGTATCTGATATTGAGCCTTCATTTATTTTTTGCTTGATCTCGCTACATAAGCTTGAAGCTTGTGGTATATTGAAATGGAATTTTTGTATCGCATGAAAATGCCATACAATTGTTACAGTATTAGTAAAAAACTTAAATATTGGTTAGTACTGTACAAAAAAGACCATTTATAATATCTCTTATTCATAACAAAAATTCTTCGGTTTAACCGACTTTTTCGCTTAACCGACTACCCATCGGTCCCGACTAAGTCGGTTAACAGAGGGACTAAGGTAATACTAGCTACCTTTTTTAAAAAAAAAATTTTTAAGTTAAAAAATATTATTTAATGAGGATCTAGTGAAAATCTCTTTTTTATCCGACTGCATATATATAGGAGGGATGGTAATGTGTTTATCTGTTATGTATGTTTGTTTGTTACATCTGTAGCTTCACAGATCCAATTAATTACAACCAACTTTTGGGTAGTGACAGATCTTTGGTCTGGGAATAGCAGAGGCTATCTGAAATTGTCATAATAGAAAAAGAGAGCGCTATACTACAAAACAAATTAAAAAGATTACGGAAAAAATTTAAAATTTTGAAATTTTAATGTCGGTATTCCATAAAACGACAAAAAAGAAACACTTTTTCCCTACTGTGATTTTTTCGAAAAATTCATCTTTCTAGTGACACGAGTGTAAGCGAAACATGTGCTCAGTAAAAGGAAGCAGGTATGCATCGTGTAGATGCGTTACACACGTTCATTATCCTTCATTAACATTCAAATTTCCATTTAAGTAGCATAACCTTTCTAATAGAACAAAAAAACAATAAAACACAAAAACTAATTGAACAAAAAGTTACCAGTATCGTACCTAGATGATTAGCATAATGAAACAAGAAAAAATATTGGTTATGGAACAATAAAAAAGCGCTAAATAAAATAATTATTAAAAACAAAAAACCCGAACACTAATTGTACACATCTACCTAGAATAATTATGAAAAATTTGATGTGGACACTACATGACTTCCTTGTACGCCTATTGAATTACAAACACACATTTTTTTAAATGAAAAGTACATAAAATTTTATTTCAATAATAACTTCTGATTTTTTCATTTTTTTAAAATTATTATTTATTGTAAATTGTTTTTTATTCATTTTTAATAAATATTTAAATTTATTATTAGTAATATTAATAAATCAATATATTTAAATTAAAAAAAGTTAAAAAAAGAAGCAAATGAAGTCGGATTCAATCCGATGTGCCTTCCCCTTGTAAGAACCAAAAATTTCATTAATTAAAATTTTATTTGGCTATAACTCTGGAATCAATGAAAATAAATACCACTTATGATATATCGTTGGAAAGCTTTCAATGAGAGCTTATTACTGCAGTTAAGAAAAAGTCTAATGTCCAAATCTTTTGGATTTTAGGCTTTTTTGGACATGTCGATTACAATCAAAAGGAGAAGTGCACAACTAGATGTTACAACACTCCTAAATCCAAAATTTCAACATCCTACGGTTATTCGTGTTTGAGTTATGCGAGATACAAACGTACGTATAGACGTCACGCCGAAACTAGTCAAAATGGATTCAGGAATGGTTAAAATGGATATTTCCGTTGAAATCTGAAAACCGAAATTTTTTGTGATAATAATACTTCCTTTACTTCGTACAAGGAAGTAAAAACGGACAAAAATTATTTAAACAAGTTTTTCTTTCTTTCCTTGCAGGCATTTTTTTAAAATACGATTACTTAGTTCGCGATGTGAAACTTAATATTACTTCTACATTTTATGTTGTATTTGCGTGCCTGTTAGTCTTAAAAAAGTGGAAGCCATTAAATTCAGCATCTCATATAGCCTACACAGGCACCCAAATGCAACATAAATTGTAGAAGTAATGTTAAGTAATTTCATAAGAAAGCTACGTATTGTAATGGTTAGCATGATGGTTAGCACTTCCGGAAAATTTCGATATAGCTTCACGTTTTACATCACCCAGACCTCAAAACCAGTGTCGCAAAAGTTTATATATATATTCTTGTGGACACGATAACTGCCGTAATTTTGCGCCAATTACTTTCAAATTGGTACATAATTATAACGACCCAAAATCTCGGTCGAGCTTGTTAATAGGCAAAATCGGACCATTGTGGTGGAAATGGTGCGGTGGGGGGGTTTCGAAAATATCGCTATAAATTTTTTATTAAGTAAAGTATCGAATTCGTTTAAAGTTCCTACTATTCTTTGGATAAGGGCCTAAAACTTATTTCAGTAAAGTTTTTTTTATATCATCAACCATTGGCCCAGGGGGTGGAAAAAATGAGGTTTTGAAGACAAAGAAAATCATACCTTCCTTAATAGGCAAGAATCGAATCGGTTTAAAGTGGTCGTTAGTCCTCTAAACATTACCTAAAACTTTTGTCTGAAATAATTTTTGATATACCAACCCTTACGACAAGGGATGACCAAAATGTTGCTGGAATTGTAAGAAGACGGGGCTTGTCGTATGCTAAACATATGAAACTTTTTTCACATGCAACCATTGTCGTATTGAGTAAATTTGTTTTCTTAACTTTAAGGTGGAAATCTTTTTTACTCTACTTAAAACCGGTGAAATATACCTCCGTGTCGAAAGGGATTTTTAAATTTCACATCGCTGACTAACTTATCATATCCTGAAAAAATGCCTACAAGTAAAGAAAGAAAAACTTGTTTAAATATGTTTTGTTCGTTTTTCATAATTAATGTGGTAGATGTGTACAATTTACTAATTTTACATCCGACTACTGTCGGATTTTTGTTTTTAATAATTATTTTATATCAGTTTGTGTAGCAATTATATTCAATATTAAAAGTAAAAATTTTAATTCTTAATGACTTAATGATTTCATAAGAAATTTGCTAAACATACTTTTGTAGGTTTTTTACAAATGTTAAAATATTACTTGAATATTAAGAACGCAAGCGTCTGTTGACAATATTAAGTACCTGGGGACCGTTAGAAATTTGATATAGCTTTCGAGTGATAAGAAAGGAATCACTTGTGGGGTTGGCCACGTAGATGAAATGTTATATTACAATATTATTCTGTACTGTTGTTACAAAACATATTTAATTAGAACAAAACAAATAATAAACAAACGTATTAATAATTGTCAGGAAATAATGAATTTGTTGTTTTAACTTTTTTGTTTCAGGTTGTTGAAAATCCTGTTGATGTCCCCAGTGCATCCATTCCTTCTCTTCCTGTCGTAGATGGGGTGTACCTGGTTACGGGTTACGGGATGGTACATCATCCTTCTGGTTACGCCTCGGTGGAAGATATATTTGGCTTATCATTATAAAGAATTAATATAAACCAAGGAAAAAAGACAATTACTGCTATAGTAGGTAGATTAGTTATAACTGTTGTTGAGGAATAACTGGAACTGTCCCCTACTTTTGAAATCTCCTCACTACGGGTTGCGAATAGATACTCGAACTGCCAAATAGTAACAAATAATAAATTCCCATGTTTTATTTAACAATTGATGGGCTCGGTAAATTCCCTTTACTTGATAACATCACGTTTGTTTAATTCTATTAATAATTAACTATAAAATTGTAAACATAATGTAACCTTTAATTTTGTGTATGAATAGATAGTACAGAAATTTTAATTTTGTAAGTACTAATTAACAGCAAATTTTATGGTATTCTACGATATGTATTTGATCGTCACCCTTTTAATGACTATCAATGCTAATGCGTATTAATAAATACGAGTGTAGTTCCCGCAACAAAATTGATTTATATTGCAAAAAATAATAAAACATTAAAGCCAATTTACGTTAATGTCCTTGACTGATCGATTGCATGTAATCATTTTCCTTTTTTGTTTTAATTCTAGTAATTCAACATTTTTGTGACAGGACAATGTTGAAAATATTGTTCATGTTGTATATTGTTGTTTTATGTTAAATTAAAAAATAAAATAACGTATTGTAATTTAACGTTTAAAAAGCATGAAGAGGAGCGGAATAGTTTGCTTGGAATGTCTGAAGTACTGTTGGCACTCCTAATAATACACTGGAGAGGGTAGTGTACCGCGACAGGATGTCATAGGTAGTAAGAAACCTATCACAGGTCCAGGAATTCATCCCCACCCCATGTATCAATTGAGATTTTTAAATTTTGACGAATAATATTATTTTGCTTACTTGTAATTCCAAGATTACATCTAATTGAGTCTAAACGAGAAAATCTTTGTCATAAAAATATTGTATCGGACGTTAAATGTTATAACCAAAGCTGAGACACAATCTTTCCCCCCCAAAAAAAAAAATGGCGTAATTATTATAATGAATAACAAAGCTTAATAGAAAAATGAAAGTATAGTATCTTGATCTCATTGCCTACTCTATAAGACAATATACTTTACTACATCAGCATGTCAAGTCCACCGAATTATATGTATATATATATAAAAAAAATAAATAAATAAATAAAATAAAATATATATATATATATAAAAATATTTAGTCTTTACTCTCTCATTATATATATATTGACGAATATGGTTTCGTTTGTATCATTCTTACGAATGAGAGAGTAAAGACTAAATATTTTTTAATCAAGTAATTGACTATTCTCTATTCATTTCTTATACATATATACAAGTAATAATATACTGTTGACTGTCCGATATAGTTTTCCTGTTTATAATGTATGTAGATAACAAAAAATTATGAATCAACCACAGTTAGTCATCATCACAGTTTTCATTAGGAGAAAATACGAGTTTGATTTACTAAAAAAAAAGAAATCCACTGACATACTGGTGATTTATAAAGCATTGTAATCCCGCTGCAGCTTAAATCAAACCTAATTAATTTTAAATCGTTTAAAACAATCCGCTGATCTCCGTGGAGGAGTGGTAGCTTCTAACTCTTTCACACCAAAGATCCCGGGGTCGAATCCCAGTCAGGCATCACGCTTTACAGCACTAAAAAAAAATTTCCATTCCATAGTGCTATACTCTATACTCTAACTTAATGCTTATGTAGTGAAATAATCACCCATCACAAACACAAAAAATGCATAAAACGTTTCTTTCAAACTATATTTGAGACGATGTAATTTCATCGATGCGTTTTTCTTTATAAATCATTTCATATTAGTAATAAAAAATGGAGGGAGAAAATTTAGAACTTGAACTTAATTCAATTTGCCCTTTCTCAACTAAAGATAATTCAGTTTTTTAAGCAACACTATTTTTAGCCATTTTTCAAGAAAAACCCATTCAATCATTTTAATCAACCATTCAGTCAGGATTGATTATTTGAAAAAAACCTGGTACGTTCGTTTTGATAAGTCAAGTGACAAAAAAGGGGCTTGTTATTAAAAATAACCATTAATTAAGCCTAAATAAAGTTATATTTATAAATAAAAATATGGTTTAACATTTTGCTCTAGTGATATTGCTTTCGCAAGAAAATGATTCGCCGGAATGTTATTCTATATGCAGTGGTCCACCAATCTATATCAATACGTTATATTTTTTAATCTTGAGCACTGTTACATAGTAGTATTAAAAATAAAAATAAATTCCTTTCAAACGTCAAAAACCGTTTATTACCGTTTTAATCATCTTATTTAGAAGATTAACATGGAACTACCTATATTTTCGATCTTAAAAATAATTATTCCTGACTGAAATAGCTGTTACTTGAAAAATTTCTGATTACAGGAAAACTGTTCCGTTAAAAACGGCCTAATATTGGCGATAAGAAAAAAAACATTTATTAGATAGTTACTAGGCAAATTTTTACATTAGTCGTAATAACTTAGAAAATAGCCAAAAAGAGAACTTTTCGTTAGTCTTTTTCCATAATGAAATGAAATTACATATAGGTTTATAGAAAACTAATTACGGGATAAAATATCTCTGAATAATTATTATTATTTTGACCTGTATACAACCACTATTTCCGATATGTAGTAGCAGTTAAACGGCAATCCTGGTATGAATTTCAGATGTCATAGTAACTCCATAAATCCACAAAACGAGTGAACACATTCAAACAGTGGAATCGATGTGGACTGCTGCAAAGCGTCGGAACAGTAGAAGTATGGGACCAGAAGGGAACTATTGTCTATCTAAGCCGATACTTGTGGCGCCATCGAAACGGAACCCAAAAGTACAACTTATTTAAAGCATTATTGTATGATGCAAATTTCTGGTGCCAATCTACGTGTTTTAATGTGTATTTTGTGTCATGTAGAAAAATGTTTTCAATTAATAATAAATAAATTTATTTTATTTAGCAACATCTATTTTGTGTTTGCAAATAACGCTGTTTGTTATTAATATCTTTCTTATAGCTCTAATGGAAACAGTTATCTCAGTTTAAAAATGATCCGTAGAAACCGGTGATGTAATTTTACTCGAGTAAAAAATTTACAAATAAAATGGCCTTTTCATTAAAAATTATCTTGAGAACACTTTTATGACTACTGTTTTATTTCACATGTAACAAAAACAACAAACAGAATCGGGTACACTTTTTCCTATTTTAAAAATGTAATTTTAAAAGTACTTTCTAAAAAGTCAGAAAAATATTTTAAAAAGTTACTGATTTTTTTACTTTTTGTAAATGAAAACGTGAAGAGTGTAAAGCGTTAAAACAAATTTCTATTTCTTGCTTTTCGCTTTGCAAAATTAAATTAAAATTTTTTCCCCTATTTTTCAAAATTTATTTTAAAAAAGGAACAGAAAATAAATGAAAAATACTTTTAGAAAATTTGAGCCTTGACACGTCAGGAATACATATTTATTTATCCAATCCCGTTAACATGGGTAAATATCGTATTCAGAGAAAGTAATGCGGTTATTATTTTTTCATATAATGGTCTAACATTTCGTAAAATGTTTCCTTTCATAGATTTAATTATTTCCTTTCAACGGACGTTCTTGAAAATTTTGAAATTCTTTTTAATACTTTGAAAAAAATTTATAGAATGAAATGAATACGAAATACCCAGATCATTACAAAGATGCAGCTTCTACATCTGATTAAAAAATAGGCCTAATATTATATTAATGTGATTATCAGAAAAAAATGAGATGAAAATTCGGTGCTTTAAATGAATTTGCATTGATAGTATTCTAATTTCATACTTCAAAAATAATAAAAAAATATGATTCTTCTCAACATGGCTATGTAGAAATTTCTATGATACGAGAGATTATCTATTTTTTTACATAATGAATAATCAAGAAACATTATTGGTTAATTCTAAAAGCAAATTATGTCAAAAAGCTTATTTTATTGCTGAAAAATAGTTTATAAAGTGAAGAAAACATTGGTTTCGTTTGTATTACGTATATTATTTAAATGTTACCGTAAATAATTACGTCACATGTTTTATAACAATATATTATGGAATACAACACATTAGATATATTTTACCTTTCTTTCAAATGTATTATATCTATGGCGTCATACATGTTTTTCCAATTCCAGTAATGTTGTCCTTATTAAATTTGATACATTCAGACATATTTTCTTACGATGATAGTGAGTATTATATATCTTCTAATTCATTTAAACACTACTACAAACAGAGACACGAGTAAATATTTTAGAAGGTATCACTTTTCAGTCAATACAGGATCACGAGATTCATCCCATTTCATTTAGGGGTGTGTTTATGTGCTTCCGAATAAAATCCCTCCCTAAAATCTTGTGGAGGGGATGATATCTAGTTGCTATGGCAACTGAATTCAGCATCCTCCATTTTATAATTCAAATATTAAGATATATACAGTACGTAAAACTTCTTAATAAAAAAGGTTAGATATTTTCAGTTTTTGGAAATACTAACATATAATTTCTGTTAATAATATGAAAAATAATTTATTGTTAAGAAAATCAATCTTATTATTTTAGCTCTAAAGCTATACTCTCTCGTTTCCTGTTTAGCCTCCGGAACTATCGTAAGGTATTACTTCAGACGATGATATTGTATAAATGTAAATGAAGTATTGTACAGTCTCAGATCGACCATTCCTGAGATGTGTGGTTAATTGAAACTCAACCACCAAAGAACATCGGTATTCACGATCTAGTATTCAAATCCATATACTAAAAGTAACTGCCTTTACTAGGATTTGAACCTTAAAACTCTCGACTTCGAAATCAGCTGTTTGCGATGACGACTTAATCACTACACCAGTCCGGTGGTCTAGAGCTACGCTGCAAGAAAGAAAGTACGGTAATGTCAAAAAATGGGATATGAGTACTTTTTTCATTTCTCAACTTTTTATAACCCAGGGATCCAAAGAAAGAAAAAAAAAGTGTAGAGTAATATTTGTACGTAAGTACGTATGTGTGTTGGTGTATTTGAAGCTTATAACTTTTAACTGAGTTTAATGAAATTTTGTACAAACTCGTGTATTTGTTGGTAAAATTTTGGGATCAATATCTCCAGGAGGTAGGTAGATATTTTTTTGGGGCCAATTTTCTCAAAATTTTATAAACTTAATCCCACTTTATATTAAGCAGCATATAGTACTTGCGTTAATGCTTATCTTACCATGTTTAAAGAAATTTTACCCCTATATTCCCCCTTCTCCAAAAATCGCAAAAAGGCTAGATTAGGTGTCTTTTTATTTATTGCATATTTTTTAACCGAATTTTTTTTTATGTCTTCCTAGACATAATAGTTGTGCAAGTGACCCTCCAAAAAGAATACTTTGGGGCCAATATTTGAGGTAGGGAGAGCCAATCAAAGTTTTAAAATATCACTGTTTTGCATTTTTTAAAACTCCTTTTTACTTCCTTGTACGAAGTAAAGAAAGTGTGATCGCGAAAAATGTCGGTTTTCAGATTTCAACGGAAATATCCATTTTGACCATCCCTGAATCCCATTTTGACTAGTTTCGGCGTGACGTATGTATGTATCTTGCATAACTCAAAAAAGATTAGCCGTAGGCTGTTAAAATTTTGGATTTAGAACAATTGTAACATCTAGTTGTGCACCTCCCCGTTTGTTTCCAATCGACTGGACCAAAAGTGTCCAAAAAAGCCCAAAATCCAAAAAAAATGGATTTTTTATTTTTACTTAACTGCAATAATAAGCCCTAACTGAGAGCTTTTCAACGATATATCATAAGTGGTACTTATTTTCATTGTTTCCAGAGCCCAAATGAAAGTTTAATTAATAATGAAATATTTGGATCTTACAAGGGGAAAGGCACATCGGTTCGAACCCGGCTTCATATACAAATATTTTTTTTTTAACTTAAATGTATTGATTTATTAATAATTATTAACCTCTGATTGTAAAGAAATTTTTCACTAATAACAATAAAAAATATATATATCAGAAGTTATTAATGAAATAAAATTTTATATACTTTTAAAAATGTGTAATGTAATTTAAAAAAGTCATGTAGTGTCCACATCAGATTTTTTGGTTTATTTTATTTAGATAAAGGAAAGATAAAACACGCATTATAAAGGACATGTTAGGTAGGTTTGCTAATCAATGGATAACAAAAAAGAAATTGCTCTGGCTATATCTTAGAAAATTGTGAGTATCTGTAATAAAACTGCATCAGAAAACATTAATGTACAAAATTGTAAATAAAAAAAGAGAGGTAATTATAATCCATATTGACTCATAAAAATTCATGTATGGAATAATAATTATAATATAATATATAATTATATAATATTAACTATAGGAAGATAAAAATTAAAGTATACATCCAGTAAAATAATTTTAATTGTATTACTATCTAAATATTTGAGTGATTATTTAAGTACATATAAAAAGAAGTATGAAAAAAATTCAGGATTATCCAGTTAGCAGTTACCATTGGTTGATAAGTATGATGATAAACTTATTAGAAACTGGAAATCAAATGATATGGAAATTATTCTTCAGAAGATTTTCTTGAAGCCAAATATGGTAGTCTTCTGTCAGTGGTAACCCATCACAATTATCATTATTGTCCTATCTTAAAACGGTTTCAAAACCATTACTTTTTTTTGATTACTTCATCAATAATCTCAAAACTAGTGTCATGAAATTACAAAATGGAAAGGAAATTTTGTAAATAAAAAAAATTGCCTGACTAGAATTTGAACCTGGGACTTCTGGATGAAAGGTCAAGATACTCTACCATGAAGATCGGCAATAGATAAAATATATTAATTCACCCTTTAGTTGATATTTTATATATCATTATAAATAATTTTCTTATATTTGTACAATAAAGAGTAGTTTAGGTAACAAATGTATTTTTGTTTGTGACAAATGTTTGATTTTGTTGATTATTTGCTTTTTATTCTTTATGTTTGAACTGTCCTTGAGTTGACAGCTCTGTCCAACTGCACATAAGTGTTGAGCACATAAGACTGTGCAATGATGAGCATAATGGATATATTATTTTTTGTGAATTTTGAGTTTTGAATATTGTGTTTGTTATATGATGTATTGTTTGAGGTGGATGTTTTTTATTATTTTTTATGCTTTTCCTATTATTTATTGATTTTTACAAGTTTTTTCTTAATATTTCATTTCAGATTAATGCGTTAGTTCAATTCTATCTTTATTGCTAATGAATTCTGTAACTCTCCTATTTAAAAGGTGATTATGTACGTGACTATTTATTGTAGTTAGGTAAGGATATTATTGATTTATGTGTCAGTTCATTGGTGATTTGTAATTCAGTGAGTCCATGTGGCTGTATTTAATGACATGTGATGATATGTACTTAATTTTGTGTCACACATGGTCAAGGCTACCAAATATTGACTTTCTACATTGCCTTGGTTAGAGGAAAGTTAGTGGCATTCATTAACATGAAAAAAAACCAAGGAATTTTTGTTTTGTTTTGATCTAATCATGTGGAATGTTTTGTCAATTTTAATAAAATGTTAAATATGTTCCAATGTATTTCTTTTTATTATTATTATTTTTACTAACTTTGAAGAAATGTGTAAAAATTCCTTTAATCTACATCAAAATTTGTAATACAATTTCTGTAATTCAATATGATTTTATATGTGTTGGTATGATTTTCAATGTCATTGAATTAATGGAGAAAAGATTTTACATTGTTTATTAAAAAAAATTGGTAAATTAAGATCATAGGGTTTGGTTCTATCATCACCCAAGTTTTGAATTATTATTATTATTAAGCAGTATCCCCTCTTAAGTCTGTTCTTCTAATACGGTGTTAGGATAATACAAGTTGTGTTTAATGTCACTATTTAGATTAAGGTTGAGTTCTTGGGCTATGAATTCTGTTACTGTTGATTTATATTTAAGAGGGTAAAATTTAAGGGCGGTTTTGTTTCTGCATTTGTACATGTAAAACTAATAAGAATGTTTTTTATAAATTTTGATTATGTTAATTTACGTTTGCTTTTCTTGATGTGAATTACTGTAACGATTTAACATAAAATATTGCATTTTTCTCATTTTTCCTTTTTGAATGATTAATTTGGAGCATAAGAATGAAGCATATCTATGGGAATGTGGAATGGTTTTTTATTATGTGAATAAATTCAAAGCGTCTCTGGGACATGAACCCTGAACCTTCTGGATGAAAGGACTGTATTTTTAATCATGACAAGTGAAAAATTTCTATTTAAAAAAAAATAACAAAAAATTGTTAGTTTCTAATAAGTAAATACCTCAAACATGGCTTTTAATAGCTTTTGTACAAATAAGAAAATTAATATGGACTTGTCAGTTTTCACAGCTGTTTAACTGCCTTACCCTCTTCAGCAGCAATGACTCATAGGAAAAACCACATGTACGAGTACATTGATTTTTTTAAAGTTAAGTCAATCAAAAGTCATTTTAATATAAAAAATGATTATACAAACTTAAAACTTATTTTAATAAATCAATTAATAAAAAACATATTTTCAAATAAGATAACTATTTCCTGTTTAACCTCTGGGAATCACCATCAGGTATTACTTCAGAGGATGAATGAGAATGATATGTATGAGTGGAAGTGAATTGTAGTCTTATACAGTCTCAGGTCGACCATTTCCAAGATGTGTGGTTAATTGAAGCCCAACCACCAAAGAACATCGGTATCCATGATCTAGTATTCAAATCTGTATAAAAGTAATTGGCTTTACTAGCATTTGAAAGTTGGAAATCTTGACATCGAAATCAACTAATTTACGAAGATGGGTTCACTAGACCAACCTGATGGGCTCAAATAAGGTAACTTAAACTACATTAACAAAATCTTCATAAATTTTTTCATTATCATCCTCTTCATGAGCACCTTCTAATAAAGGGTATTTGGTTCATTATTAACTACTGATTTAAAATGATGAAAATTTGATGAATCTTCAATTTTCATCAAAATGTGCTTAAAACAAATAATAAGAAAGCTTACATTAAAGAGGTTTTGAAAATTATTTTATTAATTTTTAAACATGGTTTACCACATAGGAGGCTCACTAAGTGATGGAGAAAGCACAAAACAATTAAAAGAAACTAAAACTCTATTTTAGAAAAAAATGACTCATTAGAGGTTTTGCCCACCAAGCAACAATATCCTGTTCTGAATCTCAGTGCTGTATGGGAGATCTCATTTTCTGCTAGCAAACTTAATGTGGACATGTCCTTTTTTGCAGCA
Organism: Lycorma delicatula; assembly: GCF_047948215.1. Classification (NCBI taxonomy): domain Eukaryota; kingdom Metazoa; phylum Arthropoda; class Insecta; order Hemiptera; family Fulgoridae; genus Lycorma; species Lycorma delicatula. Next base: position 70,260,537 of record NC_134460.1, read on the forward strand.
TTACAAAGATTTTTTTCTTAAATTAAACTGGTTTTGATACATTTTGCAACCATTTCAACATATATTCTAATACAACTGTCTACGCAGAAATAGATTATTTAATATTTCAAAAAAAAGGTTTCTTGAAATTCCCCTTTTGCATCTTGGCAACAGATTTGTTTTAATGAATACTCCAGAAATAAGAAGCATTTCAAAACTCTTGTTTTACCAACTTGTCAAATATGTGATTGTATTGATGAGTATTATTATTATATTGATGTACTTATGAGTATATATTGAAGTAACTATAAAAACAAAATACTGTACTATATTGGAATTTAATTAAAAAACTCCATTATGAATCATGAGAACTTTCCAATGGTGAAGGGGCTTGGGTGCTCAGTAATACAGAGCAGTTGGACCGAAGATGCAACCATATTGGAGAGGTATCTGTTGAGAGCCAGACTAAGGAATGATTCCTGAAAGATGGCATTAACTCTTTCAGTAGTTGTTAAGGGAGTAGGTCAGGAAGATTTAAATGGCCATATCAACATCACTCAATCTTCTGAGTACTGCGCAGCTGAAAGCAATGGAAAATTAGAGCTGTTTTTTTTTCAAGAAAATGTAGCTCTCTGCATTTTCATGTAACAAAGATGGAGGCGGCTTCCTTGGTAAAATATTCTGGAGGTAAACTAGTTCCCCGTTAGGATCTTCAGGCTCCGGGTAGGGAGTATTAAGGAAGGAGTCACCAGAAAACTAAAAAATAACATTCTATGAGTCGGAGTGTGGAATGTTAGAAGCCTAAAAAAGGTTGGTAGGTTAGAAAGTTTAAAGAGGGCAATGGATAGGTTAAATGAAGATGTAGTAGGAATTAGTGAGGTTTGGTTGGAAGAGGAAAACGACTTTTGATCAGGTGATTTTAGAATAATTAACTCAGCTTCAAATAAAGGGAAGGCAGGAGTAGGCTTCGTAATGAACAAGAAGATCGGGAAGAGAGTAGCGTATTTCAAAGTGCATTGTGATAGAATCATTGTAATAAGGTTAAAATCAAAACCTAAGCTGACTAAAATTGTTAACGTCTATATGCCTACAAGTGCCCATGACAATGATGAGGTAGAGTGTGTATATGAAGAAATTGATGAAGCAATTAAACACATAAAAGAGGATGAAAATTTAATAATAGTTGGAGACTGGAATGCAAGCATTGGAAAAGGCAAGGAAGGAAATATTGTGGGTGAATATGGGCTGCGCAAAAGCAATGAAAGAGGGGATCAACTCATTGAGTTTTGCATGAAGTATGATTTAGTAACTGGCAACACCCAGTTTAAAAATCATAATAGAAGAATATACACGTAGAAAAAACCAGGTGATAATGCACGGTATCAGACAGATTATATCATGGTTAAACAAAGATTTAGAAATCAACTTGTTGACTGCAAAGCTTATCCTGGAGCAGACATTGACAGCGACCATAATTTAGTGATAATGAAATATAGATTGGGGTTTAAAAACCGGAAGAAATGGTGTCAGATGAATAGAAGCAGACATTGACAGCGACCATAATTTAGTGATAATGAAATATAGATTGGGATTTAAAAACCTGAAGAAAAGGTGTCAGATGAATAGAAGGAATTTAGAGACACTTGAGGAAGAGGAGGTAAAGAAGATTTTTGAGGAAGGGATCGCAAAAGGTCTGAGTAACAAAGGTAATGTAAAAAATGTAGAAGAAGATTGGGAGAATGTTAAAAGGGAGATCTTAAATCAGCTGAAGCGAACATAGGCGGAACAAAGAGAACTGGTAAAAGCCTTGGATATCAAAGGATATATTGGAGCTGATGGATGAACGTAGAAAGTATAAGAATGCTCGTGATGAAGAAGGTAAAAGGAACTATTGACAATTAAAAAATGCAGAAAGTGCAAATTAGCAAAAGAAGAGTGGATTAAAAAAAAGTGTTCAGAAGTGGAAAGAGAAATGATCATGGTTAAATAGATGGAGCATACAAGAAAGTTAAGAGAATTTTGTGGTACATAAATTAAAATCTAATGTGTTAAAAAAAGATGGTACACTGATTCATAATACAAAAGAAAAAGTCGATAGATGGGTGGAATATATTGAAGAGTTATACAGAGGAAATGAATTAGAAACTGGTGTTATAGGGGGAGAAGAGGTGGTCAAGAAGATGAAAAGGGAGATACAGTACTGAGATCTGAATTTAAGCGAGCATTAAAAGATTTGAATGGCAGATAGGCTCCTGAGATAGACGGGATACCTGCAGAATTACTTTGTAGTGCAATTGAGGAAGCAATAGATAGATTACACAAACTGCTGTGTAATATTTACGAAAAAGGAGAAGTTCCATCAGATTTCAGAAAGAGTGTTATTGTCATGATACAAAAGAAAGCAGGAGCAGATAAATGTGAGGAATACAGAACAATTAGTTTAACTACTCATGCATAAAAAATTATAACTAGAATTCTGTATGGAAAAATTGAGAGGAGAGTGGAAGAAGTGTTAGGAGAAGACCAATTTGGTTTCAGGTAAAGAATAGGGACAAGAGAAGAAACTTTAGCACTCAGATTAATAGTAGAAAAAAGATTAAAGAAAAACAAACCAACATACTTGGCATTTATAGACTTAGAAAAGGAATTTGATAACATAGACTGGAATAAAATGTTTAGCATTTTAAAACATTTTGTGTTCAAGTAACAGTAATAATCAAAGAACATAAGGAAAAAGCTGTAATAAAAAAGGGAGTCCGACAAAGATGTTCCCTATCCCCATTACTTTTCAATCTTTACATAGAGCTAGCAGTTCATAATGTTAAAGAACAATTTAGATTTAGTGTAAAGTGTAAGGTGAAAAGATAAAGATGCTACGATTTCCTGATGATATAGTAATTCTTGCTAAGAGTAAAATAGATTTAGAAGAAATGATGAATTGCACGGATTAAGTATATGCAAGAACTACCGCATGAAAATAAACAAGAACAAAATGAAAGTAATAAAATGTATTAAAAATAGTGTAGATGGACCACTGAATGTGAAAATAGGAGGAGAAAAGATTATGGAGGTAGAAGAATTTTGTTATTTGGGAAGTAGAATTACTAAAGATGGACGAAGCAGGAGCGATATAAAATGCCGAATAGCACAAGCTAAACGAGCCTTCAGTAAGAAATATAATTTGCTTACATCAAATATTAATTTAAACATTAGGAAAAGATTTTTTAAAGTACATGTTTGGAGCATAGCTTAATATGGAAGTGATACTTGGGCAATCAAAATACCTGAGAAGAAAAATTTTGGTGCTTTTGTAATATAATACCAGCTTGTGTCAGCTGGTATTTTATTTCTTTTTTTGAGTAAGCAGACATGTGGTTAAAAATATGTTGGCTTTGAATATGCCTGCTAGATATATTGTTGCTAACTGTTTGTATTTTTTTATAATGAAATTTAAATGTATTAAAGTGTTCTTGTTTTTGGTATATGTGTACATTATCAAGATTTTTGTTAATATTGTAAGAGGACCAGTAAAACAGACCAGGGTAACTGATTTCTTTCAATTAAGAAGAAAGAAAGAGAAAATAATAGTGAAAAGAAGAATCCAGAAGAAACTAAAAGGGGTTCTTTTCTCAGAGTAACAAGTCTTTAACAATCTGTTCTTTGTAATACAGACAATGTTACTGCCAAAAACTGTTGTTGAAATTATTATGTTGCAACAATTAAAGAGATGAGGTGGGTACTGGTTCTGCTGGCAAGGGGATGTAAATACTGTCAGGGACCAGTGGAGAGAGTCACTAGTTCTGCAAAACTATGTTCAGTGTGGTCATGATAACAGGCGATAACAAAGTACTTTTGCATGTCTGAGTTCGACATAGTTGTGGTGACAGCAATATCAGTAAGCGTATGGCAACAACAAATGAAGAGCATGTCACAAGTATTTGACCTTGTTGGTGAATGTAGGAAGTTGTTTAGTGAATTACTGGTAAACAGTAGTGAAAATTACAGTATTCTACTCATTTATAAAACATAAGGTAGTTCTATTGTAAACAGTAAAATAATAATATTTGCAAAAATTGAATTTTATGAACTTCGACCAGGACATTGAAAGACTATCAAACATAAAAATTTCTTACAAATATGATCTAAAGACAAAAACAAAATATAAAATAAAAATAAAAGTAATAATAATAATTACAATACTTATATATAACATACAAAATAGTAATTCAAATAAAAAGGACAAGATTTGTTTAATGACAGTTAAATTACAAAAAGCAGAATACAGTCCAATTTACTAAAAACATTATAATGATTGCAACAACTTAATATTGTATTAACAAGATAACACTATAAAGTCGATAAAGTCGAGGTAACTAATAAATGTTGACTCTATGTTGCTGTAAAGGTTTTTTAAGTAATGGGTCAGAGTTAAAAACTGCATCCTGTTTCTCCAAAGTAGAGTATTATGCAGTCAGAGCAGTTCCATTTATATATCAATGGGAATTGTATTTAATGATTATGTTTTGAATGTAATAATTTGTTTAGTTTTTTCTGAAGACAAAAATGTACCTATTTTTAAAAAAATTAGTTAGGTATTTTGGTTATTTTTATATCTGTCTATGTAAGTTAGCGAGATATATTTTTGTTTAATCTTTGTTTTTACTTTTGTGCTACTGACTCGCTTTGATCACCCTTTCTGTCTAGCCAGGGCTCCACTCCCCGGACCCCTACTGTAAGTTCTTCTAAAACAGTATTTTGCACAGTACTTAGCATTATCCAACACAGCTCATGAAGAGGTGACTGTTCTTCATTTCTCTTGTGCTTTTTGTGAACATAATCTAAAGAATGGACTTGTGTACAATATATACAGCTTTTCTCTTGGAGTGTATATATACAGATTGTTCCCACAGAAGACTCTGGAGCAAGCCATATACAGTTGTCCATCCAAGTAGCATTAACTCTCCAAGCGGAGATTAGCCACTAAAGCATCTGCCCTTGTGACTTATTCATTGTCATCGAAAAAGCAACTTTAAGTGGAAACTGGAAGCACTTGAAAATGAAAGGCAAGTCTAAAAGAATGTGTGTCATGTAATGTAGTTCCTTTAAAGCTATTGTTCTTGATAACTGAAAGAGATATCGAAAAAGACAAACAGACTTTTGTGTAAAAATTTAAATTTCAAATACAGCAAGAGGTTTCCAAATTCAATCTCACCAACAGTTTTGTCATATAAAGTTGGATATCAGTAAAGAACATAATCCAGTTGTTACTGCAAGCCATTAAAACGACCTCCATCTTGAACTGTTAACCATTTTCTAATAGCAATAGTCCTATGTTTTTTCCAGGCATAAAAACTATGTTCATGCAAATTTTCAGTTCAATCAGTTGAGTAGTTACTGAGTGAAAGAATAACAGACTCATAGTAACTATTCGATTTTTGTATATATTTAATAGATTTTTATTTATTTATTCATTGGCAGGAATGTGCCAATGAGTATATTATTATGTTTGGTTTTGTATGCTATGTATTTTACAGTGTTAATTTCTTCTACCTGATCTTTGTTTGAAAATGGATACATTGACAATCAGTGGATTATACGTGTATTCCAAACAGACAGCAGACAGGCCAAATGTAATTCTGAGGCGTTTGAGTTAGTGTCTAATGTTGTTGGTTTTTGTTTATTTCGAGTGTATATTTTATATTGGTTGCTATTTTCTATAATGTTGAGTTATTTATTTTGTTCATATTCAGGTGTAAAGTTTAATCTGCAGTTATAATTCTATGACAATGTCTGTTATTGGTGAATATATGCGTATATTTGTTCTCTATGTTGCAGAACAGTTTTTCATAGAAGGCTGCAAATGAGAAAGCTATCAGTTTGAGGCTCATATTTGTTTTGGAACATAATTTTGTTTTATAATAATGGTTAGAATGTTTATTATTCCTGAAATCTATTATTCTGGTGTTTGACTATATCTGAGTTTGTTTCTAAGATGAAGAGAGTGTATCTGTTATTGGAATGTTTTATAAATTTGTATGGTAAGTGATGCTAATGTTGAGATTTTTGGAGGGTAAGTTGATGATTAATAATAAATTCACCACATATGCTTAAAGCTTCCATTAGTTTATATATGAAAATATGGAATAGAAATTTTGTAACTTCTGAAAAATGGCATGCCCAGGATTTGAACCCAGAGCTTCTGGATGAAAGTGTGTGATACTATCCCTCCACAAATATCACAGAATATGACTGTGTATTAGTATGTGTTAATATCTATGTTTAAGTATCTTCTGATTACCTTGTAAATGTGTACAGGAAGTTTGTGAGTAGGGAATTTTGGTTATTTTTGATAGAGAATTTAGAAATCTTGGATTTGTATATTTTTGGAAAAACTTATTGGGATAGATTAGTTTTACGAAATACTTCTATGTTTCAGTGTAATATGTTCTGATTTGACATAGATTTACCTGAAGACCACTTAGAAGAAATCAGTACTGTAAAATACTTAGTGCACAGAAGCACATCATTTCACACTCATAAATCAATTAAACACAAAAACTAATAAAAGTAAACAAGCAAAATCAAAAAGTATATCATACTAACATACATAAATAAAAACATCAAATTAAAAATATTTGGATAGTAAATAGTATAACATACCTGGCCATCAGAACAATAATCAAATAAAAAAATTTTTTTTTACATAAAAATCATAATCACCAAATAAACATAATACCCTTTTGAATTTGTAAACTTTCTTTTTTTTCCTGTTTAACCTCCAATAATTACCATTCAGATAATACTTCAGAGGATGAATGAGCATGGTATGAGTGTAAATGAAGTGTAGTCTTGTATAGCCTCAGTTCAACTATTCCTGAGATGTGTGGTTAATTGAAACCCAACCAACAAAGAACACCAGTATCCACGATCTAGTATTCAAAACATGTAAAAATAACTGACTTTACTCGGACTTGAACGCTGGAACTCTCGACTTCCAAATTAGCTGATTTGGGAAGATGCATTCACCACTAGATCAACCCGGTGGGTTTCGAATTTGTAAACTGAACTGCTCCAGCTGCAAAATGTTCTACATTGGTCAAACAAGTCACAACTTCAAACAATGGTGCAATGAATGAGTATTTAATAAACCCTTCATAGCATTTAATAAACATTTTCCAACCATCTCTTAAATGAAAATCATATATCCATCGATACATAAACTACAATCTTGATAATATACACCAAGAAAGACATTTTAAAACAATTGAATATTATGAAATCTGCAGACAGTTAATAACAATATATGAAACACACAGACATGATTCAAATCCAAAAATATTTTAGTCACATTATAAATAGGCTACATGTCTGTTTGACTAAAAAAAAGTTACAAGCAATAGCTTTGGCTGAGACTAGAATGAGAACAGAAGCACCATTTACTGAAAATGGCAAGAGCAATTGGAAGAATTATGATGCGAGTTTTAAAAACGATGTTTTTAATAAATCATAAATTAAAAAGTTTAATTTTAAATCATTTTCATTGCCAACTTCTTGAACAAAAGCGGCAAACTAAAGTAACCAAACTCAACTTTCATAGACATTAAATTTAATGTCTAATAATTAATTTAGCTTTTCTTCATCTTTGTGTTTTTTCAGTTAAAAAGAATTACTTTAATATGTATCAAAATTTGTTTTATAGATGAATTATTATTATTATTATTATTATTAGTAGCAGTAGTACCAGCAGCAGCAGCATCATGATCCCTGTAGGGAAGACCGCCTCGTGATGATCCTGGTTACCACAACACCACCATCATTCCTAGCCCTCATAGGCTTAACTACTGGAGGTTGTCTTTTAGACCCTTTAAATCTGATTACATTTCATATCAGTTTGGCCTCTGACAGATGCCATCAATGCAAATTCCTCAGCAGACGTTTCCATCAGGTGTTATTCAACTCTGTTGTCAACTTCATATTAGGCTTCTTCCAGTCTTGCTCACCTACTTTAATTTTAGCCTCAACTAACTATTTAACTCTTCCAGGGAAGTGTGATCCCCACACCTACCTATAATACTGAAGAACTAATTTACAAACTAAACTGTACTAACAAACATATTTTCATTTGAGTTTACTAGAAACATCTAAATTCTATTCTCTTACCCCTTAAACAAATGTTGGTCGCAACAATAATATTTTTGTCCTACAGACACCCAATCCATCTATTTATTAATTTGTCAAAGACAATCAAGAAATTTAATGTAATTCTAACAAATAGCATATACTCTCTCTGATCTGGTTCGCTTTCAGGAGTGAGGTCAATGCACCCTCCCACATGCAGTTCCAACACAGAGTTCCTAATGCAGTCTACTTCCATCCCAAAAACAAATAGCTCCACTAACCGGGGTTCAATGCCAAAAAGACTATCTTGTTGAAGTAAGTGCCCAAGCCACCTGGTTTGCTACTGTGGTCTATTAGAACACCAAACCTTTTCAGCCACCCTCTGCAGTGCTAGAAACATAAGGAAGCCAGCAACTATATTCCACTCCCTTTGGGTCTTTCAATTAATTTTCAAATCTAAATCAGAGTTAATTCTTACAAGTTCTCTAATTATTCTAGTATGTTCCAGGATACTAGTATGTTCCAGAATTATTATTTTACATTCCAGACATGAACCTAAGCCTGTCAAATCAAACCTAGTCAACTTATCCCTAAAAGCACCATGTCCAGAAAGAAATTGAGTATGTGCCTATTGTGGGCGGTAGCAGCAGCAGCAGTAGTAACTACAGCATGTGAATAGTACACCCAGTGTATGAATAATATAAATATTTGAGTTACATATTTGACATTAATATACATTTTTTAACTTAAGTTTATAAATTTGAAAATGAAACATTTTTAATGTGAATTATTTTGTAAAATTGATTTTTACAATTCAATAATATACAATTTTTATTTAATCTTGTGGGAAAACACAGAACATACCAAATATAAAAGCTGTGTTTCATTTAGGATAATTCTCTATTCTCTAGCTTGTCTGTTAAACTGAGAAGAGGGATTGGTGGGCTGTAATGCTGATATATGCCATATTAAAAAAAAGTAATAACTTGACTATAAACTCAAAAAAATCTATCTTATAAAAAGCTTCAGGGGATAGATGTAGCTTTCAATTGTCAAACATAAAACTGACAGTCTTGATCAAACTTTGGTTTTATAGTACTTAAAAGATAAAAGAGCATGGCAGAAGTGCCATGCTCTCTTAATCAGAAATTATTTTCATTTAAATGTAATTTCAGTCAAAATGAATAATGCTAAAATTTGGTGGTTTCCCATTAAATGGGAAACCACCAGTTAAAAAGGGTTAATAATATCAAAAAAGGTAAGAATGACATTTCTATTACCAAAATCTGTTATTAATTTAAAATTTTCTTTAAAAAAAAATACATGTTAAATATATGTAATAGACAGTAGATATACAATAATAGATAATAAACGATGTTCAAGTGTTCCATATAATAAGGAAAAAAATAAAAAATTTTACAAAACTCTTACCGGCTTGATTTCATGTGTTAAGCGATGAATAATCAAAGAATTGTATTATTTCTGTAAATGTGGTATGTATTATTCGTTGTTTAATAAATGAAATTGAGCCGGTAAGAGTTTTGTAACAAATTTTTATTTTTTTCTTATTGAACACTTAAACATAGTTTATTATTTATTAATGTATGTATATTGTCTACTACGTATATTTAATATGTATTTTTTTTTAAAGAAAATTCTAAATTAATAACAGATTTTGATAATAGAAATGTAGTGTCTTACCTTTTTTTATATCAGTATTGTTTTGTTAAAAACAGTTTTATTTATACAGACATTTTTGTTTTGAACAGAAGAAATGATATGTTTCCTTTTTTTCTTTCCTGTTTAGCCTCTGGGGATCATCAACAGGTATTACTTCAGAGGATTAATATGGATGATATGTGTGAGTGTAAGTGAAGTATAGTCTTGCACAGTCTCTGGTTGACCATTTCTGAGATGTGTGTGGTTAATTAAAACCCAACCATAAAGAACAACGGTATCCACGATCTAGTATTCAAATCTGTATAAAAGTAACTTCCTTCACGAGGACTGAACGCTGGATCTCTCGACTTCCAAATCAGCTGATTTATTAAGAAATTATAAGTTATTTGTTAAGAAATGTTAAGATACTTATCTGTGGATCTTCGGTCCATAGATAAGTATCTGTGTTATCCATAGATAAGTACTGCGTTAGAGGATAAGATGAATGAATTGTAGCGTGTCTGAAAATGCCGTGCCTGACCGGGACCGGGTGAAAGGCTGAGACGCTACCACTCGCGCCACGGAGACCGGCAAGAAATTATATCTGCGATACTTTTACCGTACGGTTTACAATTTCATTGTAATATTTTTGGATATCACTGCGTTTTGTTAGATTATTCTTTTACTTATTTTATAAATTACTGATTGTTATCTTATGGATTTATTATTCAAATTTACTGCCTTTCTAGAACAAATAAATTGAATTTTATGGCAAATTTTTTTTTTTGTTTGTAGTCATATCATTCACTTCATATCATATTTTTCCTTTTTAATAAAACTAGTATAACGACCTTTACGAATCGAAGATCGGTGATCTAATATTGCACTTATTACTTGTAAGTATAAACCTCGATTTTTATCGTTAAATTCTATTTCACCAATCGAATTTATTTTTGTTTTTTATTCCTTTTTTAATAAAACTAGTGTAATCTCTTGTAAACTAATTTTAACTTTTATTTTTTTTAAAATAAGTGATAGGAATTTAAAAAATTGTTTCATCTTCACTTCTTTCTTTACAAAGGAGCATTTTCTATTAAATAAGCTGTATATTTTCTTTTAAATTTTATTATTTCAAGTACATTATCAAGTTTTTGTACCCTACCTAGTAATAACAAGTACTGCTATCTAGCGGCGCGATTCGTAAAGGTACATTAATTAAATGAATAAAATGACATTCGAGTCCCGTGCTTCATCAAACTGGAAAAAAGTTGTCTAACAAAGTTCAAGGTATTTTTTGAAAGTAATCTTTATATTATATTTAAATGAATTGAAATATGTTTTTACGCTTTTATTTTTATTTTTACCCCACTTTCATTTCACTGTTAGATTAGGTCATGTTTAGAACTGTAAACGTAGTTCGTTGACTTCAACCCACTGGGTTGGTGTAGTGGTTAACGCATCTTCCCAAATCAGCTGATTTGGAAGTCGAGAGTTACAGCGTTCAAGTCCTAGTAAAGCCAGTTATTTTTACACGGGTTTGAATACTAGATCGTGGATACCGGTGTTCTTTGGTAGTTGGGTTTCAAATAACCACACATCTCAGAATGGTCGAACTGAGAATGTACAAGACTACACTTCATTTATACATTTCATCCTCATTCATCCTCTGAAGAATTATTTAAACGGTAGTTACCGGAGGCTAAACAGGAAAAAGAAAGAAAGAAAGTTTGTTGACTTTGTCACTTCTTATTGACGAAGTTCTAACAAACAATGTGATACACATAATAATGACGTTCCTGTTTCAGTATTTCCTCATATTTTCAGAGACCTGTTTACAACTCGCATATAACAGATATCCATACTCATAAACCTTAATATGCTCACTAAGTAATAATCTGATCTGTGCCTACATGTAGTAGCATACACATCTCACAGATCATTTTTTGTTACTTTTATGTAGTGACTACACCTTTTCTTTGTTCTTTGTTGTGTATAATGTTAGGTTATTGTTTATTTTCAATTTTCATGTTATAAATAGTGTTCTGTGAAAGTTTATTTCATTTTTTATTAAAAAATCATGTGTTTGTATTTGTATAATGGACAAAATTCCAAGAAAAAATTTTAAAAGTGTTTCTCTTTTTGAACTTAACATTATGTCATAACGAGAAATAGTTTCTGAGTGTGGTGTTGGTCTAGGGACAGAGAATGCTATTTTAAAACAATTTAAAGAAACTGATTCGTTTTCACCTTGAAGGCAAATGTGGCCATAAAAGAAATCTACGTCAACACAGCATCAATTATTTGTGTGAAAATTAAACTTGAACCAAAATTATCTGCTGTAGACTTAAATCAAGAATGAATAGCTACACATGTAAATTTTCTGTTCAGTGGAACAGATTTACATGTGATAACTATTAGACACAGACTTCTTGCAGCTGGGTGCCCAGCTAAAAAACAGCTTTTAACATCATCAATGTAAAAGGTTCCATATGTGAGAAAGCATCAGATGAAGAAACATCACCAGCTCATATCCAACAATCAGTTAAACATCCTCAGAAAAAAATTTTTTGGAGTTGTTTCACATTTGAAGGGCCTTGTTCATTACTTCCAGTGGATGGTATGTTGAAAAATGATGGATATATCAAGATTAAGTAAAGGGCTGTGATTTAACTTTAAAACAGAAGGTTCCAACTAGATTTGATTCCATGCCATACTGCCAAAAATTGGAAAAATATTTTGAAGAAAAAACATAAATAATCCTGTGGCTAGGAAACTCCCCAGAATTACACCCAATTGAAAATCTTTGCACAATAGTCAAAAAAAGCCCTCAAAAATGAATTGTACTATAAAAATTGACCTCATTATAGCAATAATATTTGTATCGTTTCATGATGAAGAAATCAAAAAAATGTATAGTACGCTTGTTGAATCTATGCCAAATCTTGTACGTGAAGTGATTAAGAATAAAGGAGGACATATTAAACACTAGATTTTCAGAAATTGTACCAGTATGATTTTTTTTTTCTGAATAAAATTACTTTTCATTAAATACTGTGTTTTGATAAATTTGTACGCTACAGTATATTGAAGACAAAATCAATGTCATGTTCCTAAGGCAATCCAAGACATTGTAAATAGTATTTAATATACAAATATAAACTTTCTTGGGATATGCACGTACAGTAACTGTGCAAATGTTATAATACTTGTTTAAGAATTTTAAACAAATATAAATCATTTAGAATAATTATAAAAATGTGCTATTGTGAATTTTTTTCGCTGCTAGCTTATAGTAATCATACTTTGATACTATAATGGTGGAGCTGCTTCTATTTGTGAGGTTTTTATATGGCAAAAAACTACATAATTTATTAATAATCATTCTGATCATAAAACATCTAAAGGTCAGCTTTACTGAATTCAACATAACAAGACTGCTCTCTGTTTACATATTCTCAAATGTGATATTGTAAAGAAATTTAACAATAATTTTCAAACAGAACTACCAAGTATTTTCACAACATTGTAAGTAGGTATAATTTACACATAACACCAGTTAGAATCACTAAAAATGCACATCTTTTTCAAAATTTGGTTTCTACACAAGTTATTATTATCAATTAATACTCTTAAATTTTCCAATCTTTAAGAGTACAACTAAAAAATTTTTTAAGTTTAGTGTATTTAAATTTTACAGACAAATTTATGAGGCGTGTGCATATGCATGCCCATGTATGCATGAATGCGTATGTTTGTTTTGATGTAAGATTGATTATAATTATTATACTCATAACATTGTCTTTAATTGAAACAAATTCTTTTTATTTAAATAAACACCATGAATTATACTTTGTATACAAGTTTTCTTGACTTTACCATAAATTAACTAACAACAGCACAGTTTTAAAACAGAATAACTAACAATGGAAGAAATGCTTATCAACTACACCTCAAATCCTCCAATCTAATGTAAACTCACCACTTTTAGAAGCATGATCTACTGGATTACTTAAGATCTTATATAAGAACTTAACATTATTCCTACCACATGCTAATGGAAATAATATCACATTTATTGTACTCTTACATAAAAAAATTGGTAACCCAAAAAACAATTCATTCCGCTGATATACAAAAAATAAAGATAGCTACAGATTTCTGGATACGATCTAGCCTTCCGGACCAAAAAATAGGAACAAGCAAATCATCACAAAATATGACCAAACACAATAACACTGGACTAACTGATAACATATTTAATGATAATATGTTAGTCAATTTTCAATTTGTCCTTAAAAAATAAAATAAAATTACACCAATATTAATAATAACCTAGATATTCTATGTTTGCACAACAAATGAGATCTTGGATGCATTATAACATTATAAAATATGTAAACATATAACACATAAATAAATTATTAATTGAACAGATTGAATTAAAATATAATTTAAATTTTGACAAATATCCTAATTATGTCTATTTTGTTTTTCTGTTTTTAATAAGCACAAAAAATTTTGCCAGCAAACATATCAACCACCAACACCATAATGAAAAAGGCAACATCATTTCACTTAAGATGGAGATGGTTGTGAAAGGAACTTAAAAGAAAATCCTTAAAGTTTGGTTTGTGGTTCAGTTTGTCAGTAATAATTAACTATGTTGTATAATCAAGGAAATCATGTATAATTTTTTGACAAAAGTAACATTTAAAAAAAATTGTATTATAGAAATTTTGGAAATGGGCTTTGATGCACTTGAGACAGTCCATAATAGGCCTAATTTGTAAGGTCATGGCTTGATTGCACACAGTTTGTTTTCACATTTAGAAAAATAGATATGTTTAATGAAAAGCAAGTTCTATTTTCCAAAATTTTGTAGTTATTATGAGTAGGTGGTCACTTCACTGGGTATACGTTTACAGAGTTGAACTGCAACTGACATCAGTAAAAATTTCATGGTGTTTCAACTTTCATCGAGACGAGTGAGGGTGGTATCAACAGTTTGTTTTTTCTGACAATATTATTATTAAAACTGATGTACTTGAGTTACACATTACTGTTAAATGGTTTATAACATGAATGCACTTGGAAATGCCTTGCTTTCCCTATTTTTTGGTTTAATCTTTCCATATACATAATCCCATTTGGATTAACTATGTTATATTCAATGTGTGTCATAATTGAATGAAAATTAAAAAAGATCCATATTCAAATGAAATTTGAAAAAAAATATTTCTCGCACATTGCCATTTTGCTGCTTACTGCAAACGTAAAAGGTATAAAATATTGTAAATGTAGAAAGTAATGATGTACTTTAATGCTTTTTTATTTATTTTTCTGTCATTGTCCCTCCAAAATGGATGTACAAATTTTCATGAATAAAGTAACCAACCTTTTGATTGCCTTATTTGTTACTCTGAGTATAAGAAGTTTTTGAAAAAAAAAAATTTTTTTACTATTCATGAAACTACTGTAGCCAATACTGTTTTGCAGAATTTCCACTACACTATATATCAATAATATTTCTTTCCTCTTCTTTCTAATAACCATCTTTTGTAGAAGTTCTTAAGTTATGTTGTCATAATTCAGCAAGGGATGATTTGCAAATGTGAAAGTAGAAATACGTTTCCATTTCTGTCATTTAAACTTATCTAATAAACCTCCGTTTAATTATTTGAATTTGCCCGCTTTAATTTGCAATATCATTGTCGCTATGCCCAGTAATTGTTTAAGTAACAGCTGTTTATAAAATACAAAAGTCTCAGATAAATCCTTTATTATTTCTTAACTATCAATACATATTAAAACAACATCTATTTTATTGGATTAAAATCATTAATTCTTGAACGCTTTTAACAGACTTCATTCATGTGGTGAGCATTAGTTTCTTAAATGGTTTCTATATTTATTCAGAATGCGAGGAAACTCTAATAAATAAAAAAAAACTTGCTTTAATTTCTGATTACTTTTAATAATATCCGAAAATATTAGCAAATTGTTACTTATTTTCGAAAATAATAGCAAATTATTACTTGTAGAAATCGATTAATCTGTATCAGTTACGAAATTTAGATTGCTGTGTACTTTCTTGCATTTGTTCGGCTGATGCCCTTCGTTTGTGAATATTTGTAATTACAGGTATTGTGATTTGTTATGATTATTTTGCTTTATTTATTTTAGATGTGCACTGATAATTGTATTTCTTATTTAAAATGTGTTAAGGTACTATTTATTTCTCGAGTATTCATTCTGTAAGTTCGTACCCTTTCCTCCGTGAAGGCCATACATTAATATAGGCTTTCCCGTTAGCAGTCTTAAGGTAGGTAGAGTTATTTTTCTTTTTGTAAAGTGGTCGATAATTTTTAGTTTAGTAAAAAGATTTGAACATTTTCCTTCTGTCCTAGTTTGATATTGACCCGTCTTTAAATAAATAGGGATTTGCTATGTTGTAGGTCAAACGAACTGCCCCATCGGCGTGTTTGCAACCAGATGACAGAATTTCAGATTCTAGTGAATTTTATTACACGTATACCATATCATTGTCTGCATTAAAACAAATGCAGATTGATTGTCCTAGAATAAATGACATTCATAAAATGGTAGATTTATTGACGAATTTTTACCATCTTATGATCAAATTAAGTTATTTTATCACTGGCTTTACCTGGTACAGCGTTACATTTTACATTGATTAAATACAGTGTAAGAGATCTTTCTTAGAACTTTTTCTTTGCGTAATGTATGATCTCTTCATATGAGTAATATTTGCAACTTTGTTGAAAACGTTTGTGAAAGTTTTAAATTAGAACTAAATTTCTCTGAAACTGAATGGAAGTAATGGTCCACCATTACTGCAAAATTAAGTTTATATTTGGTTCACAACAGTTTTATTTGTATCTTACAAGAGAAGGACCTTATCTCTCATTTCCTTATCTTGTTGTGGAAATCAGAATTTTTATAAAACTGTACCACTTTTCCCAGGCAACAGCATAATATCTTGAAGAATAAAGAAAAGAACACTTTTTATGGGAGTGGCTATTGAAAGTTGATAGATTTTAGTGCTTTCATTATGCTTGGTGCACAGTCAAGATAATTTACTGTAAAACAATACAGATATCTTTTTATAAGTGTAGATTGGATACCTTAAAAAACATAAATTTTTATTACCCTCTGATAATGTATTGAAATCACATTCTGCTTTCTTATAACATTTCAGAAAAAAATTATGCTTGCAAATCTTTTTTGTATATGAAGTAAATAAGTTTCATTTCTGTTGTTGATTTTAATTACACTTAGCTGAATTTTATATGAATATGTGAGTGAAAGGTTAAACTGTTGTGTGTTGTTTGTAGTATATAATATTCAGGTCTAATTCACTTTATTCTTTGATGTGCTTCATTACTTGAACTACAAATTAAAAGCCAGAAATGTTTCATCAAAAAACTTTAATAGGGAGTTAGTAAATTGTGTGTGTGTGTGTGTGTTCTGTTTTTGCTGTTGGGAGTGCATTTTAGAAAATTTTGGTATATTCTCCATTTAAAAAAAAATCAAATCCATAATTAAACTTTCATGAAAATCTTTTTCAGCCATTCTTGTATGAGCTGTGAACAACTGTGTCAATGAGCAGTGATCTGATCATTGCTCATTCTCAATGAGCTGTATCAACTGATGTTAGAACATATTACAAAATACAGTAGCATCTACAGACTTAAACATTTGTATTATTAAGTAGTAATAATACTTGCAGTGTTGTATAAGATCTGAATTTTGTCTTGATTATTTAGTATAACATACATTTAGCACATTTTTCTTCCACAGAAATCCTAATTCCAAAATCCATCAGCAACACATGACAATCCAATGATATTTTTATTTTTTGTTAACAAAAATGATAATCTCTGTTTAAATTTACTTAGATTTATCTGCTTCATCGTTTCAAGTAGGTTAATATATGAAAGATTATTTTAATTTATTTGCTGGAATTGACAGTCAGTAATGAATTTATAAAAGTGCTCTACCCTTGTGTGAGAGCTGTCAATATTTTTGATGGAAAAGTCAGAAACATACATTTTAAAATACATTTTTTAACTTGTAGTAGTTAAAATTAGCTTCTTTTTTCTGTCAGCACTGACCAATAAAAGTAAAATTAACCTATCTTATATTGTGAAAAGCATTTATAACCTTTAAGGTTTTAGTCAAGTGGAAGTTTATATAATGAAATTTATTTGTTGCCCAGTAAATTTATATAGATTCATTTTGTTGAAATTTTTTGGTGAGATATTGATGACCTTTAATTATGTGGCTCAAGTTAATCTATTCACAATTTGAATGCAGTGCAAGGTAGAAGAAAATATAAGGGATGAATTCACTAATAATGTGAGAAAAAAAGTGATGTGTATGCTTGGAGCATACAGCATTTTCTTTTTATAGAAAGAAAGAGAATTTCCTTTTTATAATCTATTTTTAATTTACATTAAATTAAAACATTAATTGAAACATTTCTTATTAAAATTAAGCAAGATTGACAATTGATGACTATTAATAGTTTACTATCATTTGGTTTGCGCTAGGCATTAAGCGATTTACTTGAATATTTTTGTATGAGCATATATACATAAATAAAGTTGAACTTTATATATCTGTCCGAGTTAGCTGTTAAATTCAAAAACAAAAAAAAGAAATTATTTCATTTGACTAATTCAAAGGAAGTAATTTAATTTTTGCTTATTAGGAAGTGTTAGCATATCTTTTATTTTATTATCTACTGATATCTCAGGTTTAAAATGTTTGAAAGTAGTATTGTTAATATCCTGTGCTCTTTAATTGTAGGTTAGGGTATCGTAGGTATTTTGTGACAAGATTGTTTCTTATACCTAATCTGAGCTTTAAATGGTTGTTTTTATTTCTTTACAAAAGTGTCATTTTGGATCTGATATACTTTCTATCTTTGAGTTTTTGGGAGAACAATAAAATGGTTTGAATCCTGTTTAAAATAATGATTCTTAAATGTGTTTATAAAGTGTGCATTGTCATTTATTCATTTTTTTAGGTTTACTGTTTTAATCCATAACTTTTTAATGTATAGAAGTTTGTGATGTCATATTAAAAGCATGCCGTAAAACTGTTTTATTTGCTTATTTCCTTTTAATATATATATATATATATATATATTTTTTTAATTTTCTTTGTGGTTATGCTTTATTGTGGTTATCATTTTAATTATTTGTGTATCTGATTAATTTAAAAATATTTCATTTGAAATGTTTTGCCTATAGATTAATCTTTCATATTATGAGACACTTTAAATAGTTTTATCAAATTTTATAAAAGGAAGGTTTAATTAATCACAATTGTATTTTTTTATCGTTCTGTCGTATAAAACATTAATTTTATACATTCGTCTTCTGTTGTAAAAGTATTATTTTTAAGTAAATTTACTGTAAATATTTAATTTATCCATATTATTTATGAAACCGTGGGTTTTGGTGATAACATTATCCAACTGGCAGAAAACTTACCGGAGGAAGTTTCTGTTGGTTGTAGGTGAAAGAGAGACGATGGTGTATCACAGGTCGAGTGAGAAGAAGTCCCAGGAGGTCGCGGAGCCTAAGAACTTCTTCCGAAATGACGGGAGCTTCCTGGAGATGTTCAAGAAGATGCAGGAGACCTCTGCCGCCTCTTCCTCTTCCTCTAATAACAATACATATTCCTCTACATCTTCCTTACCTTCCGTTAAAAAAGAATCCACAACTGCAACATCCGTTTCAGATTCCATTAAACCTGAACCAAAAGAAAAGTTACATACTTCAGAAGGTGAAGGTAAAATAACGTTAAATAATAAATTTCCAATTTTTGGTAAGAGGAGAGGTGGGAGGGCTCTTCCTATTGGGAAAGTTAAAAAGGTAAAAGTTGAACCGAAACAGGAAGAGGTTGAAGAACCAAAAGATGCTTGGTCACAATATTTAGCCGAAGTTAAAAAGTACAAAGAAACAACGTGTGAGGAGGAAGGGAAAACCAGACCTCTTGTTAAGTGAAAACATTATTAGTATGTTGTTTGTATTGTGTGATGTGTTTTTATAAATGGAGAAATGCATTTTTCTCTTTTACAAACTTGAATTACGCAGTTGTCTTTGTGTGATGTGATTTATCTTATAAATAATTACATCTATTTTTTTTATTATGTAAATAAATATATGTATATAGGAAAACTGTTACACTCGGTCTGCAAACATGTTTATTTTTTATGGACTGTCACCATAGCAAATAATTCTGGTGTTTGTTATTATTAACTTGAAAGTGTATATCGGAACCTTAGTACGCAGGACGTTTTGAAAATAACTGTAGACATTCTGCTTGAATGACATAACCTACTATTTATAAACTAAATGTTTCATGATAATGTTATTTTTATAATGATATATGAAATTTTCATTTATTTTCTCTGATTAGCACGTAATTCACAAAGTGATTCTGTGATCATTTTTTATTAATAATAAAAGTAGTAGTGTTAGTTCTATAAAAATAGTGCTTTATATTACAATATATTTGCATGTAATATTTATAAGTTTTCTTTGTTTTACAGATTATATGTTGCATTAATGAATTAATTTTATTAAGTATTTTTAATTTTATCTTGAATTACATAAGACTATTTATTAACATGGTGATTATGCTTTAAATTTTTTTAATTTTTTTTATGTAGTACTTGTACAGGGAGATGTAAAAAATAAGTGTATGAATTTATTATTTAAATTGCCTGATCAATTTATATTTTTATTGTTATAATTTTATCTGGTGAAATTTTTTATCAGTTACTTCTATTAATTGCTTTGTGAAATATATTATTATACTATTTTTTTATGATTTTATTTATCATATAGAGTTATATATATTTATCCTTTTTATGGAATATTTTAAAAGATCTAAAGTGAGATTACTCTTCTACGCTTATAATTTTTGCCAAATTACTTAAATTATAGAGAAAACAAAGTGGTTACTATTCCTGTTATTCAATTTGATATCCCTAGCAACTGTTAAGTAGTTTTTGTACAACAGCTGATGATTAAATTAGGATTAAATTGATCTTCAGCCAAACTGATGAACTGCACTTTGATATAATGTGTTAAGAGGTATTGGTCTTTAGTTTATTCATTGTATTCAGTCAATTATTTTACTCAGAAAGTATTTGTATATTACCTGATGAATTAAATAGTAATGTGGATTGGTGATTAAAAATGTGGACATTTATTAATCATTAACCACTGATACCTGGATGAACCAGGTTTTTCTTGTTCAATAACATACTCTGCCAACCCTTTTTATAAACCTCTACATTCATTATCAATTTTGCATACGAGTAGCATAATGCAGTGAACTGTTAAGTAGAGTAAGGGTGTGCCACTCATTATTATTTTTTGGTAAAAATTGACATTTTGCAACACAATCTGAAAGTAAGGTTAATATAATAAAATTAAATTGTTTAATTATGGAATGAAAGCTCCCTGATTAAGGTTTTAGAGAATGTTGAAGCTGTAAACTATATATTCTATATGAAAATTTATTTGTAACGTGACAGTATGTTTTTTAAACCACTGAAAAGCCTAAATTATAAAACTGTAAAGATTGCTATTTTTCCTTTAAACTGTAATTATAGTAATAGTTGAATGTTGATATCACTGTTAACACACAAAACAGTGTTAGGTCATGAAAGTTGGATAATCAATGTTCAGTTATGAAAAAAATAGGAACAAAACACACATTGGTCAGTTTTAATTGTTTTTAATTCTATATTATGTCTGAGACATTTCCATACCCATAGACAGATAGATATACATTATAGACTTAGTTCTCCCGTTATGCCCCCATGTTCTCTTTGATATAAGAAAGTGTTTTAATTCGTATGCTTATTATTTTTCAGTGGTTTGAAAAAGACTAATGTATCTGTCATTAGAAATTGTGAATTTCTAAAGCATTTCTGCTGGTTTCTATGAATTAGTTTGTACTGTTGCAAAGATAACTCGTTTAAAAAGTGGTACTGTTTAATGATTTACTTATACCAAAACTCAGAACTTAACTAAAATTGCTTCAGTTTATATATATATAAAATTAAATTATATTAATACTTTTAGTTTTATGTAAAACTAATCTAATTATTATTAAAATTATGTTAAGCTGGCTGCTTATGGTCAAAAAGTAAAATTATATTTCTTTTCCTTTAAGTATGTTCACTTATGTTTTTTCTTCAATTGAAATTTACTAGTTTACTTTTAGTCAATGGTTCTGTATTTTCAAAGTCTGTTCAAATGTTATAATCAGGGGTAATAGAAAAACATCTTATATATATTCCGTACTTTTTCATATGACCTTGTGATCCTCCTGCCCACGTAGTTCAATCATTTATGGTAATTATATTTCAGGATCGTACACAGCTGTATTTTTAATGCCAATCTCATATCCCAAATTGTGACTTCAAGCACAATTTTCATAGCTACATGGAAACCTTACCTGTGTAGAGTTTAGTAAACTCTATTGTATGTCAGGTTCACAAGTTCTTAAGAGTGGAAGGAATGTGCAAAAGTTTGGTTTAGTTTCAGTTGCATGATTTCTATTTTAGATGGAATCAAAATGTTTAGATAACTTGATAATATTTATTAAATGGTTTGACTTTATTGATTGTGAGTCTGATAACAACTACAGCAACAATTTCACAGTAGTCAGAAAACTTGTCACAATCACTTGGACTATCTGTCTTGCTTACTGTGACCTAGGATAGTTTGAAAAACTAACCATGATTCAGTCACTGCAGTGACTGAATCATGGTTTCTGGATTGTATCAGTTTTCTTTAAAGTAAGATCTGTTGACACAATCTAACAAGGCCTGTATAAAGCTTTTTTTTTTCAGTAGAGAGCAGCTACATTTCATAGCAGTTTTGCACATGCCAAATCTTTTGAAATTGCACTCATTTTGAATCTAGAATGTTTTCATTATTAAGTTCTGGAACATTTTCAACATCAAGATTGCAATCATTTTATACCTATCTTCTGCTTACTTAGATAACCCTCATAGCATCACTGCTAATGCTTGTTTGATCTTGCACATGTTCAAGTTATGTTATCAATGAGCATTTGAAAAAAACTTGATGCAGTATCACTGTTCAGCAAGTTGTCAGAATTTATGAAATAATATGACACTTAAAAAGTATTTGAAATTATTGTAAGTGAAAACTGCAGAAGAGTGGCTAGGAAAATGTTTGCATGTATTACAATTTAAGTACTGTGGTGCTAAGCCCCACCTCTTTGTCCAGGAAAAAAATATGGTCAGAAGCATTTTGAACAGACTTTGTATTTGACTGCTGAACTATGAATTCAATAAATGATTTTTTCTGTTTTTATATAAATGTATTTTATGAATAAGCCTTTTAATTCTAGCAGTATATTTTGATGATTACATTAATATTTATATAACTGTTCAGATTTATGTAAGTATGTGTGTCTGTTGTTATTATTAATCATAGTATATTTTTTGTAAATTGTGAAATTATGTATATTTACTGTTAAAATGAAAAAAATTTACAGTTGATGATTGTGTAAGTTTATTCTAGTTAATTAGCCATTATCAGTAGTAGCCATATTTTCAATTCTTAAACTTTTAAACATAATAACTGATAGTAATGATATATTTAAACTTTCCATTGGAAGAAGTGGTAAATTTTTTCATTGAAAACAGTTTAAATTTGATAAGGTAAACTTACCAACATAAAACTTTTGGTTAATTTAAAATAACGTAGAATATTTGTAGAGAAAAGTGCTTTCTTGTTTTGATTGATTTCTCTTTTCTTAAAGATAAATTTAATTTTTGATTCTTTTATTTTCTAAAAATGGACTTTTAATACATTAGGTGCTATTCCAGTCCTCGGGAGCTGGAGGCGTCAAGATTTCCTTTTCACATGACTGTATTTCCTTTCTCTGGTGAGGGGAACAGCACTATTGTATCAGAATGGATCCAGTCACCAGTGCCCAGAATGTAATGATTATTAGTGGTGCTATCTGTTGGATCATGATGAATTAAGAAAGTGTATCCAGCTAATTGTATGCTTGGAAAAGTTTATATAGTTCCGACCCCGAGTCAGGAGCCACAGCAAAAGCTGGCCAATTTCTTCTCACATGGGGGACAGGTGCTGCACTGCTGAGTAGTGAATTTCATAATGTGTATTGATAAAATCAAATTTTTCATGAGTGGCATTTTACTTTCATATTAGTTTTGACAATTTTTTTAATAGGTTTAACCTGCCCCTCAAAACACATTTGAGGGGTGGGTACAACTATGAACTACAGAAATAAAATTAATGACATTTGCTAATGCAAAAATGAAATAAGAATTCAGTTAGTACAAATTAAAACGCACTATAATTTCACAATAAAAATTATTGTAAAAAATAATAGTACTGTAATTATCTTAAAATAAAAATAACATGAAAACTATAAGCAAAAAAAAATTTATTAGGCTTTAGAGTTTTTTATTAAAGAAAGATCGGAAATTATTATTTTACTCCAAAAATCAGATTAAGATCAATTAATAAGCTCATATAATATAAGCTAGTATATAAATCAACACAATTAGCAATGAGTAATAAAAATTTTTGATTTTTTCAGATTTTTTTTGTTTAAATTGTTGAATTAAAACACTCCAAACAATATGTCAGTTTTCCAACAGTCTTAGCATTTTTGCTAATAGCTTTTTGCTTTTCCATCTGGTTTTTTGCTAACCATTATATACCAGAATAAAAATTATATGCATAAAGTGTTCTTCCTTCTGCATATTCTATAACGATTATTAGTGTCAATATTATTGATTTGGTCTGATTTTCGTTGGAGACAAATTATTGTCTCTAACAGCATATACAATTTTCACCAGTGCATCCATTTGTTATGCAAAGTTTGTACAACCTGATGTGCCATCCTTGTGAGTTTTATTGGGTAATAAAATCCAATCGGTCAAATGTGATTAATCAGTCAAATAACCAGTAATAAAAGTAAAACATACATAATCACCTGAAATGAAAATAAATAGCCAGGCATATTCTTAGAAAATTTATATTTTACATCATCCCTAAAACTAGCAAACACATTAGTAAGCAAGAATGAACAAATAAAATAATCCTTGATCGGAGGAACTACACTTAACTAATAATTGATAGCCATAGTGCAGCTCATAACCTGAAGACTGGAATGTGTATATTAAGTATAAATTAAAAGAAGTTATAGCTTTCTATACTTAACAAAATGATGTTAAAAATCAAAATATCATAAAATATATGTGCTACACTGAAGTTTTGACTGTTTTTTTCACCACTTAGATGGAAAGTGAATTTCAGCTCCCATTCCAGGGAATTCCAAAAAGGTTAGTAAAATTTAACCTGCAGCTAACAATCTCTGAATTAGTCCTTTTTTTTCACAACACCATAACTTGTAGATATTCATTTTGCTTGCTGGACAACAGAAATAGTTTTGTGGATGTTTTAAAGAATAAGTTAAAGAATTCATTACAGGATTATTCACAATTCATTTCCATTATTTTTTCCATTAAGGTTATTTATTGTTTTTCTCTTGGTAGTTTTTAACATTTTTATTCTAAAATTTAATTTTAACATAAAAAAATGGTTATCTGTAAATAAAATTGTTAGCTTCTTATAAATTTATCCAACTGTGTGATGTCCTGACAGGATGGTGACAGGAATGTGATGGGATGCTATGATTTCATCTGGGTTAAAAAAATATTTTGTAAAAGTGTATTGTACTACAGGATCTTTGTTTTAAAAGAAATGTAATCCCAAAGTCAAAATTAAAATGTAATTAAAACAAAGATAAACATTAAATAATTAAAAGTTAAAATTTTAAAAATAAAAACAAAAACTTAGCAAAGCAGAATCATGTGCTAGCCATTTCACTGATTTTACATTACTCAAATAGAAATTATAGTTAGAAATAAAGACATAATAATTACAAAAACAGCATATGGTTTTAGCTGATGAGCAAATTAAAATTCATACAATTTTTAAAAAAATGTTCAGGCATTGGGACTTGAAAATTCAGATATATATGATGATATCAGGTTTGCATTTTTAAATGTGTGAATTTCTGATGCAGAAGTTGACTTTTTGGCCACAAAAAATGAGTTTTATGGATGATTCCGTGCTTTATGTTGTCATATTTGCTCTTTACTTATTTGCTTTCTTTCAAAGCAGTGAAGCCAGAGATTTATTTTATTTCTATAAACAGCTGTTTTGAATGAAATTGAGATTTTATGAAAAGGCAGAGTATGTAAAAAAAAATGTTAATTGTCTATTTTGACTGTGTGCTATAGAGCACACAGTCTCTCAGGGCCTTCATTAAACTATGACTCATTTTCTCAATTTCATTTTTTGTGGCATATTTTATCCATACTCTTAGTACTAAATTTACAGTATTTAAAAATATAATTGATATAAGCATTTTAAATGCACATAAATGTTGTCCTTGAAATTATATCTGGTTTACTGCAAAACATAAGGCACATTTGTGCACTTGTGAACTGGTGACAGCAGTGTTGATATGGGAATGTTTGTAAATGTTTACTTTTTTACAAAGATGCTCCATGTATGACGATTAATGGCGACTACAGAATATTCAGTATATTTTACGAATACCTTAAAAAAATTACGATAAATAATTTAATAAAAGAAATGAAATTTAATAGAACCAATTCTAGTATCTACACTGATTTTGGCTATTTAATTTTGGTCATATTGTAATATCATGACATTAGAGCTATGATGTGTAAACAGTATATTGATGTAGTGCAGCAGGAAGAAAATACTTAATTTAAAAAAAATAAACTTTCTGTATGCTGGATTTAATGAAATGCAAATTGTTTAATTTAGTAATGCATATTTTATAGTTACCTGTTTTATTATTTTTTTAACCTGGAAATTTAATATTTTTAGTATCCTGCTAATGTATCCATTGGTTACCAACTTAACCTAACTTTATAATTAGCTTAATTGTAACTTAGTAATGGAAAATTATTTTTTGTTAAGTTAATTCTTGTACTGAAAAACATTGGTTTTTGTTTTTTTAAGTGAGCTTATTTGAAAAAAAAGTCATTGTAGTTAGTACATTAAAATTTGGCATATTATATTATCCACTATAACTGAAGAAGTTCAGGTCACTTGTCTGGCATGGCTAAACTATTGAAAGTATAATTTTTTATATCAGGTTAGAATTAAAATTTTAATGATGCAAATACACTGAAGAAACTGTGAGTAACACTGTTTCATTCAGAGTAAATTATATTTAACCATCAAATTAACCAATAAATTTACAATAAACATGTTGAAGTGACTTTTTTTATTTTAAAAATCTTTAATTTTGATTTTTTACTTTTTGTGTGGAAAACAATTGCTGCGATTTATATCAGTTAATGAGCCTTTCCAATTTGAAGAATATAAAATTATGTTTTTGGCAATTTAAAGGGATTCATGTGTAAGTCCTCAAATCACTAACTTTCTGCAAAAGCCAAACAGGTGAATGATTTGCATTTTTTAATTGTATAATTATCTTAAAATTTCCATTTTATTTCAATTTTTTCAACTGTCTTCTTTACTTGAAGAGAGAATTTAGTTCTGTTTATAACGGACTTTGTAACATATTTATTCATCAAGACACAGAACATGTTTTGCTTATTGCTTAATTTTAATAAGATTTTCAGTTATTCATGATATAATTAACCACATGCAATAAGAATATGGGAATTCATGAATTCTATTTATCTTGGTTTTTATCCTATTTTGTGTATTCATTTTGTGGATATTCAAATACAATTTTTGTATAATGTCACTGTATAAAAATAATAATCCTTAAATAAAATTTTGATTTTGTGGTATTGTGTACCAGGGATATAAAATATAAAGATTGTTCTAGAAGTTGGGATTATACTTACATAGCAGGTATCTTTTTTTAATTTACTTTAATACTTTCATGTTAAAACAAATTTATTGAATTTTAAAACATTTAAATGAAAATACTTTTTATTAATGTTAAAAAATTTTTTATATTTAGTATAAAAAAGTAATCCTTACCATTATGCATCTATATATACTTGGGAATTATATTTTATTAATAATTTTTTCTCATTTTTTTTTAATTAAGAAAAAAAAACGTTTCTAATATAATTTATTGTACGCTGTTAAATCAGTTTATGTATGACTTTATTTTTAGATTACTCGTGAATTATTTGTCTTTTTTTTAAAGTATTTTTTCAATAAAAACATTTTTGTTTCCTTCATTTTGTTTCTTTGATAACTGCAATTTATTATCACATTAAAAAAAAATTGTAAATTATGCAGATGTAAATTGTTTTTGTGGAGGATGATGTTAGTTAACTTTATTTACAGCAGTGTCCGATTAAATTTATTTGAATATAACTTAAGAAAATTACCATTTGTAGTTAATTTCTTTGAAATCATTAAATTATTATTTTTAATGTTTTAAAACTTAAAACAGTTTTTAATGATTTAAGTTATCACACACGTTCATCTGTTTAAATATCTTATAAACTATTATTACTAATGAAATTGATAGTTTTTGTATGAATAGTTATTGTATCAATAATTCAATTATTGATTTGAATGGATGTTCATTGCACGCCTATATTCTACTCAGTTAAGGTGTTTTCACAACCCCTGCATCTTCTCTAAACATAATTTAAAAAAAAACTTTTTTGTTTATCTTCCTATGGCCCAAAACCCAGAATCTGATTCCATTAATATTGTTGCAAAATCTTTTATTATTGAACTTTGAAAGAGAAGTTGCTATTTTAGATGAGATAGCATCATAATTAAAGGATTTTATGAAATATTAAGCAACATTTTGGGAAGTGAAGCTTGTGTTATTTTTATTATTAAAATTTGATAATTAAGATTGTGTAAATTAGTTAAAATTAAATCTATTTTCATACTGCAGCTTTGATGTGGAATTGTGGTTTTACAAAATTATTTTTAGTAATAGATCTTTATCAGTATATGAATACATATCATTATGTATCAGGGACATATTTCCCAGCACATTCCAAACAGTTATTGAGAGAGTATCACTTACAAATTTAAAAAATTAAGGTGAGTTACAGTTGTAATTTTAAAATAATTATAAATGAGAATCTTTCACATTATATTTTGTTTACTTTTTGTAAACTGTCTTTAACTTTCAAAATCACTTCTGAAAGCAAAAATCATATAGTTTTAAAATACTGTAGGCAGTCATTGTAATATGATAATCTATTAGTTTCATTTTGTTGCTGAAAAAGGTTTCAGAACAACAAATCTAGATTTACAAAAGTTATGTTTTTCTAAAGAAAAAAATAATAGAAACTGAATGTTAAATAAAATCTTACTACTACATGAAAATTTTCATAAGGAACAAATCAAAACTAGTTCATATCACTTTGGACTGGATGGGCTAAAAACAGGTGTTAAGTATGCGATAGAATAATAAATCAACAGTAGAGTTGATAGATGTTATGTAACATAAGTACATTTCATTGACAGAAGTTAGATATTTCCATGATTAACTTCAAGTGTTCAAAATGCCCTTCATCAATGCTTCAAAAGCATTTAACCAATCTGAAAATCTTGACATAATTTGATGCATATTGCCGCCTGATTGTAAGTCCATAAATGGTCTGTTATGAACTCTACTGTTTCAGGAATTCTCTCATAACCTTATTTTTCACTATGCCCCAAAAAAGAAATTCATCAGTGTAAGGTCCATGAAAAATCTTGGAGGCCAGTAGGTGTTCACTTGCAGGTACAAACTTTTAATAAGGAGAAACTCAATCATAATGGAAGAATAGCTCAGATAAGTTGTTACCACTTTGTTTTGAGTTGTGGCATTACCACATTACATGACATCATGGATAATTATTATAATCAATAGATCCAGTGAAGAAAACTGGTCCTTGAACGTCTTTACTAGAGTACAACCTATTCTGCGATACATACCTGGTTAAAGTGAGATTCATTGGTCAATTTGGGATTTTCATCAAAATCCTAAATAATTATTGTATTACTGCTCTTACTTTTGTTTTTTCTGTAATATAAAAATCAACAATGTAAAACATTTTATTCAAATCAAAACATATTCATACATGGTGTACGTTTAGAAGGTTATGGATAACAAAAAGCAACTGCTCCAGAATTTCTTGGAAGGACTGACAGAAATTGTTAGAAGATCTTGATCAAAACATTATTAAAAGTGGTTACAGTCTACAGTAATTATTAAAATGATACTTGTATGGAATGTTAGAGATACAATTAAGTGAAAGTAAATTAAAACAGAAAAAATAATTTTAATGATATTCATTGAAAAATATTTTAGTATATTTTTAAGTATAATAAACAAGTATCCAAAAAATTGTTTATTAAAAAAGGTAATATTTTTTACAAGTTTGTTTTCATTATTTTTTTGCTCGTTGATTATCATAAGGTGGATGCGGAAATATAAACTGGTCAGACTTGTTAGCTTGATGGAATTACATCACCTGCTTATCCAAAGGGTTATTGTTGGTTTTCTTATTCAAATAGATGAACGTACAAGTTAATTAAACTATGGATTTATTAATTTTTAACTTCACATTTAAGTAAAATATTAATAACATCTGTACCATAGTGATAAAATAAAAAATCCTACCAGTTTGATTAAATTTGTATATAACTATTGTAAAACATTGTGCATAATTTTTTCATTAGGGATTTTTACTTCATATCTTTTGAAACATTTTTATACTTTGTTTTTTTTTATATATATATCACCATGTTTCTACCTCTCATATGTGCATGCATGTGCAGATCAGGTAATTACTATAAGAAGCATATTATAAAAAAGGTTTTTAGTTTGACTCAAAATATTTGGGAATAGCAAGTCATATAGAAGAGTAGAGTTTGATACTATTTACTATTATAATTTTTCTTAAACATAGGTTATTCTCATTAATTAATCATAGGTTGTCAGTAATACGATGCAGTCTTTGGCTAGGCAAGTTACAAAACCAAAATTTGATAAAATTAAAATGCGCGAATATTTGGGTTTGGATTAAGATATATTTTCTAAAAATCAATTACCATTTATAATTGAATTTTTGTGATTTAAAACTGATTTTGATCTCGCAAGATTATAA
This sequence comes from Lycorma delicatula, assembly GCF_047948215.1. Lineage (NCBI taxonomy): Eukaryota > Metazoa > Arthropoda > Insecta > Hemiptera > Fulgoridae > Lycorma > Lycorma delicatula. Next base: position 70,291,504 of record NC_134460.1, read on the forward strand.
ATTTCTGTTTTTCAAATATTGCAGTAAGGCGGCACTCTTGTCTCATAAACATTAAATTGGATTCAGCTCCAAATTACGTTTGTCTCCAACAAAAATACAATCATTTGTAAAAGACTGATGTGGTGATAACTTGTGTTAGTCATAAAGTTATGTAATGGAAAAAAATTTTAAAAGTAACCAAACACTTATAAAAAATTTATTTTACTGTTGGTTAATGTTAATGTTATATGTACTGATATCTTAATAAATATTATTCTGTGTCAGTAGTTACAATGCTCTTTGTCAATTTTACAAGTTAGTGTGTATAACAAAAACCTTTTTAAAAAGATGTTACACACGCAACACAACATAGAGAGAGTGATAGAGATACCCTATTCAATAAAATGTATAATCTTAGTACTGAAACTATCATGGTACAAGTGCCATCAGTACAAGCTACCATTAATTGGTGGTTAGATATTTTTTTTGTTTAGCTTGTTGGCATTTAATAACTGAATATTAAGATAGTATGATAAATACCCAAAATATTTTAATTAGAAATATAACCTTAGGTACTTTCAAATTTGAAGAATATTTTCATGCATTGATTTTCAGTTACTAAAAAGGAAATTAGTTTAGTTTATCATTTTTAAACTGTAGATTAAATTAGTAGTTTTGGTTGCTAAAATATGAAATTATTTGTTAATCATTAATATGTATCACATTGACTTAAATTATTAGTTGTGTGTGATAGGTTATTATGTCTTGTATGAGCCTTCCAGTTGGTGAAAGAAATTGCTAAGATTTCGGTATTGGTTAGTTGTTAGCATAAGATGGTGGGTGTTAATGAAAGTAGTAGTTATTGAAAGCAGTGACTAGAAAATGGTTTATGACTTTAAATTATACACTTAAAATTGAGCTTCCTTGGATTTGAATGGTGGACATCTGAAAACAACTACCATTGTGTTTTGTAACAGTAAAAATTCAAACTCAAAGAACAAAGTTACTAATAGTGTGTTAAATTGCATTAGATTAGTCGTGTTAATGAAATTTGAGTTAAAACATGACATTATTGTAAAAATAGATTAAATTTTACCTCTGCCTAATATTGTGGTTTGTGGAAAATTGTGCACCAAGTATTATGCTACTCACATGACTTAAGTAAGAAACGCATAACTATTTAGTATGTATATATATATATAATTTGTATTTTATTTACTACAGTATATTATATATACTTGTGTATCTTGAAGTTCTGATACTTTCATAACCTATGGAAAAAGTTCATATAAATATGATCGGAAATGCTTAGTTCATAAGTTACGGCTAGTGAAAGATTTCGCTCTGATTTCAGCTACCCTGGTGAAATGAGATCATAATGAAATTTTTAAGACATTAATTAAGGGACAGAATTAGTGATTTCTTATGGTTTTTGACCTGAAAAATCAAATAAAATAGTTGCCAGATTGTAGTAGGTTTTGAGAAATGTTATGAAACTAGTAAATTGAGGTAAAAAAACCTGTTTGTACATTTGACATATAACTGTCGATGGGTAAAATGCACATAAAACTTATAAAAAACTTGTAGAGAATTTTAATTAATTTGTAAAAGTACACTAGATAAAAGTGCATTTATACGTACCAGTTTTATAATAAATGTTAAAAAATGAACCTGCCATTTTCAACACATTTCTTTGCATGCTTCTGTGTTGCTTTTGTTGTTATTTTTAGTACTTCAGGGCTGTTTGCCAGCCGTATCTTTAATGTGTACAATTAATTCCTCATGGGAATGTATTTTTTATACACAATATTTTTCATCTATCTCAAGACGCAAAAATCTGAACATTTAAAAAGTTAAGGTGATCTCTTAGTGGCCAGAAATGTGGACCTCCATGATCGATCCGTTTCTCAGGGAAATGATTTAAGTCTGTGGAAACTGCACAAAGTGGGAAGGTATGTACCATCATATTGTAAGTGTACTTTGTCTCGGCAGCAGCTGCAGCAATTCTTGAAGAAAATGTGCAAGTAGAACTAGTATTTAGGCAGCCAGCTAATATGAAAGCTACACTATACATAGACTCTAAATCTGTGTTGAAATTTGCCTTCCATTGTTATGAGGATTTGCTTCTGTCCATGTGTGCTCATAGCATAAGTTTTTGACTCCATCTCTAGTGAAATTTGCCTCAAAACAACTGTTGAATGTGAAACTCCAATATGCGTAGAAAGACATCATGTACTGACACCTGGACTGCGTTGAACATCGATAAATAATTTGATTAATAACAGTGTCATGTTAGACAGATCATTCGTAGCTGGTTTGAATACTAGATAATGAACCAGTTTCCTGAAGAATGAAAAGTTTTACTAATTGTTTTGGGACCTGGAATCCTGCAATTCATATTCTACTGCAGCAGCTGTAGAATTAACATTACACACACCCAAAATGAGTATATCAGCATATTCCTCTGTGGTAAATAAATACAGCGTTACTTTAATGGTAAATCGATCACGTTCATACTAAAATTCACAGAAAACTGTTGCTAACGACAGTACACTTCATAGTACCTGATGTACTTAATGTACCTTAGAGTGATCTGATAGTGTTGAACAGCTGTTTTAAAAATTATGTAAGTAGTTTTTATTTTTTTTCACAATTGTGCAATTTCCTGTTTTTCTTTCTTAATTTTTTAACCGTAAAAATTTCATTTTAATAAATTTTTCACGTAATCAAAAAAGAATATGCCTTTTTGTTACATTAAATAAGTACTTTTCTGATTTTTGTAACTTTCCTTTATTTTTTTCAACTTATCTTGGACAATTTTGTTCAGAATTAAGGTTGTGCAAGTTTTGTTTTAAAGTTGTATGTGTTTATTACCCATTTAACAAAGTTATTTTCTCAAAACTATAGCAAATAAGGTTCTGGGACATATTTTATTCAATTTTCATCATGTACTGACCCCTGGACTGCGCTGAACATTTATAAATAATTTGCTTAATAACAGTGTCTTGTTGGACAGACTTGTTGTTCATAACTTAAGTTATGAACCAAGAAAACTTTTATTTAAAAAACAGATTTAAAGTTTAAATTAAACAGTTTTATTTATAAAACAGATTTAAAGCAAAAAAGATTTATTTATTTTCCTTACTAAATGTGCGAAGGAAGTATTGTGATCGCAAAAAATTCGGTTTTCAGATTTCAATGGAAATATCCATTTTGACCGTCCCTGAATCCATTTTGACCAGTTTTGATGTGACATCTGCACATATGTATGTATGTATGTATCTCACATAATTCAAAAAAAGTTAGCTGTAGGATGTTAAATTTTGGGTTTAGGACTGTTGTAACATCTAGTTGTACGTCTCCCATTTTGATTGCAATTGACTGGATGAAAGATGTCTGTCCAAAAAAGCCCAAAATACAAAAAAAAAATTGGATTTTGGACTTTATGACTTCTTTTAACTGGAGTAATAAGCCCTCATTGAGAGCTTTTCAACAATAGTGTACTTATTTTCATTTGTTCCAGAGTTATAGCCAAATCTTACAAGGGGAAGGCACATCAGTTCAAATCGAGACTTCATCTCCTTTTTTTTTACTTTTACTTATAAAATACTTTTTTAATTTAAAGATATTAATTTATTAATAATTATTAACCTTAATAATTTTTTAAAAAATGTGTGTAATTTAATAGGTGTACAAGGAAATTATGTGATGTCCACAGGATTTTTTTCTACTATTTTCATGAGTAGAATAGGTTATGAAAGTCTTAGGAGAACTTCGTGATAACACCTGTATATATATACTTATTTATTTTTACACAAGTAAATACAGTTGTTTTAATGGTGTTTTATTGATATATTTACATTGCTGTAGCAGTTGGGTCTTACAGTTGGTCCTTTCCCTTCAAACCTAATGAATGGATAAGAAAAAAATATGCTTTCCTAAAGTCTATATAATATGTAATTTATTTCTTAGAACTATCAGTTTATTTACTGAGACATGAATTTTATACAAATTTAGTTTGCAAAAATTTTCTGGTAGGGAAGAAGCAAACCCCTTTACTTTGCTTGCAGTGTTGTGTTGTATTTTTTTACCATATAATTAACTCAACTAGTAGTTATTGAAATGAAAGAAGGAAATGACACCAGCCATATTTTATTTCATAATGCTAACTTATGAAACATTAAGAATAAACATAACATTAAGACAGTGAATTAAATTGATTTCAAAATTGTGTGGTTCATATGGATTGAAAAAAATCATTCTACAAAATTTTGTGTCAAATCAAATGTTTTTGATGTCAGAGATTTATTGAAGTGTACTTTACTCATTCTCATTTTAAGAATGCTTCCAGCATTATTTATCTTTGCATCATACCTTTTATTTTTGGGGCTACTACTTCTGAGAAATTGTCAAGAATTTTGTTGTACTGATTGTTTTCTTTAATCAATAAAATTGAAAATCTAATATTTAATATAATTTAATAGTGTTCTGATTATTTCATTTGCTTGCATGATTCATTATGAATCATGCAAACAAATTATTACTTTAATTCTAATGTGACATTCTTCAGCTTTCATAGTTTTCAAAAAGCGGGATGAGAGTTGTTGCAAAAAATATATTGTCGTATTGTTTAATATTTGAAGATTGTATTTCATTTTTTTAACCAGTTGTGATAGTTGAATCTTTTTTCTCATTATTTTTTAATGACAGAGACTTCCAAACTTAAATGTTTATTTTAGTTTTATTAAAATTTCTATTTATTGATGACATATATACACTTAGGTAATTCTAAAATTAGCCACTGTAATTGCCCGTGGTATATTTGTTTTTGTATTTAATACCTGTTTTTAATTGTTACCTTAATAATTAAACATGCATTGTTTAATTGTTAAAATTGTCATTGACCTATCCTTTTTTTATTTTACTTATTTATAACTATTACTTGTCAAAGTTTAGGAAGCAAAACATGGATATGCAAAAGTTTTACCTGGGCTGTAGTGTAGTACTGTGTATACAACGACAGGATATCACAGGTAACAAGATGTCTGTTGTGCCAATCCAGCAATCTATCCCCATCTTGTACATCCACTGAGCTTTCCAAAATAAAAATTAAAGAACACCTTTTTAATAGAAAATATAAAGGCATAATGTAAATAAAAATAGTTTTATAATTTTGTTTTAGAAATGAAAAATTAGAAAGCAACATTGAAGTATTCTTAATATCAATTAATTGACATGAAATCATGTCTTGAGGTTTAGCCCAATTATTATTATTATAACATCAATAATCATTATACCAAAAGACTTTGAATAAAAAAATCATGAACAAATTTAAATCGATTAAGATACTTTTATGGTAAATATAATAGATTTAAATTTGTGTATTAATTTTTTTCTTTATTACATTTCATCATATGCCACTTTTAATACGTTCTTTTGCAATTTTCTGATCATTATCAGGGAATCCTGTCTATTGACTTAAATCTTTGAATTATTTCTACTTCTCATAACTTAATCCAACAACAAAGTAACCTAATGAGACTACATTACTGGTGAAATATTTATTTGGACTTAACACTGTGTAATAATTTGTTGAGAATAAGAAAATGTTGAAAATTGTTAATTTTGGTTGATAAAATTGACTGTGAGGGCTGTTCCAAAATATACTTGGATCATTGAAAATAAACCATTTTTCATAACACAACTTCAATAGCCACCAGAAATCTATATATTATGCATTTATTTCTATCTATTTTATTATGCATTCATTTGTTGTTGTCCATTGTCTTCAATGATGAAAAAACAGGGAACGTATTTTACTACTGTATAGTTTGTAGTTCATTTCTGCATGGATTAATTTTTGCTTGTGGAATGCTACAATACTGCAAAGATCCATCAGTGATTGTGGTCTTTTTTGTAATGTTAAAGGTTAATGCTAGAAATTCATTGACTGGCAGGAGATATGCACAAAATTGGGTAATGTTGATACTCTCTGTCTTGGTTGATGATCTCATTCAAAAAGTTCAGCAAGTCATATATGTAGTTTTAATAATTTAATGGAATCTAGAACCAAAAAAATGCCAAGTTTGTTTTCAACTGATAAAGAAGTTTTGGAGAACAATCTTAAACATTGCAGGTTTCTGTGTTTATGTTAATGCATGGCCTCATTTCGAGGTCACAAAGGTTTACTTGAACGCAGATTGAAGAATTCCATCCTCCTACAGCCAAGAACAAGACCAATTGCTCAATCATTAAGATAATCTAGCTGGCTACTCAACACTAAACCAATGAAGAGATCATGGATTGATTTAATAGGCTGCTTGAATGCTAGTATTACTAGAGTTCTGAATATTCTATAGTTCTTCAATCAGGGCAAAAACTGGGATTTCAATACAGTAAAACACATACCTGAATGTGTAGATGGTGACTGAATAATAAGTTTATACTTTCAACATCATTTAGTATAAAAGTTTTTTGTCTTAGTAAGGATCAGATAACAAAGTGCATGATTTTCTTAATTTTTGAAATTTTTTTTTTTTTAAGTATTCTATTTTAAATTGCAAGGCTGATTAGTGGTAAAAAGATTCTCTTTATGTAAAACTTGTTAAAAAAATTTTTCTTTCTTAAATAGATAATAATTTTTTCACTTTTGATAAGGTGATTAAAAGTGGTTTTTAAAATTAATTTTATATCAATTCAATACATCATAACATGTATTGTACTATATACACTTCCTTAAGGGAATAGTATCATTGATTGTGATCCTTACTAACATTTACTATTAATGCTGTATCAGGAGTGTTTTTATCTTACACTATTTTTTTTCCTTAGGTTAATCTAGGATTATGCCTACTGCAGTTATGTCTCAGAAAGAGGAAGAAACATTAGATACAGCACCTTTTGATCCTCGTTTTCCAAATTCTAACCAGACAAAGTAAGTATGATAATTCGATGAAAATTTTTTCTTATAATTAAATTAACTGCCATTCATGTCAGCTGTTTTTAAAATAACGGACTGCAAAAAAAAATTGTGATAAAGTTTTGGAATTGTGCAAGTATAGTAAATGTATTCATCGGGAACCTTCTCTTTCTACTGTTTGATATGATGAAGAAGAGATTGCTGCAGGAATCAAAATGAATGTACAGTGTGCGTAAGTCAGGGCCCTGCAAAATTGATCTATTCACATTTTTGTCTTTGAGACAACTTAGAGACTTTCATACGTCTATGTACATATGTACTTCCTGATGATTGTCATTCCCAGATTAATTGTAGTGATCGTAATAATGCTCATTCACAGAATATTCTGGTAAAGAAATCTGGTGATGAAAATGTAGCCAGAATAGAGTGGAATTACATTAGAACTGTTGTAAGTAGACAGCCTTTTTAACTTATGTGAAGATATCAGTAAAATTAGTAGCATGCCAAACAGATGTTAAGCACTAAGATCATATATATTTATTTGCTAAGAACATAAGAATTAGAAAAAATTCTCCTTGTTTAATGCAACATAACAATAATTTTAACATAATGCTGCAACAGTTATTAATAACTATAATAGATTTATAGTTATAAATAGATATTGAATTAAACGTATAAAATAATTGCTTAAATTGTAATGAAAAAAGTTGTCACATATCTTACCAAAAAATTAGTTTTCGTTTGGTCATTTACTTGCCAACTTATTATTTTGTTATGTTTCAGGTACTGTTATCAGAGTTATTTAGATTTTCATCGATGCCGAAAAGTTAAAGGTGAAGGTTATGAACCTTGTAAATATTTCCAAAAAGTTTTTGAATCGATTTGTCCAAATGAATGGATAGATAAATGGAATACCCAAATTGAAGAAGGGAATTTTGCTGGAAATATTTGAACTCATTTTTGTTATCTTATTTTTTTAGTAAATATTTAATTAGTATTAAAAAAAATTACTGCTTGTAATGGTGATAATGTTTCAATGATCAATTCCATTAAAGATATGATGTGTGTTGCTAATGCAGTGGAACAAAATGTTAAATAAAGTTAAATAAAATCGTTGATTTTTCAACTTGTCTTTATTATTTGTAATTGTGTAGGATATGTACTTAACAATTTTATGTTTAAATATATTTAAAATCGTAATTAAAAGAAACCATTGCAAGTGTTGTTTTCCCTTGTTTATTATTAACAAAAAATATGTTTTTTGCATATATTTGGTGAATTCAAAAAACAAAAATCTACACTATTGTAATAATTGGGGAAAAATATGATGGAATTTTCCCTAAATCATGGAACCATTTACTACATTTGAAATACATAAATATAATTTGAACCTTACCTGTTCATCACCACCCAAATTACTTACTTCATGTGTCTCCTGTGGAAAGTTGATAGCTGGGAGACAAGTAGATTGCTATTTTACTGTTTTTTGATTTGGTCTTAGCCCACAAACTTTCTTTATTACCTGGTTGTTTGTTAGACATGTGTAATTGGGATCCCATTTCCCTTCCATTCATCACTTATGGTAGGGTGTGGAGCTGTTTGTTCATGAATTACATTAATTAATGTTATGGCGCTATGTTTGGGAACTGCAACTAAAAACTCACTGTTGTGGCAGAAGACATTCATGATTATTTTTGGTAGCTGAATAAATATTCATTTATTTGTACATGTAAATTGCATCTACAAATTATGTCTTGATTACAGGGTATTGTGTTTGGGCATATCTCAAACGCAATACCCTGTGTTTGAGAAAAACGCAGGGTATTGCGTTTTGACAAGAATAATTGATCTTGTCAACAACTGTATTTTAAGTAATTTCTTGCAAAATTTACTGTTTATGTACTTTTGCACCCAAGCATGAATAAACAATGCTTAGTTGGGTACAACATTCTGGAACCAATTAAATACATATCTGTTTGCAACGGTTTTGCCTGACAAAATGTATAATGATTACATCTAAACCTTGCAAGCCAAGTGTTTATACATAATGGGAAGATGTACTTTTCTTGGAAAAAATACACAGCACTCTGTGAAGGATGACTGCAACTGATTTGAGAGCTACTATTCAATGATTACAGTTGTCAGATGTAGAACTTCACCTGGCTGATAATAGAGAGGAGGAATTTGGAGAAACAAAGGGAGTGGACGAGGATCATATTTTTTTAAGAAACTTAACATATTTACTTACAATATTGTTAAAAAAATAAGTGAAATTTGGTTCTTATGGAGATACTAATGAGATCTGCACTTGGCATCTGTGTAGCATAGGAACTAATGTGTCTACAATAAGTTTTTTAACTTTCATTCAGAGAATGTACTGCTTTGTTCTTAGGCGAATTTTGCTGTGTCCGAGTTACATGAACAAGGAGTTCTAGTGAAATCATTAAATTTATTTTTGAGAAGCTGGTAGCTATAGAGCTATAGAACATTCTGGAAAGACGGTGTACAGAATAGTTTTAGTATTTCACTGTCGCCTTTTAATTTTGATTGATTAGATAACTTGTGCACAAAACTTATTATTTTTAAATATCACCTGTACAGTTTATTACACAGTTTTTTGACATCTGTAAAAATGATCAGTTGTATAATTTTTTTTTAGTAATTATCTTTATATCATGTAAATAAAAAACTGTTAACATTTACTACTTGTCAATACACAAAACATATAACCAGATAAGAATGCAAATTCAAACAATACTTCTAAGTTTGTGGGCAGTATTTAGGTTATGTAGCATATAATTGTTCAGGAATTAAGGAGTGACTACAGTAAAGGGAAGTTGAGGATGGAGAGTTGCAGAGTACTTAAAACAGTTTTTTTTAATGTTATTTATACTTGCAATATATTTTGGATTATGTAATTTAATGTACATAATAATCAAAAGTGACTAAGAAAATTTATGACCGATGCCAAATCGGGTAATAAAAGTGATTTGAGTGAAGATGAAAATCTTACTGAAACTGTGCAATTTATATACAGAGAAACTGAAACCAATGACAGTCTGTACTAAACTACTCATTACGGTAAGTAATGTCATTTAAGTAACCGACTGGTGCACCAGAGTTAAAAAAACTGATTTTATTGAAAATTCTGGTCCAATTGATGGTAAGCCAGTTGAATATTTTCAACTACTAGTTGATAAGTTTTTTAACTTGATTGTGAATGAAATAAATAATAATGGAGAAGGTTTTAGAACAAAAATTAATCGCCCTAAATCTCGCTTATCATCATGGAAACCTGCAACAAAAAATGAATTTTGTGTATTTCTGGGACTTGTTTTACACATGGTGAACATTAAATTGAACAAAATGAAAGATTATTGGCATACACATCATTTGTTTAATATAACTGCTTTCTTAATTATATGGGCCAAAATAGATTTTGAGTAATGAGCATAATTACAGTAATTATAAGCTGTAATGATATTTACAGTAATTGTTTTTGTAATAATGAACAAGAAGACGTAGCAGGTAATTGTATGCATAAGATACATGCTTTAATTGATTATTTTAATGAAAAAATGGCTAATTTGCACTATCCTAAAAGGGAATTATGTATAGAATGGCACTCAAAATATTAAATCTTGAATTGGTAAATCCTTGACTCAAATTAGTCACTTTAATAAGTGTCACTTTAAATAACCTAATTAAAAAATTTGAATTAATGTTAATTAAAATTAATAGATCATTTAGCTTTTAGATAAATTTTTATGAATAGCTGCCAATTTATGCTTTACAAAAGGAATTTTATGTTACCACTTCTAAAAATAATCGTATTACCTTAATAAAAAATTACACCCTCATACAAAAAGTACAATTAGTTCTTCCAACACAATAACCATGTCAACAACAGGCAGTTTATTTTGATTTTTTTGGAGATTGCTGACATTTTGTTTTCATAGCTTGATCCTGTATGAAATATTCTTGGATACAATATGACTGAATACCTAAATGCAATTTTGGTGTTGTAAGTGTACGAAAAAAATCAATTTAAAAAAAAAATGTATATAGCTGTTCTGAAAAGTGTGTCAATGCAAAAATGCTTTTATTTAATTACTCAGGTTTTTAAAAACAGAAATATATTGTGTTTATAATTGAAAATGATAAAATATGTAACAATCCTCCAAGATCTAAACTTCACTGAAATTCAGGGAGAAACCATTGGAGTTGCAACTAAGAAAAGTATTTGTTTCTTAGTCACTTTTAAATTTCATGTTTTTTTTTAGTTTATTTCAAATTTAAAGCCAACAAACATGAGAAACCTGCATCTTCTTAAACAAAAAAGAAATGATCGGGATTGCTTTCGAGTGTAAGGTAAAGACTATTTTGCTAATGCAGGGGATTTGAGAATCCGAAGTTTAACAACTAATTTTTGCATAAAAATTATCAATGAAATGTGACTGTTTGTTACATAATACTCCAATCAAAATGCCAACCATTGATGACAACAAATGTAGTTGAATCATACATAATAAACACAATTTTTTTAAAAAGTATCTTCCAGTTATCTGGATAAAAGTTGTGCAGAACCACAAGAGGAGCTGTAGAACTGGCCTGATACAATAAAGTAAGATGATCAAAATATGTTGATTTGATGCAAAAAAGTACTTGAGCTATGTAAAATAAATACCTAATAAAAAATATGTAATGTCAATTTAAAGAAAATGCGTAAGAAAGCTCTATTTAAAGTAAGTTACATTGTGTACAAAAATTTTCATTTGTAATTATAAACCACAGATTGATATTTCTGTAATATAATGTTTCATACAGATATGTAGTATATAAGTAAAATACAGACATGAATGAGTACAAGCAAAAAAATTAAGTATGAATGAAAAAGAGGGCTGTACTTAAAAAAAAAGTTTAATGAAAAAAGGGTTGTTTTTTTGTAAAACAGAAACCCGCTTCCTTCTTAAATGTTAACATTTTCTTATTAATTTGTTTTCTTACCCAAAAATAGGTGATTTTAGAGTAATTAATTCAGCGTCAAATAATGTGCAGGCAGGAGTAGGTTTCGTGATGAACGAGAAGATAGGGAGGAGAGTGGAGTATTTCAAGACGCATAGCGATAGAATCATTGTAATAAGGATAAAATCAAAACCTAAACCGACAACGATTGTTAACGTCTATATGCCTACAAGCGCCCATAATGATGATGAGGTAGAGTGTGTATATGAAGAGATTGATGAAGCAATTAAACACGTAAAAGGAGATGAAAATTTAATAATAGTTGGAGATTGGAATGCAAGCATTGGAAAAGGCAAGGAAGGAAATATAGTGGGTGAATACGGGCTGGGCAAAAGGAATGAAAGAGGGGACCGACTTATAGAGTTTTACACAAAGTATAATTTAGTAATTGCCAACACCCTATTTAAAAATCATAATAGAAGAATATACACTTGGAAAAAGCCAGGCGATACTGCAAGGTATCAGATAGATTATATCATGGTTAAGCAAAGATTTAGAAATCAACTCATCGACTGCAAAACTTACCCTGGAGCAGACATTGATAGCGACCATAATTTGGTGATAATGAAATGTAGATTGGGGTTTTAAAACCTGAAGAAAAGGTGTCAGATGAATCAGTGGAATTTAGAGAAGCTTGAGGAAGAGGAGGTAAAGAAGATTTTTGAGGAGGACATCGCAAGAGGTCTGAGTAAAAAAGATAAGTTAGAAAATGTAGAATAAGAATGGGAGACTGTTAAAAAGGAAATTCTTAAATCAGCAGAAGCAAACTTAGGCGGAATAAAGAGAACTGGTAGAAAACCTTGGGTTTCAGACGATATATTGCAGCTGATGGATGAACGTAGAAAATATAAGAATGCTAGTGATGAAGAAAGTAAAAAGAACTATCGGCAATTAAGAAATGCTATAAACAGGAAGTGCAAACTGGCAAAAGAAAAGTGGAAAGAGAAATGAACATTGGTTAAATAGACGGAGCATACAGGAAAGTTAAGGAAAATTTTGGGGTACATAAATTAAAATCTAATAATGTGTTAAACAAAGATGGTACACCAATATATAATACGAAAGGTAAAGTTGATAGATGGGTGGATATATTGAAGAGTTATACGGAGGAAATGAATTAGAAAATGGTGTTATAGAGGAAGTTGAGGAGGATGAAATGGGAGAAACAATACTGAGATCTGAATTTAAGAGAGCATTAAAAGATTTAAATGGCAGAAAGGCTCCTGGAATAGACGGAATACCTATAGAATTACTGCGCAGTGCAGGTGAGGAAGCGATTGATAGATTATACAAACTGGTGTGTAATATTTATGAAAAAGGGGAATTTCCGTCAGACTTCAAAAAAAGTGTTATAGTAATGATACCAAAGAAAGCAGGGGCAGATAAATGCGAAGAATACTGAACAATTAGTTTAACTAGTCATGCATCAAAAATCTTAACTAGAATTCTATACAGAAGAATTGAGAGGAGAGTAGAAGAAGTGTTAGGAGAAGACCAATTTGGTTTCAGGAAAAGTATAGGGACAAGGGAAGCAATTTTAGGCCTCAGATTAATAGTAGAAGGAAGATTAAAGAAAAACAAACCAACATACTTGGCATTTATAGACCTAGAGAAGGCATTCGATAACGTAGACTGGAATAAAATGTTCAGCATTTTAAAAAAATTAGGGTTCAAATACAGAGATAGAACAATTGCTAACATGTACAGGAACCAAACAGCAACAGTAACAATTGAAGAACATAAGAAGAAGCCGTAATAAGAAAGGGAGTCTGACAAGGATGTTCCCTATCTCCATTACTTTTTAATCTTTACATGGAACTAGCAGTTAATGATGTTAAAGAACAATTTAGATTCAGAGTAACAGTACAAGGTGAAAAGATAAAGATACTACGATTTGCTGATGATATAGTAATTCTAGCCGAGAGTAAAAAGGATTTATAAGAAACAATGAACGGCATAGATGAAGTCCTACGCGTGAAAATAAACAAGAAGAAAACAAAAGTAATGAAATGTAGTAGAAATAACAAAGATGGACCACTGAATGTGAAAATAGGAGGAGAAAAGATTATGGAGGTAGAAGAATTTTGTTATTTGGGAAGTAGAATTACTAAAGATGGACGAAGCAGGAGCGATATAAAATGTCGAATAGCACAAGCTAAACGAGCCTTCAGTAACAAATATAATTTGTTTACATCAAAAATTAATTTAAATGTCAGGAAAAGATTTTTGAAAGTGTATGTTTGGAGTGTCGCTTTATATGGAAGTGAAGCTTGGACGATCGGAGTATCTGAGAAGAAAAGATTAGAAGCTTTTGAAATGTGGTGCTATAGCAGAATGTTAAAAATCAGATGGGTGGATAAAGTGACAAATGAAGAGGTATTGCGGCAAATAGATGAAGAAAGAAGCATTTGGAAAAATATAGTTAAAAGAAGAGACAGACTTATAGGCCACATACTAAGGCATCCTGGAATAGTCGCTTTAATATTGGAAGGACAGGTAGAAGGGAAAAATTGTGTAGGCAGGCCACGTTTGGAATATGTAAAACAAATTGTTAGGGATGTAGGATGTAGAGGGTATACTGAAATGAAACAACTAGCACTAGATAGGGAATCTTGGAGAGCTGCATCAAACCAGTTAAATGACTGAAGACAAAAAAAAAAGCCCAAAAATAAATGATGAAATCTTTAAAATATTAAAAGTATCGAACTGTTTTGAAAGAATGTAATGGTATTTAATATTACATTTTAAACAACCATGCACAAAACTTCTAAGTAATAATAAAATACAGGAGTAGTCGCAGCCAAAATAAGAAGAAAATTATAAAATTGTATTCTGACCCCAAATTCATTGTGTTATGCAAATTTTTGTTCTGTATAAAAACTAAAAGTGAAATGAAAATGAGCATTTACTATTCAAATAAGCCGTAGTATATTCTCTTTTAAATATTATTATTTCAAGTACATTATCAAGTTTTTGTACGCTACCTAGTACTATCAAGTACTGCTACCTAGCTGCGCGATTCATAAATCCTTTCTTTTTTTTTTTTTGAGGAAAAGTGACATTCGAGTTGCATGGTTCATCAAATTGAAGAAAAAAACATTCAAGAGAATTTGAGGTACTTTTTAAAAGTATTTTTTTATTACAAATCTAATTGAACTGAAATATAATGTTTTCATGCATATTTTAACATTTTTTCCCCATTTTCATTTCATGTTTAGATCTGTAAATGTAGTTCATAGACATCGCCGTGCTTTAGTTCTGTGGACTCTTACTGGCGAAGTTGGAATGAACTTCTTGATTTCACAATACAAAGAATAATGTGTGACAAACAATAATGGTATCGCCTACAAAATTACATAAGTAAACCCTATAATCTTTTCTATTACTCTCATAACAATGACTCAAATGCAAGCAATATTTAAAAGAAAATGCAACAGGTGTTGATTATGTATAATTATCAATGAAAATATTAAAGCAGTTTCACATGCATTAGTAAAAGCCACAGAATTCATGCACTTGAACACTATGACATTAACACTAACAAATAGTCTGACTATTGACCATGACCTCCATTACGTTGGAATGAATTGCTATAAAAATATCTTACAATCTTTGACAATTTTATTTATTAAGTATATTTTATCAACCGCTACATATATATATAATATATATATTTGTTTTGATCTTATTGAACTTTAACAGTTGGAATGAGAGAAGAAAATATTCATCAGCATCCCTTTTAACACTTAAAACGATGTTATGAAACTACTGACATCCTTGATATTCCCACATCATGATAGAATTTATTTGTAATACAAATAAATAATAAAAATTATTTATGATTTTTTTAGAAATATATATGCTAAGCTTAACTGGCAGTTAAGTGCAATAAAGTAAATAAAATAATTTAAAACACTAGTTTCAGTTTTCCTGAACTTCAAATTATAAAGCATTGTTAAAAACCAATATTGTGTACATAATACACATTTTTATGCCTTTGTGATTTCATCAAGTTGTATACAGTGTGGAACTGACATTAGTATTGAGTTAAATTAATTAACAGAAGGATAGACAACTTGTAGTTTATATAGATATTGTGACCAGAGCGATGGAGAAAAATTTAGTACACTTACTATTTTTGCATTTATGAAAGATAAATGATGTAGATGATAATTCACAGCAGAAACCTGTTGTATGTGTTTCAGTGTAATTAATGTTTCTTATGTTAATTTTTTGTCTTGAGCTGTACCAAATATTAAACTGGTAATACAGTATGAAAAAAGTTTGCTAGAATGAACTATTTGCTTTATACAATATAATCTGTGAAACATGTGGCTACTTTTTGTTTAAGTGATTAATTCATCAGGTAAATTCAAGCTAGGTGTGGGAATACTATGTGAAAATTTTGCAGCATATTAATAGTACCACCCAGCTGTGATATGAATCTGGTAACTTTTACATGAAAGGTTGAAACTAAATATCACTTCTGCACAGAGGTTCCCATACATCCTCCTGACCTGGCAGAAGGAGGCTGTCAGAAGTTTTACTGGTACTGTTTCTTTAGAATGCAGCAATATTCAACAGGAAGTTTAACATCTTCATTGTTGATTAGTAAATTCATCTTACCTTGTGTCTACCTGGTACTGTAGTCTGAGATCACTCTACATGATCACATATTCATGACAAAAATATGGGCCATATTTGATTTAAACTTTGGTTTAGACTTCATTAATCAGTGAGCATTATATAGTACTCAGAATGTTAATGAAGTTCCTTCATTGATGGAGGTAACCATCCCAACTCCAAAAACGATAAGAAGCTACACAGTAAAAGATTTGTAGTGTATACATTTCTAAAGATTTAGAAAGCAAGTCGATTTTACTTTTTTGTTTTTAGAGAAGTTAATGAACACTTTCATTCTGGTAGATATGAATTCAACTTTTTTTTAATATTCCATAAATTGTCTTACAAATAAAGTGAAAATAAATAAAATATAATACATAATATGCTAAGATCTAAACATGATTATTTTTTTTCACTGGCACATAAAGGTTCAAAATTATCTGGATGACCTTCCAAAAGGATGGATTGACCGTGCAAATGATAAAAACATGGTGTTGATAAGTTGGTCACTAAGACATCCATAGTTAATAGCCCTTTTGCTTGTTATATGGAATGCTTAAACATTTTTTATTTTCTATTATTGTCTATATATTTATTTTTTAAACAAAATTCTAAATTAATAGATTTTGATGATAGAAATATAGTCTCTCATCTTTTTTGATATCAGTATCATTTTGTTATCTGCAAGACTTACTCTACGATTTACAATTTCATTGTAATTTTTTTTGGATAGTTATTTCAAATTATATATATAAATAGAAAAATTTATTTTTTTAATTCATTCAACAATTTTTACAGTTAAGTGAACCATTCATTTCAAAGTTAGAGAATTACTTCTTTAAGTAGATAAAACATTATAATTAATAGAAGACTTGTCATTTGATCAAGAAAAATTTATAACTAAAATCCTTATCAATTTTAATGTAATATGTGACTGTTCATCAATATTTAAAGTAAAATATGAAAAAAGAAAACGGATTAAATTTTGTAGAACTATGTAGTTTCTTTGTTGATATTAACAAGTGAAGCTTGTGTTTTGAGGAGAAACAATTTCAAAAACAGACAGGATTAGGATTCATATAATTAAATAATCTCATCATTTGAAATCGTTGACAAATTGTATTAAAAAGAATCATTTGCAGAATAAGAACATTGAAACAAAATTTAATATACATTCTTTAAAGACATGATCAAGAAAGGTTGATTTACTCACTTTAATTATTTGATGTTATAGTGCTTTCAATAAGTAAATGGGAGTTACGTATACAGAGTGTACCCATATTTGTGTGTAATTATCACTGCATATTTCAATAAAAAGTTTTTGTCACAGTTTCTTTTAAATCCTTCTGTTTGAGCACATGTTATCGATGTCTGTATATTGTGATATATTTTGTCATTTAACTACACCAGTTTGTCAATTCAAATGATAGATGAGGTACTGTAATAGTAGTAATAATAATAGTAGGTGTCTCTAGTGACTCCTATCTTAAACATTTGTCTAAAAATGTTAAATTTATTTATGAAATGAAAACATATGAGAATATTACATCTTTTTGTTGGATAATTATTCTAATTTATTTTTATCTCATTCTGAAGAATAAAGATGAATGCAGTCAGTAGTAATTTATTAACTCACTTGAATCTTTAAAAACATTACTGTAAAAGTTTACAAACATTCCTTCAGATTATTTAATTGAGCTGATTGTTTAATTTTTATCTCATTAAATTATGTTATTTTATCATTACACTTTATGTTATAAATGTCAACAATATTTAGAAATAAAAAGACAACTCGGAATTTACAATATAGAAAATTGAACTTCAGTAACACTGGGTAAAATAATTTCATAATATTTAAAAAAAGTAGATATAGTGTTCTTTATTTACACGAAACCATTGTTTTAATACTGCATTCTTGAAATAGACAAGGGATATTTTATTATGTACACACAGTTCTTATAATGTTGTGAGAAATTTGCTATAGGTATGCAGAATATTTATTTCATTTAATAAAAGTTAAGAACTGTTCTCATAGGATCACCTATCAATAAAAAAAATCAAAACGTATCTTTTTAAAAAAAAAAAAATACTAGGGGACCTGTGCTACACACAACACTAGCTATGCATCAACTCTTAGGTTTCATCTCCACTTTCACATTTTTAAAAAATTTTGTGCATCATAGGGCCACATAAAATTCTCCATGGCTAAAAACTGGATCAGTTAGGTAGATTCCTACTCAACCCGAATTTGTCCTTGCACCTTGTTGATGGTCATGCAAAATGCTAACCACATAGGAAACTGACTTTGTTTAAAAGAAAATGGCACAGTAGTGTCAGACAGTATCACATCAATTCGAGGCATGAGTACCTGTTGTCCAACATTCACACCCATAAACTCCGTATCATATGTACATACACTGTTATGTTTAAATTGATACAGTTGCTATGTCTTTTCTCAGTTCATTAAACCAGTCAAGAGAGCATATATATGCGCTTTCTTTTTAATTTAATTAACGTTCCTCCAAAAAGTTATAGAAATTGAGTGATTTCAGTCAATGTGGGCTCATTTGATGGCACCTGACATGGTGAGTATTTTAAAATACAAATGAATTCAGTATCTTAATTTGTTGCCGAGATTTCTTGATTTGATTGCCATTGAGGTAAGGCTTTAAGTATGAGAAAAGCAATGTTCCCTTAAAACTTCTCTCATAATTGAGTGAGTGAGTGAGGTTGGTGCACGCTGGTTATCCATGGGGCTTAATGTAATGAACTTTTTAAGACCCCAAAGAAGTTTGTAAAAAACTAAACTAGTTACTGAGTAATTGCATAAAAATTAATTTTAGTTTTTTAACAAATTTTTTAATGTAAAAATGTTTGGAAATAATATTCAGAACATAATATAAGACTGATTTTAATGACAAAAAGAACATGGTTTACAGATCCTAAATATCTTTGAAGATCAGTAGAAAGTATTTTCTGCTGTTTTATTTTAAAATAATGTCTGCAAATCTAAGAATGTAAAATCAAAAATTCTAATCATTTAATTTTTTGAAATTTCATTTTTAATAAAATTAGTACAGAAGAACAAATTTACGTAACACAATGAATTTGGGGTCAGAATACAATTTTGTGGTATACACAGTTATCATTTTCTTCTTATTTTACCTGTAACTAATCCTGTATTTTATTATCACTTAGAAGCTTTGTGCAGGGTTGTTAAAAATGTAATATTAAATACCATTACATTCTTTCAAAACAGTTTGTTACTTTAATAAAATCCCAAACAAACTGTAAAATGAAATCACCATGTTAATAATTTCATATATATTCATGTAATAATTAAAAAAAGAACTTGTTTCTATTTTATTTGTGACACAAATTATGTTACTTCTTTGTTCAGTGTCTATAAATTAAATCAGCCAATTAGGTTTTGAATTATTAAAAACAAAAATTATTTTGCTTTATATTTTTAATTTGTTGATATTTTTCCTGTGTATAGCTGTTTCTGCAAGATTGAGAATATACTCCTCCAATTTGTGCTGCTACCTACTTTTACTAATCTACCATCAAATAAATTTTTATTAAAAGTAACTTTTAAGCTATAACTCTGTTTTAACTATTGTTATACAATTTATTTAATTGTGTTTTTTGCCAACTATTTATATTTTTTTAAATTAAGTTTTATTTTTTGTAATGAATTTAAAAAAAAGTTGAATCACATAGTAATTCCGACTGTGCGCGCATGACAGTTGTAGTGTATTCTTGTAGTTCCGTTATGTCGTTCGAGGTGTTTGGATGTTAATGTAGTGTCCAATAGTGGCGTTTCGATTCATGGATTTGAAATGGTGTTTATGTTAATTGAGTACAAAATTTATTGAATTGTGAGTGAAAGTGTTAAATAAACTTAATATTTTTAGTCTGTTTAGTACTGTAAACTAGTTCTTATAGTAAATAGTAGGCTATGAATAGGTAGCGGATACCTGCTGAAGGTGAGCTGTAAACAAGTATTTTTTAAATTAGGTACGATTATTACATAATTTATTCAGAAGATATGCATAATGTTATTCTTTTTGTCGAGATGGCTTAACAGTGGTTAAGTTTATGTTAATTTTATAGGACAAGATTGAGGCCATCTAATGTCTGTTTTTAATGTGTTAGATGCAGTTTCTTGATTTCGAATCATGTTTTTACATCTCCAGTCTTATGTTTATTTCTCTGAGGTGATTTAAAAGCATTGCATATTTTGTTTATACCGGAATGTGTAGTGCAGCTGTCGATTTAAAACCATATGTCAAGCTTGATTCATTCCCCTTTCGTTGATTTAATAGACTTTGAAATGTTAGGTTCTGATTTGATGGATCTTTCGTAATTAACCACTTACATATCATTCAGAAGTTAAATTACTGAACCTACTTAGTGATATCTCATATTTCTTTATTTACAGCTTAATTTATTTTATGATTAAACATATGTTAATTTTGCACAGGGGAATTCTGCATATGAAATCGAATTTTAAAACTTTGTAATTATAGAAGAAATTGAATGTTTCTAATTGTCAAAGTCTATTTCATTAATTTTTACAACTATGCGGTGTAATTAATTACTGATGCCAAGGAAATTTGTAATTATTATATGTGACTTTTTTCGTTATCATTTGTATGAAACGGGCAACAGAAGTAAAATTAAATAGGTTTATATGGATATTAACGAAAAAATAGTAACACTATTTTACTTGGAGTTGAGTCTAAGATTGATCATGCGATTGTGTGTTGATGTGCAGTGTGCTGCACTGTATGTATTTTTAACTGTGACATACTCATTTTTTATTTATTTTATGTGAGTAATTATCCTGCATGAAGTGAACATTGAAAAAGCACAGATAAAATTTTCTGATACACTACATAGAGTTTGAAACCATGGCTTTGAGAGGACACAGTGCTCTACTTGGATCGTAATTTTATATATCTGTAAGTCTTAGAATCAGCAATGATTCATTACATACATATAAGCTTCCAATATATATTTAGTTAAAGGTCTTCTATTTTGTGTGCTATTTTACAGATTCCCAAATTTAGTTTATGAGTATTTAACTGCACAAAAGAAATGATCTCAGTTTATGTGTTTATTTATATTCGTCTGCAAGATTTTTATTATTTCCATTTCCCTGGATTCAGTTCTTATTGAGAGGCTGAGATTTTTCATCATCATTGAAATTAATAATATTTACATAACATTTTTAAATCCTATGGTTTTTACAGTCAAAAAATTGAACTGTAATTTTTTATGCTATTGTATTTTTAAAAGGAAGTTTGTAATTGCTTCTTAAAATTATACTTTTCACATCAGTCTGTGTAAAGTTAGTTTCAGCTTTGCAGTTCATCTTATTAAAATTCTACAGAGTTGGTCTAGTTGTGAACTTGTCATTGAAAATCAGCTGATTTCAAAGACAACAGTTCTAAGGTTAGTTCAACAGTTCATGGTTAGTTTGTACGGCTTCAGGTACAATCGTTTATGTAAGATACGCTAAACAGTCGTTTTTACCTACCGGGTTGGTCTAGTGATGGACGCGTCTTGCCAAATCAGCTGATTTGGAAGTTGAGAGTTCCAGCATTCAAGTCCTAGTAAAGTCAGTTATTTTTACACGGATTTGAACACTAGATAGTGGATACCGGTGTTCTTTGTGAAACCCAACTGGTGGTTGGGTTTCAATTAATCACCCATCTCAGGAATGGTTGAACTGAGACTGTACAAGACTACACTTCATTTACATTCATCGTCATCCATCCTCTGACTAATACCTTATGGTGGTTCTGGCTACACAGAAAAAGAAAGAAAGAAGGATATGAATCTGCTAGAAATGTTTTATGTAACATCTAAATTTTCTTCATTTAAATAGATGTTTTTTTCAATTTCATGTTGCTTAGATTTGCAAAGGTATGGTCCAAAACTTTTTTTGGCATCATATTCATTTTCTTGGCTTTTTCTTATCCTCTTTTTTGACAATTTGCAGTTGTTCACATAAATTTCTACAACTTGATTATGTGTTATCATTTATGGATACAAAGTTCTGTAAGTCATTCTGTGGTCATACAATAGAAATATTTGCCAGGTATTCAGGAACACTATTATAATTAATAAATACATTATTAATTATTGTTTTACTTGTCTCAGTGTATTCAAAAATGATTTCTAGAAAAGAGTCTGGAACAATTTACATAAAACAATCCTTGTTCCCTCAATGCACCAAATATTCATTGTTGCAGGTACATTCTACAAAGATTACATTTCTGTAGAGAAAGCAGTATTGATTTTGAATAGTCTAGATAGGTTTAATTATTTAAAGAGGTTATTCAAATTCCATGTTTCTTAGAAGATCCTCTCCTGTGAAATGTAACATCTGTCATTTAGTTTTTTAATAAGGAATATTAACTGTGAATAATTGTTATAAGTAAAAGTCATCAAACAATTGAGAAGGAATAAATTATTAAAAATAATAAATTTCTTTGGGTATTTCTCATTTTAAGTGGAAAGAAAAAATGCCCAAACTAGTAGCCTATGTTAAGCTAACAATTATGTTAAATTTTGGTTTGTAAATGAATTCATTAGTATTTATTTTTATTTTATCTGTAAAATAGGAGTAAAAAAAAAATAGAGATTAAGGTAAGCATTGTATTTATATAAAAGATCTTTCCCATGGTTGTTTTGACACTCATCAATGCAAACCTAAATTTTATAAAGTCTGGTTTGTGCACCAAGCCTGCAGTAATGAGGCAGGGATAAGTGAATTTTCCCTTAGCTGCTTGATAGTAATTAATACAACAATTAAGCAAAATTGTAACAAGTAAAACTTTTTTTTTTATTAACAATAAATTATAAGCAGAAGTTAAATTTCTTGTATTTTGTTTAAAATTTACGTTAAAAATGTTTTAAAAATTTAAGTTAAAAACTACTATAAAATTAATCATGATTCTAATGCATGGATTTTTTTTACAACCATAATTGTGTCTTTCATGTGTTATTAAATAAGAAATGAAGTAAAAGGTGCAAAGTATGTTGTTATTAGTTAGTAACTCTATTGTGGTTTAATTATAATTGCTTTTATTTCCTGTTATTATTATTTTTTTAGTCATGATATTTTCAGAAGAAAGTATAATTTGCATTATTGGAAGTAAATAAATATCACCATCTACTTACTACTAACAAATAGTAACCAACGAGAATGTGATCCAAGAAACATATAATAGTATTTGTCAAAAGTAAGTCATAAAATTTAATTTACATTTATTAATAATGGCAACAAGTACTTGGCTGATGAATGATGTATGTAAGTGTTTACGTAAATCAATGGAATAATATTTAACTTGCCTCCATGTTTTGTCTGTCTCTGTTCAAAATATTGTGATTGATCTTAAACCGACTTACTCTCATGGTAGTAAGCCCAAATTTTGAATGCAATTTTTTTATGACAGTGCAATGTGGTGCAAAAAAATTCCATGAAAACTTTTTATATAAAATTTTCTAAATTATTTCCAAATAGGCATTAGTAATATGATTCATGCCCTTTCTATTCTCAGCTAAGTTACCACTATTATCAGTTAAACATTTCTTTCATATTTTTCGTTAAGAATAAATGTTTATAAAGGTTATGTTTTATTGAAGTGAGGTCATAAGTTTTGCTGTGTTTTATTGCAATAATAGTAATTTTACTCAACTTTTTAATCATTACTCAACTTCAAAACAAGTTCAAAACATTCAGTTAGAATATTCATAACATAAGAAGTGAATATTGTAACTTCTTCTTTTCTTTTGTTATGGAATTGAAGTTATAATTTGAGTTACCAGTTTATGTAATTGATGCATGTTTTATGTCTATGTTGGATTTTTTACATTACAATTTATCAATGTTGTAATCTACTTCACTATTTAGGTATTCTGTTTTTTATTAAAGAAGAAAAAACTATTTTCTTTCGTTTGGTGCATATTTTATTTGTATATTTATATTTTTTTAAATATAATAATTATTTATAATTCTATTTTTTCTTATTAGTTCATTCTTTTTTTCTCTTGTTATGACCATGTAAGGATCACAGTGAATAGCATTCAGTTTTCTCTCCTTCCAATATTTAATCTTTCTTTATATTATTTAAATGCATTGTCTTTATTAAATAAAAGCATATTTAAAAAATTAAATGAAAATTTTTTTTAATTTTCCATTGTTTATTATTTATTGAAATTATTATTTTGTGGCCTCATTATTTTTAATTTAAATTTTATAAAATTCTGTTTTGTTACATTTGTAATGCAATTTTTAAAAATATCTTTGGCCATTTTTTTTAGTTGTTCATTTTACAGATTTGATGCTGTTCTCCATTTCATTCCCTTCTTTCACCAACTTAAATTGTCTGCTTGGCAGATTCTGCTACAAATTTCTGCGCTTCTATTCAAACGTATTAGCCCATCTATTTCAAAATCTTCCTCTTACATCACATTTCAAATGTAGCTAAAGTAATGGTAAATGTTGTGGGTGTAAGTAGAAAAAAAGTATTTGTTATTTTTGTAGCGAAGAAATTTTTTCTATTATTAATTAAGAATTTATTTTTTATTTTTTATTGCAAAAAAAGCATATTATGTTTGTATAAAACTCACCAATCATACACTATTACCTATTATCTAATGGTAGCTTTTCAGTAATTATAAGATTTGCTTGTAAGGTCATTTAAGACTGTGTTGATATTTGTGAAAATTAAATATTGTAATATTAATTTAATAAATATATTTAATTATATATTTTGTATATTTACTTAAATATATGTGTGTAAACTCACTTTGAGAATAAAATAACAAGAGTGAAAAATCATTGTTCAAGTCAGATTAAAATATATTACTTTATACAAAAGCTTTTAAAGCTTTCGAAGTTAAAAAATATCAAAAGCCAATTTTTTTCTTTCCTCACTCTTATTTTTTTTGGCTATTTATTTATTGTTTCTTGTACTGCATGCTTATGCCCAATTTTCATTAAAATTACCCATATATATAAAATAAATTTACTTAAGCTATATGTATTTTATGAAAAATATTAAGATGACCTTGCCTTCCAAAATTGTTACTGTTACTAGGAAAATTGTTGAAGTAAAATATTAGTTGATAATATGAAAATGAGTTGCAGCCATAACTTAATGAAATCTGATGTTCTTCAAAAAGTTAAAATAAGTTGTCTCCTGTTTACTTTTTTAGATGTTTTAAAAATTTATTTTAGTGACATACACATCTTGAGGGTTAGCATTTATTGATTTAAAACATAACATCACCTTTTAAGTTTGGTTCTTTGTTTATTTTTTGTGTTTAAAATTGTTAGCTCAAGCAGACTATCACTTAGGAAATTTTTTTGTGGGTTTTTTACCCCATACATTTATGTTCAACACACTGTGATTATTTGTTAAAAATATGTTCCTCTACAAGATCTTGACTCTTTATAATTTCCCTAATCCCATATATTCATGTTTATTGTGGTATTATTGCTTCTTTCTATCGGGTTAGATCTATTCCTGCACAACCTGCAGCTAGCTTGTCAGTGACATCCTCCAAATATGATCATATCATTTAAGTTGCCTCTTCTGTACTCCATGAAAAATGTCATCCATCCACTGCCTAAATATTCATTGGGAACATATTGCAACTGAGAAACTCTACAACCTCTCCTGAATGCATCCATTTTTAGACTTTACTATTTTGATAACATTTTTCTTGATCAAGCTCTTAATTCTAACCCATGCCGAGATGTATACCATTAACCACACTCTGGTAGTTTTACCCCTTATTCGTTTACTCTGCATATTCTGTTGTCATTGAAGAATATCTTGTTTCCTTTTATTTATTTTACTTCTAATATTTGCATTGCATGTCCTTTGATTACTACTGATTATTGATCCCAAATACTTGAATTCTTTGAACATTATATTATGTTTTATTATAGTTGTATGATAGTGATATCTTTTCCCTCACTATCCAGGACCAAATACTTCATTTTATTTATATTCATTTACAGGCTCCCTTGAAGTTTTTTCATCTTATATTTAACATTATCCCTGCAGGTTGCTATGATCATTTGATCGGCTGCAAAGAGCAATGTATCAAAGGGTGAGTCTCAAAGAACGCTTATGAAATAGATTTTAAATAATAAGGGGAAGCAGGAAATGGAACAACCTTATAGAGGTTCTTTTGTAATTAAAGAGACCAAAAACCTTATTTCACTCTAGCAGCTGTACTTATGTAGAACTGCAACTGTTCTTACTTACATCTTAATATTTCTACCAATTTTTTCCATGGAACAGTAAATGTATGCTTTCTTCAAATCAATAAACATTAAATGAGTTTCCAAGTTTCTGCAATAATGCTTTTTCATCATTGCCTTAAATAAAATCTATACAGGATCTGCAAGCTCAGAAATCACTTTTTCCATTTCCTCCTACATGCAATCTTTATTTGTTTAAACAACTTTCCAATGGGACTGGCAACCATATTGTCTGCTAATTCAAAGAAATATCAACTCTAAGGTGTTACTACCTTGTATTAATTAAAAGTAGTTGCTAAGATTATTTAAAAAATCTGTTTCATTCATTGTTTACCTTTAGTAATTATGGGAACTGATTTATTATATGTATGACAGTTGCTTCACTAATTAAGGGAACAAGTGCAGTAGTGAAAAACTATTTAATGGAATAAACTGAAACTACTTGACATTCAAGTTGGCACCGCTGACATAGCAAATATACATTTCCATTACTGTAATCTCTTTTGTTTATTTGAAAATGTTAGCTCCATTTGAAATATGTACATATTAATAATCTTATTTGAAAGAACAGGTGCATAAAAATTTGGGAAGTTGATGAAATTTGTAGCAAAAATATCAGCACTGTCCATGATAAGCTGAATTATCACAAAATGTGTTCAAGGTGAGTTCTAAGACAGCAAACAAAATCAGTCACAAACACCTGAATTTACATTTTTGTGGAACTTACCGGTTTTTAGAGAAGATTGTGCCATTTTAGATCACATATTTTTTGCTGAAAATTGGATTCATCATTTTCACCTTAAATCTGAACTCAGAGTATAGGATAGCAACATTTGAGTTCCCTCGCCAGGAAAAAATCCAAAACCTGCCAATTGTGATTATTTGGAAGGACAACATACAATCTACAGTGAGAGTTACTAGCGCTAGAAATTAGTAAGACCCGCAATAAGGAGGAAATATCTTTGTTTCCTCTCAAAAGGTGCAATTCTGCTTGGCTCCATCCAAAAGGGGCATGCCTGCCCCTATCCCGTTCAAAAGGAAGGATTCAAAAGTTGGATCAGGTGTCACATCCACCTTTAGTTCTGATCTCTTGCATCAAATTTTTTTGTTTGGTGCTCTTAAAGAGTTTTTATGTGTCACCCAAGTTCAGCAAAAATGAGCAGGTCAAGAATCCGGTACAAGAATGGGTTGAAAACATTGGTGAACAATTCTTTATTACTGGAAAAAGAAAGTTCGCACAGAAAGATTAGACAGATGCCTAAATGTAGCTGTGGATTATGTAAAAGTTTTATGTTTTCTTGTCATTGAATAAATAATAATTTTTTTACAGTCATTTGTGTGTCTAATTATTGACTATGGCTGTTTAATGTTCAATAATAAGTTACTTAAAAAAAAGATATTTAAAAACAGTTTTTAGATTTTGTTCATTAGCTGAAAAAGGATCTAATTTAAGAGAAGTAAATTTTATTTGGTTTAATTTTAGATTAGTTAGATGAGTTTTATTGGATAATGTTTTTAAAAATAAATTATTTTTTGTTGTGCTTTAATGAGAAATATAAATTAAACTAAAATTGCTTCACTCCTTTAACTGAAAAGTTTAATTCGATTTTTATTTTTACTTGTGTTGGTGACTTTAATAATGTTTATGATTGATGGGAGTTATGTAAACATCAGTCTCAGTAGATATGAATAAATTATTTGGCATAATTAATTCAGAAGTATTAATATTTATCATTAATCTTATATTATACTGTCATTTTTATATTTAGAGAGTCTTTATGGCCAATTTTGATTGAAATATTAATTTTTCTAATTGTGTACTTACTTAGAGAAGTGAATAGATGTAAATAAATGAGAATAATTTTGATTGATTTACATAATTTTTTTCATTGGCATAACAAGCTTTTTCACATAGAAAAAGATGAATTTTTCTGTTGTAAATTTTCCTGATAACTTTGGTGAAATTTTTTTGTAGTATAAAAAAAAATATTGTGTAGCTGGTTTGGTGGTATTCAATTTTTTGCATTATCGTTGATTACCGCTCTATTGTTCACAGCAGTATGATAATTTGACATTCAAAGTATTTTCACATAGAAGTTCAAGAAAATTGGTTGGAAAAGCATACAATAATGTATTACATATAATATATGTTCTACTTCTGTAAGCTTTTGCACATTCAATAGTAATCCCTTATTATTTTTCGTATTTATTTCTTATTTTTTAACAGGATGCGGGTTTGTGTTTTTTATATTTTTGTGTTTTAGATAAATGAAAAATGAGAAAAACGTTAATGAATTTTCATTTCTTTAAATTTTTGAAGTTTGTTATAAATTACAGTTATTGGTAGTTTGCTTTTTTTTTAATCAAAAACTTGTTTGGCCCCGTCTTCAAAAAATAACATTTTAGAGCGTAATTGAAAACCTTTTTTTAGGTTTTTAATGCAATTTTGTGTGAAGTCAGGTTTTAATTATTACCTTTAAATTTATTTTATTGTTGGAGCAATGTTTATGAAGCTATAAAGGTGATATGATAGTCTGTGCAATATTTAGTGTCTGTGAATGGGTGCAACAAGTTAAATTATTTTTTCATTTGTTATGCTTTACAAGTTTTCAAGGCGTTTCCCTCAAGAACTTTATGTATTTCTTAATTAATTGAAATTAACTAGATCTTGAATATTATATTATTAAGAAGCTTATAATTTTTATTATAGGTTTTTACTCCTGATAATTAAAAAAAAGTCTGTCATTAAATCTTCATTTGTTCTTTAAATTGCAAGTTCTAAATGTCATTCGTTTTTGTATTGAACTTATAGCAGTTTGTGCTTACAGTGATTTTACTATCAAGTATCTATCACCATTCTTGTTAGTTACTGCAGCAGTTTTTGTTTGTTTTTTCTGGGTTCATGGAATATCAGAATATTCAAGGGTTGTTCAGAAAGTATTTGAAATGTGAAATTAAACTCAAGATTTTTCAGAATTTTTATTTTTCTATTTTGTTACTTTGCAGTTCGATACATTAGACCAACGACTTTGCAACTTTTTAATAACCTCGGTATTATTTGATTTGTCCAATTCTGCAAAAGTCTCAGCTTTGACTTTATCCTTTGAAGTGAATATTCATCCAGCGGTCCATATCTATACGTTTAGGATGAAAAAGTAATCTCTAAGTGCCATTTCTGGCGAATACGGCGCATTTGAAAGCACTTTGAAGCGTTGGTCATAGAGTTTGGAGCTACAACCTGAGACTTGTATGCCGGTGCATTATCGTAGTGAGGAGCTCTTCCTTTTGGCCAGATTTGGACTAACCCTGAATAGCACGCTTCAGTATTGAAGCGCAATGCTTCCCATGATGGTCATGTCTTTATGCAGGTTGTGTTAGAGTATGACAACATAAGAATAAAAAAATAAAATAAATAGTCCTGGCTTTTTCTGCAGATTAAAATGTTTTCGTTTTCTTAGGGCGTTTTTACCTCCTCCCAATCAGCGTTTGGTTTTTGCGTGTAATGGTGAATTCGTGTTTCATCTACTGTTACAAAACGGTTGAAGAAAGTCTGTGATCGCGTTTAAATAAGTAACCACCCTTGAGAAATGTTCAGTCACTTACATGCGTTTTTGATCGATTGTTCACGGCTTCCATCGATTAGAAAGCTTTTTCATATCCAAAACATAGTGTAAAATATAATGGACACCATTAAGCGAGATTTACGATATCAGTAAGCTCGCGTAACCAATACGGCATTGTGGATTTCATTATGATTTTGTCAGTCGTAGCGACGAAATCGTCTCTTGAAGTTGATATTAAGCTTCTTCTTAGTGTATTTATGATTAATTATTAGTAATGTGATGAAGTGGGTGGGTATTTGTTGATAGCAGGAAACGTGAGAAAATCAACCGGGTTGGTCTATTGGTGAACACGACTTCGCAAATCAGCCGATTTAGAAGTCCAGAGTTCCAACGTTCAAGACCAAGTAAAGGCAGTTACTTTTATACAGATTTGAATACTAGATCGTGGATACCGGTGTTCATTTGGTTGTTGGGTTTCAATTAACCACACATCTTAGAGATGTTCGATCTGAGACTGTACAAGTCTACACTTCACACACTCGCCACTCATACATATCCTCATTCATCCTCTGAAGTAATACGTGACGGTAATTTCCAGAGGCTAAACAAAAAAAAGGGAAGGAAACGTAAGAAAATATTGGATGTGTGTCGCCATATTACAAGAAACATCTTTGTTGTTTACTGTTAGGCCACATCATATTAACTTGTGAAACTCTTATTTTAAGAAGAATGAATATTTTTTAAATAATTACTTAAATTTAGTGACACGCAGTATTAGTGAGTTCTTTCAGTGGGAATGCAGAAAAGAAAATATCTGTATACCAACTTTTTTATATCTAAGTTAATTTGAGGTATTTCTCTTTTTTTTAATAAATTTTTGTTAACGTTACAAACTGATGTTAGTGAACATTTTTCACTCCTTTTACGAGTCGCGACGCCCTTTTTTAATTAACATTTTTCCATGGCGCCCTACCCTAAGTAAAAGTATGACTATTCGTAAGAGATAAAAATAAATAAAACTCGTGTATCTTCATTATTTTTTTTACCTTATTAACATTAAATTAATAATTATAAATGTCTTGTTTCAATTAATTACGAAGCTTTTACAATTTTTCGCGGCGCCTCTGAAAAGGCCGCGATTCCCCGGGGCGCCGCGGCGCACAGTTTGGGAATCATTGGTATAATGAATACAAATACATTGTGCAGTTACATTTGTGTTGTTTTGAGTATGATCCTTTATATTATGTGTACAGCAGTTTTTTATTGCTGTTCTCATCTAAGTTGCTGAAAAAGTTTGATTTTTCTCCTTGTTTTCCATACGTGATTTGTTGTTTTTATTGGTGAATTGAAATTGTTATATATTGAAACTTTTTTGTTTCATTGTAGTAACTGATTTAGTTCTTTACCATTACCAAAATAATGCGATAAAACTCTTCTAAAGATTAAAGTATTTTCAAGTCTTCAAATTTTAGTTTGCTTGTTATTGTTAAGGTTCTGAGTATGATTTAGTTTTAAGTAAGTATTTAGTGATATTTTATCTGTGTTGTTAGTTGTAAGTTTTAGTTCTTTTAATATTTTATTTTTTAAACTAGTTTTAGTTTTTATGTTAGTTGTTTAATATTTCTGTTACCTGAGAAAGGGCCCTTTACACCCCTTTCAGACTTCGTTAAATTCTATTTATTGAATACATTGGTTTGTTTTTTTTATTTTTAGTTAATTTTTCTATTCTTTATGTTTACATTTACTTTTAATTTATTGTTTACAACTGTGATATTAATTTTAAGTGTGTTTTAAGAGACGTTTTAGCTGTGATATTATAAGTAAGTTTTTTGTTTGTATAATTTTTTAGTTTTAACCTAGTTTTAGTTTTTTTTTTTTTTTTTTTTTTTGTTAAAATATTTTATTCTGGGCGATTATAACGCAAAGTGTTTTTCACCCTTTAAAAGAAGAAAAAAAACAATATGAATAATATCTTCAGATTTTTGGAGTAGACGCTATTAATTTTTCATTAAATAATCATCAAATTTGGTCCAGTTAATGAAGAGTACAACTATAGTAGAAAAAATTACATACTGGTTGAATTGAGTGAAATTTCACCCTTTTTTGAACAAAATAATATTAATAACATCTATTTTAATATCATTTTTAAGCGAATGAATTTGTGAATGAGGATTGTTACTGAAATAGTAATGTGTGTCAAGGCATTATCATTATTTCTTGCCCAAATTTTCCTGTTTTCTGATAAGTTTGTTTTGTAATGATAAACAAAATTGTAAAATACTATTGGTTTTACAGTACTTTTTTTTAGCTTAAATGGTTTTTTTTTTGTAATTAAGTTGATAATTTTTCTGCTATGTTTAGTCATTGTGTTGGTAGTTTGACCAATTGTCATGAGTTTGCATTCAGATTAAGCTTGTTATGATACTTAGCATTTGTTTTATCTGATCATTGACTTTAGCATCTGTTTCTTGTAAAAGTTTCTTTTTAGTGATCCCTTTTCTTTTTGTAAATTTATAGTGTGATGTTCTCAATAAGTTAGAATTAATGTTTGCATATTAAATTTTAAGTGTGATCATTGATTTCTTTTTCTTAAAACAGGAAATTTCAAGATGAGTACCAACAACGGCAGCAGCTCTGTCACTAGCCACAGTAATTCTGATTTGACTAGTCCTCTTGCATTAAGTAACAGTATAACACCGGCATCGGTTTCTCCAACACCTGGTCCTCATTGGAGCACTGTACATCCATCTGCATCTGGTGATCCTATATTTCTTCAAACAAAACTTGCACAAGGAATTGCTGGTGCTTTTGTGTGGGTCGCACTGTTCCTTACATGCCAACAGGTCAGTTAATTATCATTATCAGTATTAATTTTTTTAAATTTACTAATAAATATATTTTTAATTTGTTCATTGAGAATGAGTTTTATAATAAATTCATTTCTGTGAGCATCACTAATTAATTTTTTATTTGTGTATATTTGAACAGAAGATGGTTTTATGGGTTGTGAAACTTGATTGATTCAAAAGCGTATTTCAGATTTTTAAAAGTAATAAGAAAGAAAATCTAGTTTTTATAGCTGCAGGTGGACATTTCATATTTATTTATTCAGTTAAGTGACTGCTTGGTATTATTGTTGCCCAGGTACTCTATGAGCAATTCATTCTGAAATTGTTAAACTTGACCAAGATTTGAACACAAAACTTCTGGTTGAAAGCCAAAGATAGTTTTAACACCATCAGTAGAAAGTAGTATCACTAGATTTTCAATAATTTGTTACTCAGGATGAAACCTGAAACTAAATTCTTACATAACCTGAATAACTAATGTAAAGTCATAACTTGAATAAGGCCTAGCACAAAGAAATTTTTTTTTTGTTATCCAATAATCTCTTAGATTATTGTATACAATATATTATACACATCTGTATTATTTGTTTGCGCTACTATATATTTCTATTTGTTTAACCTTAACTATTGATTACAAAAAAGTTATAAGTGTGAATTAAGGCTGAATTGAGTTGATTGTAATTATTGGGAATTAAATAAAGGTTTTCATTTTGTTAAATGAAAAATTATTTTACGCTGTATAGATATTTTCTATGTTTTATGTTACATAGTACTGAACAATTACAATATTAAAAAAAATATGGATACTTAAAATTATTTGTACTTATAAAATAAAAAATTGATAGACAGTGTATGTAATTTTTGCGATGTGGTTTAAATTCTCCAAAAACTAATTTCAGTGTTACTGGATGCAAATAATGTTATTAAATATTTTTATAATATCAGTTACATTTGTTGGGAATTATACTTGAAGAAAAGTTTACAACTGTTTAAATGTCAAAATAATTCAGATTTTTCATTTCTTGATATGTTGATATTGTGTATTTGTATAGAGCATCTTACTTGAAGACTAAAATGATTCTGTGGATGAGAAATGAATATAGAGAAATTAATTGAAAATTATAAACTTCTATCATATAAAATGAATAATTTTTCTCCTTATAACTGCAAAATATTAACTCCTTGACTGCTGAATGTAATAATGAGAAAATTATTATTTTTGTTACCGTGCTCATTGATGCTAATAAATTAAGTCATTTTAGTTCTTACATGTACATGTGATATATGGACCATATTTGAAGTTCATTTATTTGATGATGTAATTTTGTCAAAGGTTTATAGTAGTATAGTAGTACTGTTGTTTTTAGTTTTAATGATTGTTAATTCATCATAAAAATCAGAACTGTTGATAACAGGCAAGTAATAGATTGTTACGATTGAAAATCAGTGATTTACTGTTTGAAGACATTTTTACTTCTTTTGCAATGTGGGTGTTTAAAATTATGAACTAGTTGATGATATCAAAATATTTTTTGTGGCAAAACCACAGAATGTATTTTAAACAATATTATTTTGGCATAATGATTCCTGTGCACCTACTAAGTAAGTATAATACATCTTTAGTAAATAAAGATATGTAATTGGTTTCCAGAATTATTTTTTTCTTTTCTTGATTTATAATAAGTACTTGTATTGAAATATCTGGAAAAATACTTAGTTTTTGTGATCTATACTCAAAGATTATAGATCAAACAACTCTAAATGTACTTAGAGTAATGACTGTAAGTATTACAACTCTAAATACTTAGCTTTTAATCTATATTCAGGGTGTATTTGGATTCAATAAATTTTATTTTATTTTGTATATCTACACCAGTTACACTGGTGTATAGTTACACCAGTGTAACTATAATGGAACAACGATTCTATTTGTTCATGTAAAGAATGCATGTGGTATTCTATAAAATTTGTTTTTGTTTGTATAACTGAGTGTCTGTTCATTATTTTTGAAGCATAATATTTGTATTTCATGACTAAAATCTAAAATTCAAAATCTTTTGGTTTTTCAAAAATTACTTTTATAAACATTATGAAAGAAGATGTACTTTAAGAAACCTAAAAGAAAAAAAGAGAGAGATTCCGTTTAATATGATCCCAAAAAATCATCTGCTATGTACATAACATGATTTTATACTATTTTAATTAAATATAGCAACAAATTACCCTTAAGCATGTTAATCGATGTGAAATAGAAAGTGTTAAGTAATTAAAAAAAAATTATTTTTGTTTACAATTTTTCAGTTAGATTACTTCGGTTGAAATTTTGAGTGTTGACAAAAAAAATTGATTATGAGCTGGCCTAAATTAGTTAAAATCTAACTCAGGAAATCAATCCTTAAAACTCTTATAAGGTCAAAATATTTAAAAAAAAAAGAATTTTTTTTTTGTCTTCTAATTATTAATTTGGGAATTTAGCAATTTAATAATATTACAGATTTACTATTTATACAATTATTTTAAAAATTTGAATTTTATATTGTTTTATTTTGATTTGTATGTAGAATGAGATTGTAAGGAGCTTATAGTTTTTGTTTGGGATTAGATTCTACTTAAGTATTTTATGAATACCTAAGTATCTTTTGTTTTAGTTACTAGGTGAAACTTAAGTGTTTATTAATAAAGATTTAGGAATCTTTATGAAATGTATTGTCATTTACATGTTTATATTGCTGTTTATAGCATTAATATAAATTATGGGGATTTTATAATTCTAAGTTTACATTATTTATAGTAAATATTATCTGATGGGGATATCTTGGAATAATGTAATTTAAATTGAATTTTTGATTTTAACATTAGCTTTATTGTATTAAAAGTTGGTTCTATTAATATAAACGTATGTAGCGCTTGGACTGTTGTTTCTTGGTATCCTGTAATGAAGGTTGTGCTCAAGGTAAACCGGTTATTGTAAAATAAAATATCAACTGAATGAGTTACTAGCAAAAAGTGAGTTGGTCTGCATCAAGAGTAAATGACCTTTCTGTGTATCTATGTCCTTTTTATTGTATGATGTGTAGTTTCCTTTGTCTTTTATATAATTTTTAATATATATAAAAGCCTTCATTGTAAAGTTACAGTATTTTATAAAATCTTTTTTTTGCATTTTTTTGGGTCTGTATTAGAAGAAAATTATTAAAAATAATTTTTTTTTGAAGTCAGTATATGCAAAACATTCTGTGTTGAATTATAAAACAATTATATTTATGTAGTAAATCAGTTTAAGGCTGTCAGTAATTAATAAAAAGTGTTGTAAAATCACTGTCAGAACTACAGAGATCTATTTTCAATAGTTTTAAACCTATTAAATTATCATTTTAAAATAAATAATTTATTGTAATTTATATTTCTTTTTTTGTATTCTCCTTCTTAAAGAGGGTATGTACTATAAGAAGAGGATGTATGGTAATCATGTCCCGCTTTTTTAATTTTTTGAAAACCTAGAGTTGTAAAACATCAAGAAATGAAAATAAGAGGAGTCAAATCTGTTTGCATTTTGTGTGCGTGTGCGTGCGCCTGTGTGTATATGATATGCATGTTTATTTTATGAGGGTGAATCAAATGTAAATGGTAATTTACCGTTTATAATATATACAATTCATACCTTCATCATTTCTCTGTCAGTCTCTTGCATGATCTACACACTTTTGCCTACAATTTGGAAGCTTGAATATTTCTTGTTCATAAAAATTTTGAGGATGAGTCATCAACTAATTGCGCATGTGCTCCTGGACATCTTTATTGTTTTTGAATCTGTCCCCTCCAAGCGATTCTTTCAAGGGTGCAAACAAAAAATAGTCACGCAGGTTGAAATATGGACTGTAGTGAGGGTGGTTGAGGGTTTCCCAGTTCATTTTTTCCAATTTATCCCTTATCAAAATCGCGTTGTGTGGCGTGGCGTTGTCATGGAGGAGACATCTCTGGTACTTACCCTGTCTTTTGTTTCAGTAGGTGGCTTTTGTTGACTGTAGCAGCTGGCAATAGTAAGCCGCATTCACTGTTCGTTGATTGAGGAGAAAATCAATAAGTAAAGCTCTCCTCGAGCCAAAAATCAAAAAAGCTTTTCTGGCTGACTGATGGTTTTGGCCTTCACTGGACAACCCTCATCCTTACTCAACATTTTTGACTCTGGAGTGTAATGATAGACCTATGTCTAATCACATGTGAAGATGTGTCTCAATAATCGTCCCCTTCTTGCCGAAATCGATTCAGAAGTCTCGCAGATCTCCAACCTGACCTGTTTTTGATTTTCGGTAAATCAACCTCAGAACTCATCGAACACTAATTTTTCTAAAGCCAAGATTATCAATAATAATCCTGAGCATTCCCATAGCTGATACTCACTTCTGATGAGATTTCTTCAACAGTGAACCGGCGATCACCTTCCATAAGCTCTCGAATGGCACGGTTGTTGTCAACTGTGAGACTTGATCTTGGGTGTCGACCATGACTTTTGTTTTCTACGACTTCTTGCTCGCCATTAAACTGTGTGGCCCACGCATACAGTTGGTTCTGTGACTGTAACTTCCCCAAACTGTACCTTTAAACAAGTTAAAATTTCTGCGGGTGTAACGCCTTCATTAATTAAAAACTTTATGATAATACATTGTGCAACAGACAATGGAGTCTCTTGCTCACTCATACAACAGAACAATGTGGAGGAGTTAACCAAGCTGGTTCCCTCTCCCTAACACACTGAATATTAACCCCCCACTTCACCATCCAGCTCGGAACTGCTTGCTGCATAGAATAGGAAAATTACTGTTTAAATTTCATTCACCCTCATATTAAGTGTTGAAACCCAGTGTTTAATTTTGCTGTTTTATGGGAACCAGTTTATTAAACACAACTCAGGCCCATTGCCATTTAATTTTACTTGAAACTTTTCAGTTTTCTGGGTGGTACACGCAAGATATTTTCTAGTTATGGAACCATCCCTAAGGGGATGAAGTTTATCATCTTATCTAGAATGGTAGTTGTTGTTATTGGATAATATTTGTTTTTTTACCATTAATTATAGAGTAAAAACATCTTTAGAGATTGTGCAAATGCATAGTATCAGATATAAATTAGGTATTTTCAGCTACTGATAGTTATTTTATAGTGAGTTGTTGTAGCAGGCTAGTAAAATGCAGGCTGTTTAGTAAAATGAGTTTACTGGTATTTAGAAACTATTAGGTTATTGGAAAGGGAAGGAGATCATTATATACATAAGGAAGTGAATGGTGTAAGGAAGTGAACTAGTGAATGTTGCTGCCTGCCTATGCTACCTTAAACTAGACTAGAGAATATAGTTTAATATAATGCTAATTAATTCATTATTATAGTATGATATATATGTCAGATTTAATATTAATGTTCTTTATTATTTGATATTAATAGCCAAGTTATAATATAGTAATAAAACATAGTAGTTTTTTAACCTACTTAAGAATAATATTATAATTAATGCAAATTCTCTTTGTGTATTGTATACTTTCTTTTTGCTTATACATTTTGTGATTGTTGTTTTTAAAGTATACCGAATTAAAATACTGCTGTACTAACTATTCTATAACTAACTTTACTACTACACTAGCATGATTATATGAAACCTCATTTTTACGCTTTACAAGTTTATGATAATTTTAACAAACTGGATGTGTAATTTATGGTATATTTTGTACGTCTCTTTTAAAATAAATTTTTTATCATAATAGTATATAAGTTTATATGTTACAATTTTTCTATCGGTGCTAACATTTATAGCTTCTATATACCTTTTACACCCTAAATTATATCTACTCTTAACTTATTTTAATCTTATCTTCCTTCCTTTACTTTCCCTGCCATATTTCTTTCTACAGCCAGATCGCTAATCCTGGTATACCTTAAATATGTAGTCTACTATCCTTGACCTTTTTATTCAAAGTTATATTTTAATAACAATCTTGATGTTTTCCTCCATCATAACTTGTCATTACATCCTTATTTTGCATTGACTTTGAGAGAATATGTACGTATTAGCCGATATTCAGTAACAGATTTTACAATCTGGACGGCGAAGTTTAAGCTGTACAGTAGTTGTCATATTAATCCACCAGGTTGGTGTACTGCTGAAAACGCGTTTTTGCAAATCAGCTTATTTGGAAGTCGAGAGTTCTAAGGTTCAAATCCTAGTAAAGGCAGTTACTTTTATACGGATTTGACTACTAGATCGTGGATACTGGTGTTCTTTGGTGGTTGGGTTTCAATTAACCACACATCTCAGAAATGGTCGACCTGAGATTGTATAAGACTACACTCAAACATATCATTCTCATTAATCCTCTGAAGTAACCCTAATGGTGGTTTCAGAGGCTAAACAGAAAATAAAGAAAAGAAAAGAAGTTGTCATATCACTTTTTGCTGGAAACCTACCAGTAATTTGTAATAGTTCGATGCTATGTTCAAATATCATACATTATCACCTATATACACACATGTTTATCCTATTAATAATGGCGGAGGGAGGATTATTAGTACTTAAATGCTAATAGACCATTATTTGTATTTTTTTCACCAAAGAAATAAATGTGTTACTATTTATTTGTATTTTAAACACTGGAGATTAATATTCACTTTGCAAATTTCTTTGAACGGGTCTGCGTCTTTTTTAGACTTAAGTCACATGAACTAGACATGCTGTCTCATAATACCTGGATATCTATGTTGCGTCAAACCCGACAAAACCCTCCGGTTCAAACACCAAAACTTGATAAGTCCGCTAACAATCTTAAGAACAAAATTAAAAATGACTGTGATAGAAGTCGTTTATTCATTCTGCGAAGGCCGACCCTCGTTTCGGTAAATAAAACAAAATAAGTTTTTATCCGGTTTACTTCAAAAAAGTTATTACACGTATGTTCTGGGTAACATTGTATACTTCCGGGTTAAGATACCACGTGTTTGTTTGCTCATTAATTCGACCTATGTCGATTTGAAATACTGGCGTAAGTCAAACGGCTTAATTGTAAAAATCTGATGTGGTCAACACATGAGTTCTTTTTTACGCTTATTAAATTACATTTACACTTTTTTTAAATGAAAAGTACATAAAATTTTATTTCATTAAAGACTTTTGATTTTTAAAAAATTTTTTTTGTTTTTTTGTTATTGATTTAGTATTCATTGTAAAACTTTTTTTACAATGAGAGGTTAATAATTATTAATAATTCGATACATTTAAATGAAAAAAAGGAGATAAAGTCCGATTCAAACCGATGTGCCCCTTCCCCAAAGATCCAAATATCCAATGATCCAAATTATTAATTAAAATTTTATTTGGCTATAACTCTGGAACCAATGAAAATAAGTTCCACTTATGATACATCGTTTAAAAGCTCTCAATGCGAGCTTAACTGCTACTGCAATTAAGAAAAAGTCCAATATCCAATTTTTTTTTGGATTTTGGGTTTTTTTTATAGTTTTGGTTCAGTTGATTGCAATCAAAAGGAGAGGTGCACAACTAAATGTTACAACAGCCCTAAATCCAAAATTTCAATATTCTGCGGCTAATCGTTTTTAAGTTATGCGAGTTACATTCGTTTACGTACGTACAGACGTCACGCCGAAACTAGTCAAAATGGATTCAGGGATGGTCAAAATGGATATTCCGTTGGAATCTGGAAACCAAAGTTTTCGCAATCGCAATACTTCCTTTTACTTCGTACAAGGAAACCAAAGTTTTCGCAATCGCAATACTTCC
The DNA here is from genome assembly GCF_047948215.1 of Lycorma delicatula. Classification (NCBI taxonomy): domain Eukaryota; kingdom Metazoa; phylum Arthropoda; class Insecta; order Hemiptera; family Fulgoridae; genus Lycorma; species Lycorma delicatula. The sequence goes on from NC_134460.1 coordinate 70,332,536, forward strand.
TTTTACTTCGTACAAGGAAGTAAAAATATTCCTCATTATTTATATAATTAATAACAGTTTGTTTTCTTAAATGTCGTTTTTCACTAATACAAATAAATCTTAGATTAACAGAAAAGTGATCGGGGAGTTATTTTAAGACCACTGATAATTAATTCTATACTATGAAATGATTTATAAAGGCGAACTCATTGACAAAGATTATAATGCTCATATATAGGCTTTTGTTGGTATTTATAAAGTTATCAAAGAAGCTTCAGTAGAACTTGCGATTAATTTTTTTTCTTTATTTACACCAGCATTTAAGAAGTTAGTAAAGTTATTTTTGAAGAAATGATATAGTGTAATATATACGCTATATGGCGAAACGGTATGATTTTGTTTCTTTTTTCCTGACCTTGATAAAGAAATGCTGATTTGTTATAGTATTGATATATTTCATATCGACCTTGGCTATTGAAAGTTGGTTGTCTCCTTATTTTATTCGATATTAGCCGTAATTTTCTTACTTAGATTGTGTCGTTTTTATTTTATAAAATTTTCTAATGATTCATCAAGCAATGCGGCCTAAAAATCTAATGTTAACATTTTTTTATCGATGTCAAATAGTCAAGAAATTCCGATAATATATACAAATTATTTTTATCTCTTGTGTGATAATCATTAAAAGTATGCGGTAAAAGAAGTTTTATTATATTTATTTTCGTATGATTTGTTGTTCAAATATCGTATGCAAATATTTTTGTGTAGTTAACGATTATTTATATTTAGATAAACTTATTTTTAGAATTATTTTAATGGTGTTAAATTTTTTATTTTGGATGAATTCTTTTTTTTTCTATAGCACGAGTAGTTTTGGTCATTAGCTAGAGTATTTTTTATGTATTAATAGTGTTTAAATTAGGGTAACGTATGGGTTAAATTAATTTTTTAGTACTGTACTTAATTGTTAACTGTATAGTTAATTAAGATTAACTATAACAGCATTCTTAAAGTTACATCTAATTTCTACTTAAAATTTAATGCAGTCTTCATACCCTCTAAGTAATGTTAATCGAAACCAAAATAACTTAATAGGAACTTTAAATAACTTAAAAACGAGCACAGGTGAATGCATATAAACTTCCCAGCCAAGCTTTCAATTTTCAACGGGTCATCAAAGATGGGTCTGGCATTGTCGTGATGGAAGACGATCCTATTGATCAGTTCTGGTGGTTTTACCTCGAATGTTTGGCGTAATGCAAAGAGATCCAAAAGTCGCGCCCATCAAAGTAATAAAAAAGATAAGACTAATAATATTTAAGATTTATTTATTTTCACAGCATATGCTTAAAATGGCTGCCCCGTTCAGTAACGCTTGTACGGACTCTTCTTACCATGTTTGAGCTACTTTGTGGAACACGTGTATACTGATCTTGTTAATCTCCGTTGTTTCTTTAGTTCCTTCATTGTATGTGGCCTGTTTATATAGTTCTTTCCTTTAAGACAGCCACATAGGAAGAATTCTGGGGATGTCAAATCGTGTGAACGGATGGGCCATAACCCTTTGGCGAACGTATCGTATAAAAAACTCGCGCAAGAAATGGACGGTTTCATTAAATTTGTGACGTAGCATTGTCCTGCTGGAACCAACAATCACGTTCATCATCTTCACGGAGCCCAATAAACTGTGTAACACTGTTCACTGTGTAACTTTGTACGTAACACTGTTCACTGTAGTTTCAAGGAAAATGGGGCCCGCTATTCGACGGCATGATACGGCACACCACGCTCATTTTGTGAGAGTAAGGGATTTTCATTAACACTTGTGGATTTTCAGTCGAATAAATTGTAGTGTGTTGACTGTTCACGTAGCCACGTAGCGTTTAAAGTGAAACCACGCCTCATCAGTGAAGAAAGCACGGCCAAGGTGTATTCCACGGTTGTCAACAAATGACCTAAACGGTGTACCGTCATTTGTTGATATTTTCTATAAATTTTGTCGGACGTGATCAATTTTCCATCGTTCGTAACGAGCCTTTTCAAAAATTATTCGATTTTGTTGCGTTTTAGCAACGATTTACAGATGGAAATTCGATCGATTAAATTTTTTAATTGTTAAATCATATGGCATCCATACATAGAGTTTTCTTTTCTAACCTTTTTCAAACTGTTTAAAACTGTTTTGTAGACTGTATTTCAAAAAGTATCAAATATTTTCTTTAATTTTACTAATTTTCATAACGAAATCATTTTAAATAAATAGAATAATATAATCATAAAATCTCTAAAAATAATCATTGTATATCACCTTTCACGCAAGTGTTGCCAGATTTGATTAATATAACTCGGGTTATGCGATCCTAAAGCCATCTACGAGGAACTCTACTATAATAGTCTTGTAAGACTTCATGTAGTCACGCATTTTAAAGTAGGCCCCTGGTATTTAAGGTGTTTTCTTTAAATAAGTGTAAATTCGCGTTAATTTTTAATTTAAAAAAATAATACATTGACGCATTCTTTTCTTTTTCCTGTTTAGCCTCCGGTAACTACCGTTTACATAATTTTTCAGAGGATGAATGAGGATGATATGTATGAGTGTAAATGAAGTGTAGTCTTGTACATTCTCAGTTCGACCATTCCTGAGATGTGTGGTTAATTGAAACTCAACCACCAAAGAACACCGGTATCCACGATCTAGTATTCAAATCCGTGTAAAAATAACCGGCTTTACTAGGACTTGAACAAATTGACGCATTCTAGAGAATCTTTAGTTCACGCTCGGTAGCTGTGAGTCTTTTCTTGTAGTTTTCCCTACTTCCTTTTATTTTGATTGATATCGTTTTTTCTACTTTTCTCTTTCGTACGAACGAATTAGTTTTACGGACTGTGTTTTTCTTGACCTATCTATTAAAAAAAAAAAAAAAATTAAGCAGACTTAAAAAACTCTTCTGTTAAATTAAATATATATATATATATAAAGCAGCATTAGATGAAATGACTGCGATCGATAAAGAGGTATGGAGAATTGGTCAGTTCCTTTTTTATTTAGAAGCATAGAAAAAGATTTTAATGTTTACAGTGTTTTAAAAGAATATGCTTACAGAGACAAATGCTTAATTTTATTAATTTAAAAAACTACGTAGAGCTTTTAAACTGTTGTAATCTATTTATACTTATCTGCTTTTCATTTTGTGAAGCTGAAATTTATGTTACTGTAAAGGAATTGAAGAAAGTCGTAATTTAATAAATCAATGCAAATAATTTTTTAGAATTTATCATAACAGTCTATTTCCAAAAGTAATGTTCTGTGTTTTTATTAGTATTTAGATTCAATTAAGCTTAAAAATTCTTTACTATAAATATTCTTATATTATTTTTTTCTTTGACGTAGGATATATATATATATATATATATATATATATATATATATATATATATATATGAAAACTTTTACTCTTTAGTAAATTGTTGGTTTATTTATTAATTTGGCGCCGAATTAAAAGCAAAGTTAAAAGATTTGAAAAAAATATAATTTCTCTTTTTATTTTTTTTAAACTCTTATTTATTTCTAAAATTTTTTATAAATATGAAGTCGTATGTTATTGCTATATTAATCGATTTTTATATTTGTCGATAATTTCAATAAAATGCTTCATTGTATTAAGAAAAAATCGTGATATTGTTTTGCTCTATTCCGTAATAACTTTTCTGTAATTCAGTCTAATTCTATTACTGAAATATATCTACAAACAACTGAATAAAAAAATAAAAAAAGTACAGCAAGTTAAATTCTGTAAGTTTAATTGATTGATGCGCAGTAGTTCATTTTGCTTGCTTCCAAGTACGTGCTGGTGTTTGTAAGCGGGAGTAATGGAAGTATATAGAATAAGGTGGGGAATGAACCATTATGCGGAGAGTAAGACAATTTTCAATCTTCAATCGCTTTGCATGATTTGTTTGGCGCTGTTGCAGTATAGTTACTAATTTCTTTCTAAAATATCCCGTCCACAAAACTATACGTAAAAGTTAGATTTACTCTCTTTTGATAGGGCTGGAGTAATGGCCGTTTCTAATCATTATAGGTTAAGCGACTAAATTGTTATAATAAAAGTATTAACAAAAATGATAAAAACATTTCCCTCGCCTCGCCTAAATCAGAAATCTTTTAAAAGAAATTATCTTGAGTTAAAGACAATAGTATTTTTTATTCTTTAATAATATTTATGATTGAAAATATATATTTAATGTAAAGTTCCCTTGGTGTCGAACGATGGGGTTTGAGAAACTGATACTCTTCCGTTTTGCACAAAGATGTGTAGATGTGTTATGCTTCTCGTTTTCAAATTTCCTTTAACGACAAGCGTGTTATTTGGATTTAGGAATTAATACATAACGTATAATTAGGTGTATTTATCAAGACTTAAAAGAATACAATTTTTATTAATTACATCAAATTAATTCCTGAAAACAATAACGAATATTTAAATGGAAGCAAAAACAATACATACGATTTTTTTTTATCGATTTTAGATATTACATCGATATTAGTTGAATTATATTGTCGAATGTGTAATTAATTGGAGAGTTAAATGTATTTTCAGTTAAATTTGAACTCGTAATTAGTATTACACGAAATCTACAACACGTGCAGAGTTTTATCATGTGGAAAGAATACGATGGCAGAGCGGTAGGAAAATGAAATTATCTCTTGATTTTCGATGAATAAAATACATATGGTCATTAACGATATATGTTACCACATCTGTAGCCTACATTATTAGGTCGGTTTTCATCTACCGGAGTAATTTTGGTTAAACATTTTAATCGCATTAACGTGTGCAAGGGGAAGTTAGTTATAACAATTTGTTGGATTCAGCTGTATTTGATTTCCCCCTTCGATAATCGATAAAAGTCGGCGTACATTATCATGGCAGTGCTAAAATGTACTTTACATATCGTGAATTCGCCTAGAGTATTGTATTTAAATAAAAAAAGGTACAAGTTAAACATGCTTTCCCCTGTTTTCTTAACAATCGTTTCGTTTATAAAGCTTATGTCACGAATTCTTTGTTCATTATTATGTAAAATTGCACTAGAGATTCTCTCACTTAGTCATGTTCTATCTTTAATTCCTTTTATAAGATCACGTTCATTTGTTGAAAAAAAAGATTTTTTCTACCATCATGTAAATGTAAAAAAAAAAAAACTTTGTTTTATACTAATGATCTACCTTTTATTTAAGCACACTTGTGTTACGAATAGAATGGTAATGCAAAAATCACATTCATTGTAATAAGTACAGCCGACACACGCGTACCTAACACACAATTCACAGTTTTAAATAAATAAATAATGTTTTTATGTATATTACTATTTTTATTTTGTTTAATCGTTAGAATAAAACGCTAAAGAAATTATTCAGTTTCTAGATCATTTTACAAAAAAAAAAAATTATTTGTAGTACTTAATTCAATTTAAATAAACGAAGGAAATTATTAATAGTAAATAAGTTGCGAAATCTTTTATATATATTTTTGTGAGTAAAAGGATAAAAAAATGCCATTTACGCAGGCCCAGGCAGTGTCGGACTCCACGAGTTTGTCTGGATGACGTTACGAGCCTGATGTATTCCCGCACTCTACCGACTAAAAACCCCTTTCTCACCGTATTTCCCTCTCCCGGGGCCGGTACCACAGTTAAGCATTATGGAGCTTAGCCCCGGGAAGTGCCTGCAGGCTAGGGGGATCCAAAGTCCCCGTGCATCATCACCGTCGCCTCTCCCCGCAAGCGTGGACGAATGACGACTCCGCAGGGGGCTGTCCTTTCCCCTTCGCCAACCGATCGTATTTTTCACCTGAAGGACTCAGGACTTCACATGAAAATTCATATCCTGTAGTAGTCCGCTGACTTGAAATGGTGATCCGCTACAAACTTCTCCACGGTTTTCCATTCCATAGAACCTTTAAGCATGTAATCAATGCTGTTATCTGGAGTCAACCTCTCCAGGTTGAATCGCATCCTTACATGTATCCACCTACAACAGCTAAAAAATGTGTGCTCCACGGTATTGATGTCACTACAGTAAAAACATTGGGGAAATCCCCTCCTGTGGAATCGCTATAGACATGCTGCAAATGCTCCATGTCCGGAGAGGAACTGAGCGAGGTAGAAATCCACCTCGCCATGCCCCCTTTCTATCCACGGCCCCACCCTCTGCATTAGGCGCCTAGTCCACGCCGCTCTTGGTGGGGGCAGTCCCCCTCCCACTCCAGTTGCCATTCCTCAATGGCGAGTCTTTTGGCTTCTGATGCGGCCATATCCTCGTATCTTATCGGTTGAGCAACCCGGAGGTGAATAGGGTACTCGTCTGCAATAACCTTAACCGCCGTGTTGGATTCCGTGCGGTATGCAGAGACTATCTTGCCAGCTGCCCTTCGTTGAAAGGCAGTGAGTCTTCACTATTTTCTTTTTAGTGAAGGCCTCCCTCCAGGCCGGCACCGCGTACAGAAGTATGGACGTAATCGCTGACAATATTAACTTTTTTTTTTTTGCTTGGGGCTGGTCCTGTTCCTTAAAAGTCTGCCCAAGCAAAGCATTGTGGACTCCGTTTTCAGTGTTTCCTTCCTCACGTGGGCATTAGGTACCGTTCTTTTCCAGCCATACGCCAAGGTACTTAAAATACTTTGACATGACCACTCTGACTCCATCTACCGAGATAACAATAATCGCCGTTTATTCGCCAACGTTTTCCAGTAATCGCCAACGTGTCTATTATTTCGGGGGGAAGTGACATTTTTCTTGCAAGGAGCCAGTCACTGATTTGTTCAACAGCTCGGTTCGCCAGTACTTCCCCCTTCTCTTCCGTTTTTTCTGCTATCAGCACGGCTAGATCATCCGCATTGGCCGTTAATCGGACGTCGCCGTGATATTCACTGCGCAGGAGGCCCTCAAATGAGACGTCCACAACAGTTGCCTCAGAACAGAGCCCTTTGAAAACTCTCCACATGTCTCGAACTGCATGTCTCTTCCGTGTCCAGTTCCAGTTGTCTGTCGTGCAAATAGTTGTTAATGGAAGCTACAAGATATACTCGCTAATTCCACGCGCTCTTATTGCCTCAACCGCCACGGACCAAGGAAGGCTATTAAAAGCGCCTCTGACGTCGAGGAGGGCGATTAGAGGTATTCTCCTCACGCGCTAGGAGCCCGCAGAACGATCTCGCGCCCACCCCAGAACGGTTCAAACACCATCCGTAGTTGATCTCCCCCGCACATAGCCATATTGATTAGGGGAGAAGCCTCCAGAAGTGTCAACCTCAGCACGTATTTGGTTAACTGACATTTCTCCCGCTACCACCTCATTCCGTTGCCTTAAAGCATATGACCAAATGTCCGTGCCAAAAACAGCTGCTGTGCCTCAGAAACAGTTTAGCGACCTGTAATCTAAAAGCTCCTAATGAGCTACCTAACAGCGTGAGCGGACTAAGCGAGGTGCCATACACCACCTGCTTACGTGTCCCTACCGCTCACTTGTCAAACAATAAAACTAAACCGGGGAGGCGCACCCCTTGTTATTACATTAAAAAGACAGCAATTTATCTGTCACGCCTCAGTCGCTGAATGCCAGCTAGTACCTGTCCACCATTTGAAGCGCTTGGAGCTTTATCTGGCTGGTGGCCAGCCATTATCTCAGGATAAGTTTCCTACAGCAGCCCGGTAGGAGTCAATACATTTCACCCTTAAATCTACAGTTGATGGTTGAACAACCTCATCGTGGAACTCCCGCACGGGAGTTGAACTTCCTGCTCGGAAATTGAAGGTGATCACCTTATGATCCGAGTTAAATTCATTCTCCATTGTCCTCCACTCTTGTATTCTTTGGCAATGACTCTCCGTTATGGCCGTTATATTTACTACAGAACCGGCTCCCCTACCGGTCGTAGGGGAGTTGGTCGTTCTCAATCGTCCAACGGACGATTGAGAACGACCAACTCCACGGCTCCCAACTCCACGGCTCCCAACATGGAGGCCAATGCGTATTCCCCTTCTGGTTGATCTGATGCTGGCTAGCTTAACGTATTCCGCGTTGAGATTACCGGCCAACAGAACTGGTCTCGCAGGGTTCCTTACTAACCTCTCGATGACATTAATGAACCGATAGAATATTCGTCTCCACAGGTTGGAGACATATGCAGACATTACCAATGTTTCCGATAGTTTCATCGCCCGTATTCCCAACACGGCTCGACGCCCAGAAATATTGCGGATTACGGCATCCCTGTTGTCATCAGAAATTCAGCCCTCTGCTGGCATCTTGCGCCGGTTTGGATCAGCAAGCAAGAGAAAATCCGCTTCCATGTCTGCAGCAGTTCCCGGCACCAGATCGTATGCAGCGGCACACCTGTTAGAATTCAGCTGAATGAATTTAATTTCTTTTTCAGCTCACAATCTCGAGCCCCCATCCAATTGCCCAACATCCCACAAGCGATACATTTTTGTTGTTCTCGAAACTCAGCTCGTGTATGGCCCAACCCGCCGCAGTTATAACAATTATTAGACCTATCTGGACCTTTAAATTGCCCAGCCGTGTGACCTGCCTCCCAATATCGGAAGCAGTTCATGTACGGCTTCCTCAGCCATCATGATTGCCAGCCTATCAAAATTCTTTTGTTCAGCAGTGTCAGGCGGTTGGCATCCCTTGTCGACATCATCACAGTCGCATTCTGTGTTTGACTATAAGCAGGTCGCAGCGACGTTAGCCTGGCGGATGCAGCATATCCAAGGGTCCTCTTAACTACAGCGAGCACTTCCTTCCCTCATAGTAATAAGCCTGGCCTCGTTGGGATGCCACCCTATGCAAATGCCGCGGTAGACATTTGCATCGGTGATTTAATAACTCAGCTTATTGCCTCCGCTGTAGGCCTCGTCCGGAAATCTTGAATGTCCTACATCGTCACCTTCTGAACTAGCTAACCGAGCTCGCGGAAGCGCGAACCCTGCGCCTAGTTCTACTTATTATGAGCCAATTTCGTGAATGTCTCGTAATTCGAGACCAAAGCACTTCCTCCCCTGTGACTTTTGCGTCCAGATCTTTTATATGGACAGCAACTCTTCTCAGTGCACACTTCTCGGCCACCGTAGCCTCAGGAGCCACCGCCAAGCTCTTCTGTCGTAGTGCGTGGGGGGGGGGGGGGCTTTATGTCTTTCCCTGAGGCGGAGCACCAAGTCGTCCCTTCTGCACTTCCTAACCGATATAATATAATTATTAATATAAAATAATATATCCCCGACTAGATTCCCTCCAACAGATTTTTTCACATTTTCAGCAAGTCTGCAACTGTGGTGCCTTGCTGGCGAACTACGGTAGTAGAAGATTTCGTTGTGTCTCTCCGTAGTCGCTCGCCTCCTTCGTCAGACAAAAATAGTGAGACATCCGTTTAGCTTTGCCTGGTCGAGAATTAAAGTACCTTTTTTACAGAGAGGACCAACTGTCCCTTTGTAGTGGCTACCAGAATTCTATCCATCTCTACGTTTGCAGTCTGGTTAAGGGCTTTCACAAATGCCTCCATCATTGCCCAGCCTTCGCCCCTTATGAGAATGACATATCTACTGCCTCTTGATTACATTTTTTCTTCCTCAACGTAGGATGGACACCGCTGAGACCTATCTGATCATGTTCCCTGCTTGGAACTTTTCCTCATTCATTGTTCTTATACCAGGCGACACAACGCAAACGTGGTCAACGAATGGGCTTTTTCTATCACATGAGGTGTTGAAAACGAACACATTTGCCCTCTCATCTCTACTCAGGAAAACCGGCCTCCTCCTTTGTTTTAGTAAATGAATACTAAAACAACCTTACCTTTTCTTTATATGTCTTCAGTTAGTAAATATTAATATAACTGAGTCTCTTATTAATAAACAAAATTAAATTAAAACTAATATCATAGTTCAGATAGCAGTAAAACGTTATCACTAATATAGCGGCTATCTGCCTTCCTTCCCGTCAAGTAAACAATTATTATAATCAATACGCGAAAATTAATCATTTCCAACTAGCAAGAAGGGTAAAAAACATAAAATTCACGATAAAAAGATAGTCCGGTATCCAATTCATAAAAACTAAAAAAAAAAAACTTCAGAAAAACACTTACCAACAGCTACAATTCTACCCAACCAAAAATATAACCCGAAAGAAGCAGTCGAAAACTCAAAATGAAACTCGGAGTGAAAGTAAGACGTCTACTCACAAACACTTCTCTCTTCCGAATGTCTATTCTACGCTTGTATATCTATAGCTTATCCAATAAATTTGAAGCTTAAAAAGCGTTTCATAATTATGATAAAAAAAATCGAAGGATCCTTCCTTAGAAATATGTTAATGAATGGAAACTTCATTCAAAAAAATTGGCTAACAACAGTGAAAAAGATTTGTTATGTATGTCATAGTTTCAGAATTATTTTGCTGGTTTTACAATGGCATAGAATCTAATTAAATTTTTTAAAAATAATTAAAGGTACTTTATTTTTTCTTAATTTTTTTTGTTAAGAAAAATGTCAATAATGTAATGAAATTGTTTAGTTACCAAAAAAATTATTGGGGAGTAAAATAAAACCATCCTCGATTTGTTCCATTACATAGTGCGTTAATAGCTTGAAACATCGGTAAAAAAGAGAAAAAAAAAATGTTTATTTCAATCTTATTTTAGAAACAAGTAATTATCCTAATTAAACTGAAATGCTTTAATTAACGAAAACTTGTTAAAATATTACTTTATTTAAGCATTACTTTTTGTGATGAGACGAATGTAAAAATTTTACTCAAAGTTAATCATTTATAACCTGACATCGATGCGCTCTTTCAATATACGCTATTTAATCCAGTTAACGTTTATAAGATAAAATTAATGAATAAAATAAAACAATAATTTATATTATATTTACTGCTACTATCATTACTTAGTTTATGAGAAATTTATAATATTAAAAACAGTGACTATGTTTTTTTGTTGTAATTACTATAAACTGTTGTTTTAATTTTATTTAAAATTAATAAGTTTAAAGTGAGAGCTTTTGAAAAAATATGTGAATGCGTTGAACGCAGTGTAAAAAAACCGATGAAGCTTTGTTTAAATCTTCCTAGCGAAATTTTAAAGCTGCTAGGTTACGCAAGATTGTGGCTGATTATAGGAAATGTCTAGGTTGGATATGGTTACGGTTAGAGTTGTGTAGGAGCCTTCCTCCAGTATTGAATTATCAGATATCCCTTCTATTATGTAACCTGCTAGATGTCAGCATAGCTAAAAATATTGTATGAAAATTTAGCTACGTTAGGATATTTTTAACAAATGGTGCCTCATCTGAGCAATTAAAAAAGATGTGTAAGATTATTTGTTATTTATAAATATTTAATTTTATTCACCAACTTACGATTTTTATGATATTTTTCAGTTTTATTGTTGTCGATACCGTTGGATGAAATAAATATTTCAATTTTTTTTGTTTTTTGTTAAACATTTAAGTAGAATTTCAGACAATAAGTTCTACTTTCTCTTTACATATTTGTTTCTTTTACTCTTTACTGCGCTGATTTTTTTTTCAAGTCATTTACTTCTCTGTAATCATAGCTTTAGAGCTACGCTTCAAGAAGAAAGTATGGTAATCAGTCAAAAAATAGGGTATGTTTTTTTTTTCATTTCTCGACGTTTCTTGACCCAGGAAGCTGGGTAAGTCGAGAGTAATTTTCGAACGTGGTGTTTTGGCGTGTTTGGAGCTTAATAACTATTGACTGGATTAATTGATGTTGATGGAGCATTTTGTTTGAAAAGGTTTGGGGATCAGTATCTCTAGGGGAGTAGATAGTTAATTTGGTCGATTTTTTTTAGAGTTTTGCAAACATAATCCCATTTTATAATAAGCTTCATATAAGCGTACATGCTTATCTTATCAGTTAAAAAAAAAATTGTCCCCAAATTCTTTTTCCCCAAATATCGAAAGAGCTGTTTCTTTATTTATTGCGTAAAACGGATTTATTTTATTTTATTTTATTTATTACCAGCAAACCCGGCAATAGCTTCGCTGAAAATATATATATTGAAAAAAAAAAAATATATATATATTATTTCGATTAAATGAACACAATTGAAAGTTTGATAAAACATTAAAAAAAAAGAACATTACGATACTTCACGAAATATAACCTTTCTTTTTTCCTTTTTACCCTGTCCACTTTCTCCCCGTCCCATTTCATTTTCAAATTTTCATTTTTACAATATTCCCTTTTCTTATTCCCCTTCCATTTCCCCCATTTTCATTCATTTCCCTTCCCTTTTCCCAGTTGTCTTTCCCTTATTTCCTTCTTCTCCTTCCTCTTTTCATCCCCTTTCATGTTCTTTCCCCGTTTTCCCCCTTTTATTTTCAATTTTCCTCTTCTTCCCTTTATCCCTTTTTCCCGCGCGTATATCGGTCCGGTTGTCTTTTAGTCTATAGCGGACACATATCGGAAACATTCAAATGGAATCGTAAAAGTTTTTAGTATAGTGTGTGTTGCTTTTACGTCCAAAAGATAGCGCTGTTTTTTTTCTCAAAAAAAGCTTATTTTTACCTGTCACAGGTGTGACATCTCATATGTATAAATAGTAGATATATAAAAACACGCGCCTGTTCGAATACAACGTTGTGTCAGAATTTCAAAGCAATCGGTGAAGAACTTTCGGAAATTTAAGATTTTAACAAACGAACATTTACATTTTTATTTATGTAGATTGTATTTTTATCATAAGACCGATATCCTTATGAAGATCGATTGAATTTTCCGTGCTAATAAAAGTGAATGTTGACCTAATTGAAATAATTACTTATATCAAATTTCATCTGGTACCTCATCGTTGATGGATTGATTGCCTTTTCGTACTGAAAAAGCCAACAAGTGATAAGTCTGCCAAATGAAACCGTACATTATCCCATTATTGTTGATTAAATTGTATTGAACAAAATCGCCCTTGTCTTGTTAATTAAATGAACCCAATTTAGTCTATAAAAAAAGGAAAAAATTGACGTTTACTGTTAAAAAAAATCTTATTCTGTTAGTGGTGCGTATTATCATTAAGTTAAAGGTTATTGAACTCCTATGAAAGTAATCGATATTGGCGTTATGGTACTACCCAACAACACTTGGTTTAACCTCCTTTATTTAAAGCCATGTTGTGTGTGTGTGTGTGTGTGTGTGTGTGTGTGTGTGTGTGTGTGTGTGTGTGTGTGTTTTGCGGTTAGCCAGAGAAATAAAAATGGAAACTCATAATTCATACTCCTGTATTTGTCATTCGGAATTGATGTGTATTTATATATATTATTCGTTTATTCATTTTTGGTACGGATATATAGTTTTCTTTTTTCAAATTTATAATATACAGTTTTTTTACTATCTTTTTTGTGTATAACCTTTAGACACGACTGTTTACCTAATTTAATAAGTATAATTTCAAATCTTTCACGGAGGATTATTTTATTTTACACTCTTGTTCCCGCGCATCATTTACCTATCTTTGATTTCAGATTTGTTATATTTTTCATGAAAATTGGTTTTTTACATTGTGTTTTTCCATTATTATTTTTTCGGTGAGATTTAACTTAATTTATTTCATTCTTAGAATTTATTTAAAAGTAGAATTACTGACGCCGTTATAAAATTGTCAGTTAACTATCTTTTATTTTTGTTTAACAAATTTTATCGGAGTCATAACGTATAAAAAAATAAATGCTAAAAACCATTACTGATGTTTCAGTTCAGGTAAATTTAAATCGGATATTTTATCTGTATAATTGTACACACTGATGGTTAAGTTCTTAACTAATGTACAATATTTACAATTCACCACGGGAATAAAGATTCTTTTGTTTAAAGAATTTTTCTTATTTTCTAATGAATTCCCGTGTGACAGTTTCAGTACGGAAGTCATTCAACAGGCTCTATCCTTTTTTCTTTTTATATTTGATGGTAACTGTTATTCTTCTTTTTTTATCTTTATTGCTAACACCTTCTAACTATGATTCTTCGTTTCTTTCCGTTTGTATAGTAAAGAACTTTTTCCCTTTGTATTTTTTTTAAATAGAAAAATGGGTTTTATAATATGTTGATGAAATCTTTAAGTGAAAGGAATAGTTTTCTTTCTCTTTCTTACTGAAAGCGCATATTTTTATTTTCACAGTATTTTTTTCTGATTCAAGTTTACGGTCGGTTTTAAAAATCGATAAATTTTGCAGTACATTTATATAATACTAGCGTCCATCCTCTTTGTGGTTTCGTCTGCGGTATACGATAATTGCGTTTCCCGTTTTGGTCAGGACTCGCTTTGCTCAGCCTTTTTGTCTAGGCAGGGTGCTCTTCCCTCCTGGACCCCCTACGTTCATTGAATTATGAGAATATTAATGATAAATAAAGATTAAAGCCTGTTCAATTTATAAAAAATATCAGCGTTTCATAATTTCTTCACAACGACACTGGTCATTACAGGACCCGAAAATTTGAATGATTGAAGAATGCGGGTTTCAAAATAGTCGACCATCTTAAAAATATTAGTTATAGCTGGTTACCCGTCTGTTCGGTAAAAATGTATTTTGCCCGATTCGAAGCGGTGCCCGACAAACACCACTAGAAGATTACCGTACTTCGTTTCTCATTTTTAACAATTTTTTATTATTTTATGTTTTTTAGTTAACCTGAGCCAGTCGCATTGCACATAAGCAACAGTAGCAGTAGTTATGTTGGTTGAACCGCAGCGCCGTACACAGTTCTACTCCTTAAAAACTTGAAATTAATAAAAACCAGAAAATGGTTTTTAGATATTATCTGAAGAATATTTGCAAACCCAAATCTAATGAATATCTCGTTTAGTGTAGTCGGAAACGGGGAAAATTTACGATCATTATACAATTTTTTTTATCTTTCTTCACCCTTACAAGGTCAAATTTCGAGAAAAAAAGAGATTAATTTTAGATATTTGCATGAAGATTACGCATACCTAAAATCATGTTGATATCTTCATTTTTTGCTGAGAAATTAAAAAAAAAAAATAGTAAATTTTATTGTTACTCCATTTTAACCCATTAAACTCGGAATTTCAAAAAATCCTTTCTTATTGTGCACTTACACCATAAGAAGAACATGTATACAAATTTTCATCAATTTATCTAGTAGATTTTGCTCGGCATCATATGTTCTTTTACATATATACAGGTTTTATATTCGGCACTCGTTTCATTCAATAATTATGATTAAGAACTAACTGTATAGTTCATACCAGAAATCACTGCAAAAAAAACCAAAAAAACAGTTTAGTCAGCCACAACTAGACCGTTTTCTGTACAGATATAGAGCGTTTTACTTGTGATTAAAAAAATTCTTCTTTAGTTTATTGCAAACGTTGAAATTTAAAATTCATTAACTATGTGTATTATTAATTGTGGAACAGTCCCTTTTTGAACAAATATATTATTATGAGGTAATTTTGGCTCTTTTGAACTACTGTAATAAATCATACAGCATTTTTTACCCGAACAATAATTTAATTTATGGTTTAATAAATATCAGGGCGGTCGTTTCGTAATTATGCAACTCATCCTCGGCGCAATAAATACCGTCCATTGACATACCAAATGTCGTTAACGTGAAATTATAAAGGCTAGTCTACATACCAATCAATTTAATGGGAACGAAAACAACCTTAAAACCGTCCTTGACACCTAGTACTGTTACTAATCTGCTTCGAGAAAAAAATCAGCTTGTTTAAATTATTAATCGCTCCGTGGAAATCAAAAGAAGATTTATATTGTATTATAGTTTGATTCTCTTTTCGTTATTGTTTTTGGTTGTAAATCATTTGAAAAAAAAAAAAAGCCTGAAGAAGTTATGAAAATTTACTCAAAAAATTCCGTTACTCGCTTTTTTCTGTTAGTGGAATTTCTACATGAAGAAATTAGTTTAAAGTCTTCATTTCGTAACTTTTTTTCACATTACTGTTAATATGTTAAAGATGAACTCCCAAACAAAGGAACTTGGAAGAGATGTTTTTTTTTTGTGCACAGTTTGTGTTTTCCTTCGTGAATAGAGGCGACTATATGTCTTCCCGTAGAAAAGCGATAATGTATTACGTTACATCATATTTGATAGTGTTATAGCTGTGAAGAATCTAAGAATATGGCAAAAGAGTTTTCCGTTTGAGTTGCTTTCTCTGAGAATAGTGATATTCATCGTGGAAATCAATACTATGATTAAGGGAATATAAATTGTATGAACGGTTCATACGCCTTGTAATTATATCACCGAATGCTTGTTATTCTTGAGAATGACTATTACAATTTTCGGTAAAGTCTGCCATCTCATGTCAGGTTGGTTACAACTGTTTATTTTTGGTGTCTAGGTAATATCTGTGGTGTTTAGCGGTTCTGAACAAGTTACCAAATAAACAAGAATAAACATGGTATCAAATAAATGTATGGTACATTATTTATTTGATACAATTTCGACGCTGTACTTTGTAAAAAAAAAACCGGTTTGTTTTTTAAGACTTTTGTTAGCGTTGTATGCAAAGATTTTACCGTATTAAGTGATAAGTTTTATTCTATGATTATTTTATTGTACGTATTATTCTAGCTATTGTTGAAGGTTTTTACAGATCGCAGCCAAAAAAAAATCACTAATTAGTTTTAATCATGAATCGTGCTTCGTTATCGGCCGTCTTCGAAGAATTACTTGTCTTATGGGAGTTTCGCATTCTAATCTCAAGATTAAATTTTTAAATAGATAATTTTCAAAATCTAAGAAAAATTGCTACACGAATGAGTTCGACGAACATTCTTACAGTGACGGACATATACAGACGCTTCATAGAGTATCCAAGAGAGGTCTTTGATCATCTCAAATATACGTACATTAAATTAGTTATACAAAAGTAACCTTTAATAATGAGAAAAGTAAATAACTTAACGAAATGTTTGATACAATACGGAATAGAGTACGTCTTAAAGTTTCATTTACAAATCTTCAATATGGCTATGTTTTGTAACACGGCAGATGTCCCGTCTGTAATCAATTGCGAAATCCTATCAAACCTACCCTGTGTGTAGCGATCAAACATGTCTTGATCTATCTATAACTATATAATCCGGTGCCGCAGCTCGTCGACGAGCTCGTGGGTATCCGTAACCCCATACAGAGAAGTCCATTGGAGTTAAATCAGGCGATCGTGGTGGCCAGAAAATTGTTCACCACGTCCAATTCAGGTAGCACTTTGTTATGAAGATAGGCGACAACTGCACGATGATAACGTGGTGGCGCGCCATCTAGGTGGAAAATGAATTTTGTGCCCATATCCTGTTGTAATTGTGGCATTAGATAATGTTCAAGCTCGTCCAGGTACGAAATGGCAGTTAAAGTTGACTCGGTAAAAAATAAAGGACCGTAAAGTTTGTGAAGACTTATAACATTTACCTTAGGCGATGTTAGATTGTGTGACGTGGATTGCGCTCACCTCATATCCGAACATTTTGTCGATTCATTTTACCGGTGGTATAGCTGTGCACATTGGGTGCGAAAGACTGATAGGACGGGTGAAACGGTTAAATTGTTATTCCTTTACGAAAAAATCTTGTATAGCTCCGTATACATGTCACGAGTTGTTCAGGATAGTTAACAGCGCGGTAAGCCAGCCGTGTCTATGTGCACAGCAATACGCCGCCCGCTATATTGAAGGTTGCTTCATCATGACCACTATTGTTGTATCGGATATTTAATTATCTTCAGTCTTAGTTTTGTTTAAAATGTTTACATAAAACTCAATTCGTTTTTCTTTATCACCTTTTTCCAAAGCTTGTGTCGATTATAATTTGTAGGAAATGACAGTCGATTACGAAATACCCTCCATATTGTAAACTCTCTTTCTTTTTCCTGTTTAGCCTCCGGTAACTACCGTTTAGATAATACTTCAGAGGATGAATGAGGATGATATGTATGAGTGTGAATGAAGTGTAGTTTTGTACATTCTCAGTTCGACCATACCTGAGATGTGTGGTTAATTGAAACCCAACCACCAAAGAACACCGGTATCCACGATCTAGTATTCAAGTCGTGTAAAAATAGCTGGCTTTACTAGGACTTGAACGCTGTAACTCTCGACTTCCAAATCAGCTGATTTGGGAAGACGCGTTCACCACTAGACCAACCCGGTGGGTCCATATTGTAAACTTAGGAATATTCAACTCTAAGCTAGCGCGTCCCGTTGATTTACCTGGACTGCGAATGAATACAGAAACTGAAGGTCTACCTTGTCCTGGCGTCCTATGTTATACACAACCTGTTTCAATGAAACGATTGTACCGTACAATGATAGACATGTTGGCTCACTATATTTAGTCATGAATTGTCTCCGAACGCTAGTAACCGATTTGGATTCGTGAAACCATAAACAACGCTGAGCACGCTCTGCACCCGTATATTACTACATCCGTGATGACTGATGGAATTATTCATTCGCTCGTGCCACCCAGTGAGAACGTCGGAAACTAATGGTGTTAGCCTGGTGTGAAACTTTAAGATATAATCTGTTGAGCGATTTATCAAACAATTTTGTAAGTTTTTACTTTTTTCGTTATTAAAGGTTACTTTTGTATATCTAATTTCGAGAAATACTCTGTACATACAGGTGATTCCAAATTGCACGGCAATCTTTCGGGAGATGATTCTAAAGCTAAAAATAAAAAAAAAACTTATATAAACAATGTTAGAAAACGGTTCGTTAGCGTGTTTCGGCCCCCGAAACATTTAGCCCTAGTTTCAGCTCACTCTTTGAAATTAAACCGTACTTAAATTCTCGGAGTACAAATCAAGGGTAAATTTGGTGTTACTTTGGTTTTCGATGTAAAAAATTGAGTAAAAGTAGTCCTAGTCTTCTGCATCACGTAGGTTTTAAGAAAAATGGGGTAAAACTAGAAAAAAACTGTCGAAAAATACCGTTTTTTTAGGTTTGGAATAAAATAATTTTTTTAATATACCAATAAATAAATAATAATTTTAATTAACTTTGTAGAAAATTTAATTCTGATAAATTTGATGTAAATAACGTATTAAAATAAACACAAATTTATTTGAGAAGTTTTACTTTAATAAAAAACAGAACAGATTGGATCAGAAAAGTAATACGATTTTAAACCGAACAATTTACAAACAAATGCTAAAAATTATAAAGGTAAATTTTCAAATTTACTTTTATAATTTCAGAAGGAAATGACTTTTAGAAGGAAATGAAGGAAATTAATTACTTTTTTTATATTTCAGAAGGATGTGTTTCAACATCCTTCTGAAACATGATAAAAATTTGTTTTTTCATAGGTTGGCAATAACTAACAACAATTAAGTTTAGCGTATAGCATTTTGATATTCATTTAATAGGTATTAGTGCTGTTATTGTTCGGTCTGTCATTTACAATGGGTGATACTGCAAATTTGTTTTAATTTGGAGAATTGACGTGCTTCTTAATTTATAGTAAAGTAGATAAAAATGAATTGGCTGCTGTGCGTGAATACGGGAAAATTATCCAGATCAAACAGTATCGTGTCGTAAAATGTTTGAGGCTTTGGAGAGGCGCGTCCGAGAAACAGGTATGCTTAAATCACAACGATTTGATGCTGGTCGTGAATGCTTTGTGAGAAACGCCAACGTTGATGAAACAATAGTGAATGCGGTAGAATTATCTTCCACCTTAATCACCAGGCTGTCGCATTGCTTTCATGTTTCGCTATCAAGTGTGTGGCGAATTTTAAGGGAGTAACATACCCAGTCCGTTCAACAAGTGGACAAGACTTTTTACCATCTGATATTGATAAACGGATAAATTCTGTCGATGATTAATTAGAAAACGTTAACGTCATTCAGATATCCTAAGTAACGTACTAATTACTGATGGAATTTGTAAACTATCAATACACACTTGGGCAGAAGAAAATCCCCATGAGATTCTGCTACAAGTCATTTCCAACGCACTTTTTCTTTTAATGTGTGGTGTGGTCGTCTTGGTGATAATCTTATAGGCCCTTTTTATACTTACCGCCAATGCTCAACGGAGTGTGGTACTATCATTTTCCGCAAACAAATTTGATGGAACGCTTGGAGGATATTCAACTTGCAGATAGATTGCAGAAGAGGTTTTTAAATGTTGGCACGCCTGCTCACTACTGTTGTGATGCGATGAATCATTTAAATAAAACATTTAGTAAGCAATGGATTGGTTGAAACGGACCAGTAGAATGGCCACCTCGATCTCACGCTATCGGGTTTTTTCTTTGGGGTCGAATGAAGTCGTTAGTCTATTACGCTCGTATTGGCACACAAGAAGTATTGAGCCATCGTATAATGGAAACTGGAGCTACTGTTAGGAATTATAATGATGCTGTTACACGAGCCCGGCTAGCATGGGTTCGCCGAGTTGAACTATGCATTGAACAGAATGGCGGCCAACTTTAGCAACGGCAAAGAAATCATTGCACGTTTATGTAGTAACCATTTTAATGTTTAATAATTTTTAGAAAAAAATCAAAAAGTGTGTGATTTTTGTTTTTTTTTAATTTCATTTTTTTTTCTATTTTTAATACGTTTTTTGTTTGTTTTTATTTACGTAATATTGTTCAGTCATTGCTGAAAATTGTTCCATTTAAGATCGTATCACTTATCCGTTATCAAAGTTGAATTTTTCAAATTTATGCTTAATTAATTTTAATATTCTTTATTTACATCAATTTTCTTAGAATTAAATTCTCTACAAAGGTAACTAGAAATTTTTATTTGTTTATTGGCAATTAACCAAGTTATTTTATTCTAAACCTAAAACAGTGTATTTTACTACTAAATGTTGCGTATTTTACCCCGTTTTCTGAGGTCTGGGACCAGTTTTATTCAATTTCTGAGATCAAAAACCATAAGAAAACATCGGGTTTACTCCTCGATTTGTACCCCAAGAATTTAAGTCAGGTTTAATTTTAGAGAGGGAGCAAAAGCAGGGCTAAATGTTTCGTGAATTTATTTTTATTTTTGGCTGTAGAATCATCTACCGAGAGATTGCCGTGCAGTTTGGAATCACTCGGTGTAATTGTTTTTTAAGTAAAAAAAAGTATTTTTGTTATCCACTTTTTAAAAAGTTAAATTTTTGTTATGGTAAAGCTATCAAATTCGTTCCTCTTTCGTATCTATAGCGGTTCAAAAAAATAAACAACTTGTATCCTTTGTCGCGAGTTCAAACGAATTTGCCGTCGTTAAAACATTTTATAATTTTTGTTTTCTTTGCAACATAATTTTACCGTTGTTCAATTATCTTTACATAGTATTTTTCTTCTTTTATTTTTCTCTTTTTCCTGTTTAGCCTCCGGTAACTACCGTTTAGATAATTCTTCAGAGGATGAATGAGGATGATATGTATGAGTGTGAATGAAGTGTAGTCTTGTACATTCTCAGTTCAACAATACTTGAGATGTGTGGTTAATTGAAACCCAACCACCAAAGGAACAACGGTATCCACGATCTAGTATTCAAATCCATGTAAAAATAACTGGTTTTACTAGGACTTGAACGCTGTAACTCTCGACTTCCAAATCAGCTGATTTGGGAAGACGCGTTAACCACTAGACCAATTATTATGATTTCGATCGGAGATATATTAGTAGGGTAGGCCGTACATTAAACTGATTTAGTAATGCATTTTTATTTTGTAGTTAAATATTTGTTGCGAGTCGTTCTCCTTTATTATATCGTTGCGGGCTACGTGTATTGTAATATAAAGTTACATAATTAATTATACGTTACTATTTCATCTTTCATTTTCTAATCTTTGTTGAGATCTTTCAATTTTCTAGTGTAAAAAATTATTGTTGTCTGTAATTTTTTGACAGGAAGTTTGTGTGTGCATATTACCGTGGAAAAGTCCTTGAAGTAAAATATTTATCGTCCCTTATTATACGCATTTCCATCTCTTTTCAACGTATTTGCTCTTCATTTTTAACAATAAGTGTAACCTTTCTTTTTATTTGTCGGCTTATAGCAGACGAATTGTTTCATGGAAATTACATCTTTTGTCTGATGTGACAATAAAATACATAACCTTGTGTGAAATTTTTAATATAATTTTACGCTAAGTTTCCTCATTTTAAATGTGTTGTATATTACTAAAGAAATATTAAATGAAGTTTTGATTAAATACTAGTTCTTCGTTATGCTAATACTAATAAATGAACCAATATTTTTTTATATTTATACAACTAAAAAAAATGTGTTTGTATTGTTATTAAATATAACAGGAATAAGTGTTTGTTATTATTATTATTAAACTTGTAAGCATCAGCTTCGTACCGATTAAAGAGTTATCCACGTGTAAATTACTGAGTTCCGGTATTTCCATTAGTAATTGTAATTTAGTTGTAACATGTATTTCTATTAGTGTAAATGAAAACAGGAAATTTTTATGGTGTAGAAAGATCCGTCTTTTTTAACATTTACAGTAACATTTCGTGTATTCTATTGCTTTTGTATGTATTAGAGAAATTTATTTGTAGTTTTATACAGGATTCACGTAAATTTTCTGTTGAAGGTTAGCCGGTTGCAGTGTTTTTTATTTATTTATAGAAATAGTAGTAATTATACCACTAATAAATATACTGTATGTAATAAAAGTAATAAATTAAAAATACTATAGTACTATTTCTATTAATGTGATAGTATAATTGAAAATATACAGCTAAGAATATTACGTAACACTTGTTATTTTGAGGCGTTGTTTGTCAGTTAGCTTATCTCGTAACGGAATGCTGATGAGGACACAGCCACTACGTAAACCAACAAATTACAATGTTTTTTGTTTACGGTTATAAATTTTGATACTAATTTAAATTAGATCATTAAAAACTATTTAAAACAACATTGCAGATAAAACTACTGCACACGTATGTGTTTACATTTTCTGTACTTTTACGAATAATATTAAATTATAAATTGGGTTATACGCATTTTGTAACGTGATGAAGAGTTCGAATTAAGGATGTTATTTTTATGTAACACTTATGATAACGAGAGGGACCACGTTATTAAAACCATATTAACGACACTGATTTGTTGTCTCATCTAGGTAGACAAATATTCGTATTTTAGAACGTTGGTATGTCAGCGTTTTTAAAATATTCGGTTTTAATTGGCTAGCAGTCTATATTTACTTATTAATTCAACGTAACCAAATGTCACACTCTTATTAAGTATTATCTGGGGTAACAGAAATCTGAACTTAGAGCCCTTTTGTTGGGCAGTAGGTTGAGTTTAATCGACCGAATAGCCATCGGATTTTTTATCAGTGGAAGTACATTGTCGAGCTTTTACGGATCGCAAGGTTGCGGACGCTTCTGAAAGTAATTCTTCGGGTCCCGCAGAACGCCAAGTGCAAAATCAGTTCGGTGTTCTCTAACCTTTTTCATTCTTTTTCCTGTTTAGCCTCCGGTAACTACCCTTTAGATAATACTTCAGAGGATGAATGAGGATGACATGTATGAGTGTGAATGAAGTGTAGTCTTGTACATTCTCAGTTCAACAATACTTGAGATGTGTGGTTAATTGAAACCCAACCACCAAAGAACAACGGTATCCACGATCTAGTATTCAAATCCGTGTAAAAATAGCTGGCTTTACTAGGACTTGAACGCTGGAACTCTCGACTTCCAAATCAGCTGATTTGGGAAGACGCGTTCACCACTAGACCAACCCGGTGGGTATGGTGTTCTCTAACCTAATTAGATGGTATTCTTATCGTCCATTTATGCTGAAGCGACTCTTGTATGTCGTTGGCTGTTCCCGTATCCATTGCTGCAAATTGCTCATTGGTCTTTTTTTAATTTCAGTTCTGTGATTTATTTTCTGTAGACTATAATCTGCAATAGTTCTCTAAAAAAAAGCGTGGGTGATTTTAAAGCGGAACCAGTTCATTAAAATGCAATAGACATGCTTAAATAATAAAATATTTGTACATATCGTCGTTTTCCATAAAGGTTTCGAAATGCGCCGTCTATGTACAGCAGAATTTATGAGATGAAAATCCTACCTTATTTTATTCTGTTTCGTAAACAGATGCTGATCGGCAAATACATAACACCAAGATTCTCTTGTTTCATACGCTGTTCACGCTAAAAAAATTATAATGCAATCCAGGCGATGGTAGCATCAGTACCTATAATTTATAATTGTTTTGTCATCGAGTCTCCGGCGACAGAAAACGCCGTCCATAAAAATAGCGTATAAAACTGTAATTACTGTCGGTGAAACACGCGACTCAATCTGCATAAAAGGTGCATTAATCAAGTAGTTTTAAGTAAAGAATTTCTGTTTGATTTTCATTAGTGGACAGATTTCAATCATGTTAATGATAAATAACGTAGTTTACTCTGTTTCTGAAGCACCTTTCGCCGATTCACGGTGTTAAGGGGTTTCCTACACTGATTAAAACTTTAATCAACCCTTCACACACCTAAGTTACCTATATTTACTGATCAGTCATCCAAAACCGACTGTATTAATGTTCAATTTTGTGAAAATACAAAATTTCGTGCTTTGAATTATTTGTTCGGTCCTTCCTTATGGATGAAACACGTATAAAACAGATGCCGATCCCAGTTGTTTCGGAAGAAATTAATGTTCATTAGGCAATCAGAGCCTATGGTGAACCAAAGTTAGTTATGGAGCTGAATACCGCTTATATTTCCGCGGGTTGTGTTGCCGCGATATTTGCATTATATTCAGTCGGTTTATTATTATTCACTCAGTATTCAGTCGGCAACCACTTTGCTCCTCATCCCAAATGATTTTTGACATGAGAATTATTTCGGTTGTTATTCTTCAGAATGAGTATGACTTTTTTTCGAAGAAGTTAAGACGTATGTCAAGTAAGTTACCTATAGTCGTTTTTATTATGGCAAACAGTAAAGTAATTTAACAATCATGCGTAGAATATTATGGGGAATTTTTTAATTATAGGTTTATTATGAGCTATTACAGCTAAAATTTATATTATTCATATTAAGATTAATGACACCAGACGAACGGTCTGAAAAATAACGTGATTTAAATACAAACTGCTCTAAAATAAGCAATTAATCTTCATAACAAAACAGTTTGTTTTTTTAACGGGCATGTTGTGTGTGTTCTCTGATGCGTTTGTTATAATAAAACTGTGTTAGACCATTAAACTAACAAATATTTACCGACAAGATATCACGGTCTGTGTACGCAATAAAACACGATTAATTTTAGGTTTTTGTAAAATTAATTGAACTCAACCAGTACAGAATGTAAAATGACATAAATCTTCCGTTGTCAGAGGAAATAAGCGGTTAACAGCGCTGGATGAGCGGAAACAAAGTGCAGTAATTTAACTTCTGGCAATTATTACCATCTCTGCACATTACATAATCATTTGTCACACTAAATGGATCGCCTGTAACTTTGACTGAATAATAATAATCAAACAAACGAGCGTTGGTTTTGTCAGATAATACTCGTATACAAAAGAATTTATGTACGTAAGTTTACCAAATCATCATTATATGTTACAATATTGCCAAAATCGAGTTTAAAAACTTTATAAAGTAAATTAGAAAAATCCTTAACGACGAGTATCGGTGGAAAGTGCTTCAAAAATGTTAGATTAAAATAATGTTATAAGGATCAGTGGAAGATACGTTTAACAAGAAAGAACGAAAAAGAATAAAAGTTACAGACAATCTAAAAGTAAATGGAACTTATTAGAAAGGCATAAGTTAAGCGGGAAATTCAAAGAAATGGAATGCAGTTGAAACAAGGAATCTGTAGTAGGGTAGGTATTCGTATGATGATGATGAATTTGAAACAAATATATTTGGTTAAAAACATTTTTTCATTATTCTATTTGAAATATCACGTTTTGTTATATATAATAATAAATATAAAACCTTTTGGAACTATTAATGGAATAATCGGTTTTCACCATCGCCTCAAAAGTCATGTATAGATTAATTCAAATCTGGTACATCTTTTGCAGTACAATTAACGATAATATTAACAGTATGCGAACAATAACCTTAACAAAAATCGAATCATTCAATGTTTTAATTATTGTTACATTTAAAAGATTCCACTGAGAGAAATGTTTTTTTGTTCAACCAGACCCAATGATGATTTTCAAACTAACATTCGTACAATTTTTAGCTTTACGTTTAAATTCTGTGGTCTGTTAATCTACGGGTATTTATAAATACATTTTGCAAAAGTAATCGTTAATAATGAAAAAAGGAAATAACATACAGAAATGTTTGATACGAGTACAACAGTGAATACAGTCTATCTTCAAATTTCATTTACAAATGTTCAGTGTGACTGTCTTTTGTAACACGGCATATGTCCCATCTGTAATCTGTTTCCTGCCAAATCCTATGAAGCATGTCTTGAACTGTGGTGGCAGTTGTTTGTGTTATCCGGTGTTATCGGAGTTCGTCGTCTTTGGCGATCACGGTGGCCAGGAAATTGTTCCACCACGTCCAGTCCAATTCGGCACTTTGCTATTGAGGTATGTGACAACTACACGATGTTAATGTGGTGGAGTTCCATCTTGACGGAAAATTAATTCTGTGCCCATATCCTGTTATAATTGTGGCATTAGGCAATGTTCAAACTTATACAGGTACCTATGTACAGTATCTTCTCCGTACCGTCAAACAGTCGGTAACAAGGGAAGAGGCCGGAGAGATTTTGGCACTACGCAAAGGAGGCAACGATGAACTATGCATCTGGGTAAAAGACCACGCGAATGCCGAAGGACTAAAAACTGTCCTGAGGGACAGAGCTGCTGAACTGCAAATTGACCTAAAAACACGTGGCAGTCGATGGACGGTGGTATGTTTGAAAGACTTAGAGACACGACGGAGGCGGAGGTCCGAGATGCTGTGACCCAAATATCATTTACGAGTTCAAGATATCATCGATTCGTCCTGCTTACGGCAATACGCAGAACGCGTCAATCATAACGACTTGTCGAGCAGCGATGAAATTAATACAGGGGAGAGTCCGTGTTGGGTGGGTCTTATGCAGAGTGCAGATCAGATCAGATCAGATCACCCACTGCTTCAGGTGCTGGGGGATGGGTCATTCCTTCTTCCAGTGCAATGGGCCTGATCGCACTGGCAGATGCTACAACTGCGGGGGAGAAGGCCACAAAGAACGACAATGCTCTGAACTCCCATAATGTCTGAAATGTAACACAGTTGGCCGTCGGACCGATAGTGGAGCCTGTAAACGACCGACAAAATTAATATAATGCAGATAAATGCAAATCGTAATGCTATGGCGCACGATCTGATTTGGAGGATGGCAGTGAACAACGGAGTCGATTTCCTGGCGATTTCTGAGCCAAATATGGGTAATAGTAGCAGCCCATATCTGGGTAGTAGACCGAAATGCTGATGCAGCCATACTTTTAATGTTTCGGTACGGTTCGCACAGTCACGAGTTACTAGGGGAAACGGCTTTGTTGCTGTTGAGTTAACAGTTCACGTTTTAATTTCGGCTATATTTTTCCAAATTCAGGGGTAGTAAGATTTCACCAGTTTATTGACGAGCTAGAAAATTGATAAGAAGCAGGAAGCCTGTAGTTTTAACGGGAGATTTAAAATCTGAATGTCAAGAATTGGGTGGTAGGATCTACACAAGTCGTGGATACGCCATGGTGACTATGTTTGCGGCGGTGGGACTCGTCGCATGCATTAGGGGACGTGTCCCCACTTATTTTGGACGAGGTAGTGGCTCGGTCGTGGACTTGACGGCTGTGACCGAAAGAATAGTGCCGAATGTAAGCAACTGGACGGTGAGACAAGAAGAATTAGCCACGGACCACCACGCAATCACGTTTACGGTTGGACACGTCCGGCCTGGATGTTGGAAACCTACAGAGAGAGTGACTAGAGAAGTCGTAGACGAGGTTTCGAGTTTGTTGTGCGGGGATATCCAAATCATATATATTTTTCTGTTAGAAGAGTTTTTTAATAATTTTAACCTTTACTTTCAATTTTGATTTTTTTGGTTCTATGAGTTTAATTTTACTATCCGGGAAGGGGACCTTTTGCACAACCCATCGGAGTTAGGTAAGTTTTATATTGTTTTTTATTCGATTATTTTAACTTTTATATTTTAACGACTTCGTCTGTGGTATTAGTTTTGAGTTTTATTTGGCCTTCTTGGCTTGCTTTAATAAATTTTAATTTTATGATTAATATTACATTTACACCTTATAAACTTTATTATTTTGGAGTTATTTTACCCTTTTATAAATAAAATTCCGGACGATGATAACACCCAGGCGTTTTTCGCCCACAAAAAAAAAAAATCACGCCAGAAAGATTATCAGAATACTTAGAAAATGTATGCAGACGTACTGGGTCAAGTGAAAGTCTGGGTAAGCGTAGAGTCTATTGGTGGTTCTCTGTCATAGCCGAAAGGAGAACTGCAACACTTGCCTCGAGGAGGAGACTGCAGCGGGAACGGTAGGGTAGGGCTAAGAGAAGATTACTGCCGTGCCAGGAAGGCAAATAAAGGATAAATGCAATAAAGGACGCCAAGATCAGAGCACGGCACGAACTGCTGAAAGATCTTGAAGTAAACCCCTGGGGGGGTGCTAACAAACTGGTCATGGACCGATTTGGACGACCAGTTATCCCCTCTTTCTAGTGAGGTGGCGCTGCGAGTTGTAGAGGAACTCTTCTCAGTAGTTGGGTCAGGATGGAGAGAGATGACAATTGAACACAACACGAGGTTCACGATCGGGGAGCTCAAGCGTGCTGTGGTGACATTACACCCCAAGAGTCCAGGACCAGATTTGGTTCCAGGTAGCCAGGGAAATGGTGGCCAGACACCTTTGGATTGTGAGACCCCTTTGTGTTAGAGGGCTCTCGTTTCGCGGCGTGCTGGAAAGAGGCATGACTGGTTCTGGTAACAAAGAAGAGGGATACAGTGATGGAAGGGGTCACGTATCAATCTGTTTTGGAGCAATAGATTGTATATCTTTCTGTTTAATAATATTCAATTCAGTGGAGGGAAATTTATCCATCTTTTTAATAAAACTCGTACCGTTTGACATGTATGGTTAAATTATAAATAAAAGCTTAAGACACTTTTAAACTTGCGGTTTCTACATAGATTTATTAATATTATTGTTTGTTAAAGTACAGTGTTCAAAATGGGTCACTTTCATTTCGTTTTTTCCCTTTTTTTCTTACATGTTTAATTGAGGTAAAATGAGTTACACAATGCAGCAGAGAATACTCATAGTCTCCTAATTCAGTAGATGTGCCAGTTATGCCCAGACCCAGAATGCCTTTACAGAAAGGTACGGTGTGGATGCACCAAACAAGACCTCCATTAAGTGGCTGTACAAGTTCCAAGAGACAGAGAATGTGGTAGGCGCAGCCAGAAGTGGTCGACCGGAAGTGCTAACCAAAAAGTTGTAGACGTGCAAGCTGAATTTCTGCTAGTCCCTAGAACGCCTATCTAGCTAGTCTGGTCTCTTCGATGGTAGTGCCCACGCGGCATTACGCAAATGTTTAAAGATGCGTCCTTACAGAATTCGTGTTGTTCACGAGTTGTTAACTGCAGAGACGCTGGAAAATGTGTAGCTTTTTGTCGATGGTTCATGACAAGTGTAACGTCAGATGGGGAAGAACTCGCTTTGGTTTGACAAGGCATGGTTCCACTTTGATGAATACGCGATTGCACAGAATTCACGGTGTACGGAAAATCCGCATCCGGACAGAAACTGGGTGTTTGTTGTGCAGAATCACGTAGACGAATCTTCATGACATCTTTTCATGGCACAGTGAATAGTGAGCGCTACATACAGACGGTGCAACAATTTGTAAACATTGTATCTGCAGACCGGCTAGAGTACACCTAGTTTCAGCAGGACATTCCTACAGGTCATAGCCAACAACACTATGACTTTCTCGGATCAGTGTTTTCATGGACAAGTGATTGCGAAGGAGTTTTGGTCCCCCTCGGTTCCCTGATTTATCCCCTCCTGACGTTTTCTTGTGGGGATACCTTAAAGATGCTGCTTACAAAACCCACCCTCACACCGTTCCCTAATTGCAGAGCGAAACTGAACGATGTTTCGCTGCAGTTCCTCAACAAACATTACAACTTGTGTTAAAGAGCATGCAACGACGTATTCAATTAATTGAATCGCAAAATGGAGGGCCACTTTCAACTACTATTGTAACCTCATTTTCGTATAAGGTTGCGTCTCTTTTTGAACTTTGTATGGCCTTCACAGACAGGAGAGAAAACGATTTTGTAAGTGATGTATAATACTATTATAGGATTGCTTTTATCTATGAAAAAAGTCAGTTCGATTTTTTAGCGGATTACAAATAATTTGGAAATCACTACTGCTCCCGGTAATGTTTTCTAGAACTCCATTGATTTTCAAGCGAAAATCGGTTCACTGGAACCGGAGATGGATTTTCTGCTTCGTTTTCAAGTTTAACTAAAACCGGAAATCTGCCCTTCTGACGCACTTACTGTTACTGAGTTGTAACACTTAATTTTAATGGAGTTGCAGTTTTATAGTAGCTTAATCTGTTAGGTAATAACAGTTAAATTTTTAAAATAAAACTTCTGTTACGTATGCGTTGTAATCTATGTATTAGTTTTTCATTCCTATAACTGTACCTGCATAGTTGTTAACTGCATCGGTTGCAAAAGTTGTTGACGACTTTTTTATTTTTAGATAACTGTTGTTTTCTGCAATTTCCTTGTTGGTTGCGACATGTTTGATAAGCAAACTGTGGGTTATTAATAAATTAAAATATAAACAAGGAAGTTTAGGTCTGTGCACTCGTTCGTTTTCCGATATTGTCGTGTTATATCTTCGCCGATGAGTTTAAAGCTTAATAATTCGCTTCATAATTGTGAATAAATCTAGGATGGTCTTATTTTATTACACGTTCACTTTCTTTGAACCTACGCAGGTTCATTTCTTTAGTGAAATTTGATCTCAAAAAAGTTGAAAAAACATTAAAAAATTAATTTTTTACTCTTTATTCGTGTTTGTTATATATTCAAATTGGTACGAAAGGATTTTTGGCATTGTAATATATTTAAAAAAAAACCAAAAAAAACAATTATTAACAAAATAAAGATCTATAGGGTCTTATCGTCCCTCTTCTAAACTTAAACTTTTTAACTCAAAAATAAAATTCAAATAAAATTTTAAAAATAGAGTATAACTTTCGTCAAATAACTCATTCCAGACCAAAAAAAAATAAAATAAATTTCAGCTAATTAAACTGAATAATTTTATTATTTTTTTCTCTTTATCCTTAACCACTGTGGTCGTTTTTCCATCAAGTTATCGACCATTTTCAAAGTTAAAAAAGTAATTCAGTCGAAAGATAATTTTTGATATTAAAAACACTGGTTCATTCTGATGAGTAGAATAAAAAATGATGCTATTAAATTTATCCATTATTAAAATTGATAGAATTGTTATCTGAAAAAAAAAACTGACATTAATCGCAGAGGAGTTTAGTATGTATTTTAATGATCAGAAAACATTATGTACCGCTACATGTTAGGCTACGCGCCTGCCAATCGATTTTTTGATAGTTCATCACTCGCACTGCGCCAGTTCATAATCATCACAAATTTATATTATATCAAATTAATCACATTTTTGTATACAAATATTATTTCATCCGTGACACAAGGCGGATTGGAGGATTGCAGTTAGGCTTATAGCCGGTTGCGGGATGAACTTATTCTCGAGGAAAAATGCCTGTCTAAAAAATATTATCAATCTTTGAAATTTTTTGACATTACAATGTTTCCTTCATGAACGCTTATCTTAAAATTAATTAAAATTTATTTATTATTAGTATTTTAATTAAATTAGGAAGATCGATGAAATAAAAATTACTTAATTGTGTTGGTTTTTAATTTTTGTTTTATGTTTTAAACTTTATTACTCGACAAGTAATCTGAAGACTGTTAAGTTTCTTGTTTTCTTTTTACGTCATTTTTCCCAGTTCGTGTGGGGGTATCGATTCATGTACGACTGCAATTTACCGAAGAATTTATTAGATCATATTGTTATTTATTATTGATTAGCCCAGGTTAGACGTGAATGTTTATAAAATTTATGATAAAACTAATTTATCGATTTGGCAGATGACTTTAATCATGATCATATAACGTTATTATTAATGATTATTTCATTTAAACTTAGTTATAATTTTACTCGCATTGTATGCCTTCGATTAACATTATGTGTGTTTCGCCAAAAATATTTTTCCAAGCTTGGCTATTAACTGAGCTTTTATTTTATTTTATTTATTTTAACTGGCTATTATTAAGCTTTGTTTAACTGAGGGAAGTATTACGGAAGTTCTAGCATCTTAACAGCTAAAAGTTAACTCCTTTCGCCAAATTCTAACGACGTAGGTTATTTTAATTAATTGTAACGAACGTAGGTATTATAACGATGGTAGCCTCCATGAGCCAGAAGTCACTTCTAAAAACGGAATCGTAATTTCAAAAAAAAAAAATTAGTTCTCGTAGTTAGATACTAGGGAAAGTGAGGGAACTGATGTAGTTTATTTGAATCTAATATAAATCGCAGATCAGAATGGTAATTTATTTAAATTCAGATTGTACGTAGCTCTACAAGTAACGTCTTCATTTCGTTCATCACAGGGAGTTGCTATTCATTACATCATTACACTTTGAGAAAACGCCTATCCTCTTGACCTCAGGTACTTTAGATTGCCAGACATTCATAAGAAGTAGTGGTAAGTATGAACGTTAATGAGATAAGGTTAAAAAAATACTAAATAGTGCAGTGTTAAAAAAAAAACGGCTGTATGAAACTTTATATGTATATATATATGTAGATTTAATTTTTGGGAAAGTTGGTTTGGTTAACGTTTCCTGAAACATTAGTAGATGCTAAATGACCTCTTGTTACCCGGTGATCGAAAAATATCGGTGCTTGATTTTAAAAATCTATAGGTCAAACATAATCAACCCACCGGATTGGTCTAGTGGTGAACGCATCTTTCCGAATCAGCTGATTTGGAAGTCGAGAGTTCCAGCGTTCAAGTTCTAGTAAAGAGAATTATTTTTACACGGATTTAAATACTAGACCGTGGATACCTGTGTTCTTTGGTGGTTGGGTTTCAATTAACCACACATCTCAGGAATGGCCGAATTGAGACTGTACAAGATTACACTTAATTTACACTCGTACATATCATTTTCATTCACCCTTTGAAGTATTATCTGAACGGTAATTACCGGCGGCTAAACAGGAAAAAGAAAGAAAAGGTCAAACACAATCAAACCAGATACAATGAATTTTAGATGAAATGTTAGTTTTTTATTATCCGTTGACTGTGTAATCAAATTTTATTTTATTAAAATAAATGCTTATTATTTTTTTACGCTAATAGAATTTGATAACCTGTAATTGAAAACGTTTTGTCCAAGTTTACAAATGATTATGAGAATTACTGAAATTAGGAGGAAGTGTTTTAAAAAGTCGTGCTTGGATCGCAAAATTATATTTTTTGTTCTATTATAAGTGTATTTTTTTGTTTTGAATTTGTAAACACATTTTGAGACAATGGACATCAAACTTACTCTTTGTTTACTGTGGTTTAAATATTACAAATCCACAAATTATAATTAAAATTGGTTCATATTTTTAAATGTAGGATGAATAATAATAATATTATAACTATATATATTATTATTGTTTGTTTATCCATTTACGGTTTGGCTTTACAGAAATTCGAAATTCATACAAGTACATAAACGTTATATTTTTTAAATCTGATGTACCACCTGTGCAGTCACTTCTTTTTTAGGCTAATGCCAAGGTATCCAAGTATTATGATCAATGGATTCGGTTTTAGTGTTACACTATGTCATAAATAATTTCTTTGACAGTGATATAAATTTTCACTTTATATTCAGACTTATTTCCAATAAAGTTGCTTACTTACTCCATGGCCTGAGAGATTTGAAAATTCACACCCGGATGAATAAATATCCGCCAATTCTTCCTACGTTGAACCTTCCTTTTTCTTGTTTAGCCTCTGGGAATTACCGTCAGGTATTACTTCAGAGGATGAATGAGGGTGATATCTGATTGTAAGTGAAGTGTAGTCTTGTTCTCAGGTCGACCTTCTGAGATGCGTGGTTAATTGAAATCCAATCACCAAAGAACACCGGAATCCACTACCTAGTATTCAAATCCGTTTAAAAGTAACTGCCTTTACTAGGACTTGAACGTTGGAACTATCGACTTCCAAATCAGCTGATTTGCAAAGACGCGTTCACCACTAGACCAACCCGGTGGGTTCCATACGTTGAACCAATTCGATTTAATCGCACTCCCTAAATCCGACTTTCTGCAGATTGAACGTCGTCTTGATCTACCCAAAACATAGTTCGATGGAATGCCCCAGTTAAAAGCAACAGCTAAATCTTTCATTCCCTATTCGCGCGACGCGTCCTGCCCAATGCGGTCTACGACAAAATAGTTAAATATTTAAAAATTCCCTATTTGTGTCATTTTTTTAATATAAAAATTGTTAAGATTACTTATGTATATTTTGCGCGTTATATCTTAGTCGACGATTTAAAAGAATAATATTGGTAAAAAATAATGGGTGAACGTTTTACTTATTTTAATGATAACATGGATTTTTTTAGTTACTGAAATTTTTTTAAAAACTGAAGAAAAAGCAAAGAAACGTTTCATTTTTTATTCACTTTTTAATTAATTTCAGTTTATACCCGTGTGAAACCCGCAATAAATAATTCTAAGAATATTACTAATTCTTTCTCACTGATACAATATTAATAAATAAATAATAAGTAATATTGGATCAACGATTTCCCTGTTATCAACCACTTTTCAAAAGCAACCATTACATTTAGGAATTATCAAAAAAAAAAGAAAAAGTTATGTTCCCTGTAGAGATGAATTTTTTTTCGTTAATACGAAGCGAATAATTAAGCTAATCATTAGAAAAGTTATTGCATATCAGCTTTGTCTATTGAATTGCGTCGCAATTTTTCCTGTAATGATCATAATAGAAGTGTTTTTTTTTTTATGGCAGCGATGGTTAAGAATCTAATCTAGCTACAGACGTAATGATTTTAGTCGGAGTCAGTTTAACATCTATGTGACCAAGTGACCTGATTTCAGCACTACTCAACGACCTTGTATTTCTCCCTCTTCCCGCAAGTCTAGCGTAAAGCGCCTGCTGTTTATGAGGACTGGCTGGTGCTGTAGATTTTGTTTGCGATTTCTGTTTCTCATGCAACCACCACGCGCACACCCACCCACACCTCAAATGTATATACTAGTAGATATATATAAATACATACTCATATTAGAAAGAAAGAGTTTTATTTGCAATATATGAACGTTCGAGAAATCTGGTCGATTCAGTTATTTTAAGGACACAATATGCGTTTTTCTCATCGGCTCTTAGTAAGAATGTCCTATACAGCTTTCACTTGCGACTATTTAAGGACGACATTTATAAAAATTACTTAACATTTTTTCTCTTGATTGTGTTCGATATAAAAAATAAATTAATAATCTTTTCGCTTTTTTTATTTTCTCTTTTCACTTTCCCCGTGAGTGATATTGTGTGAAAGAGAACTAAGAGAAAATCAGTCTGGTATTTATTTCGTTAAACCATTTAATATTGTTTCACGAGCCGAATTGCATCTTTGATGATGAGTCTGAAACATAACTTCCTTCGTAATGACGGTAAAAATCGCATTTTTTAAATTTTATTTCCCCAAAATTAGTCTTCTGTAATTTGATTTAATTTCTATAATATGTATTTTAAGAAAATGCTCTATTCAACTGCTCTTTTATTTTTTTAGAAGAAAAATTAAAGTTTTTCAGTTTGTGTGATAATAAAATTCTCGGCATGTAAAAAACACTCGTTGGAAACTCTACTGTGGTTGAGACGGTGTTCCCATTTTTGGAAACAAATCTGGGAATCTTTTTTCGGAATTCTCTTTAGCTCCTTTTTCTGGATAACTTCGATGTCTGAAGATCTTCGTCCTTTTAATGGAGTCATAAATAACAGGAAACCGAATCGGATAAATGAGCAGGATGACGTGATTCGGTAACGACTTTCTGATGAGAAATTTCACGATTAGCGGACCATAGTTTATTGTTTTCCTGATGGATGATCCACTTATAATGCCACAGTACAGGTCCTTTTCTCCTAATAAAATTTGTCATCAGTCATTTTTTAATCGTGTAACAGACGATTATTACACGTCTTATTGCGTCAGTCGTTTTTGTTTACGGCTTTGTACTTCTGTTGTCATTCAGTTTTTTGTCCCATCGATCGTTCTCAAAAACATTTAACATTTTCAGAGTAACCACATCATTTGCCACTTCCAACAGTTAAAATATCTCAGCAGTTTTTCCTATTTTCTGGTAAAATGTGGTAATAATACAACAATCTGCTGCAAATTTCGATCACTTATTTTTATACCGAAGATCTTTATTGTCTTTCCGATAAACAACTGATAAATAGCTGTATCGGTGTGAGGTTTACTCACGTATTAGTTAAAATATTGTACAAAAAAGCGATTAGTTAACATGATTCCAGCTGAATCATCGTTTAGCCGTTTTGGGAAAAATAGCGGGCTTCTGTTTGAACCTTTTTTATTTATACCCGTATGAAAATGTGTATAATTAATCTAAAAATGTATGACTTTATATCGGCAATTAATCGTCGAAAAATTTTTCGATTGATTGATATTTTAGTCAGGAATATCTATTTAAGGAAATTAAAAAAGTGGATGTTCGTTTGGTAAGCCGAGTTAGAAGATCTACATAAAACAGAAAAAGAACCTTTTTATGTTTCGGATTAAGTGATATTTGAAAAAAAAATTAAAATGTGATTTAATAATTTACATCAGTAAGGGAATATAAGATTTTAGCGTGAAAATGTTTTTCTCCCTTATTTTTTGTCTTTTGAGCAGCTATGTAGATGATTATTATATTGTTGTTTTATTATGTACATTATTGTACTGTATTTTTCTTTCCTGAGCATTAATTTTTCATTTGATTAAAATTTTTTTAATTTAAAACAATAACTATTCGTGATTGAAATTGCTATTGTTTAAAAAGTGTCCGTAAAAGGAAAATGGTATTATTAACTAAATTAAGATGCCAAATTGTAGTAAATCGAATTTGGCATCTGTAATGAGAAAATATATGTCTTTTAATGGAACACGTTTTTAGATATTTTTGCACGTTTTCATAGGAAAAAAACTGGTTTCTTCACTTAAGTACTTAAACGAAAATAGTTGTCATTAGTACAATTTAATAAGTTAGAAATAATTTTAAAATACATAAACTAATTTAGTGAAACTAATTATGCCTTTAGTTACGTATTAAAATAGATGTATTAATTGAAGTTATTTTTGTTAAGAGAAGTACTGCAGTAACTTTATTGCATTGTATAGTAGCGAATACTTTTCCGTTGTTAGAAACAAAAATATCAGTACAGTGATGGTATAATTTTCATAATAAATTATGCTTGAAATTAACGTATTTGTGTAATATTTTTTATAAATATCGATTTATAAAATAATTAACATTAGTTCTCAGTCGAATTTTCACTTCACCTAGAAATAACAAATTGTTTTATCAAGAATATATTATAGTGCAGAACTTTAAAGTTTCATTAGATAAATATTTTTTCAATTAAACTAAGACGTTTTTATCTTCGTTATAAGTGTGTTTGTTGAAGTGTGACTTTATTGTTTTTGGGGTGGACAGATTTATAATGTATTAATAAAATAGAATTGAAGAGTGGAACAAATTAAAATATTCATTGAAGTGTAAATTCTTACAACTTGGTGATGATAGATATAATTTTTATAATCCCAGAACTCGACCTCCTTTTTCATAAACGTTTGAGAAGTCTTATTTCGCATAATAGAAGGTGTAAGAATGACCTGTGTTTCTGAATCTTTCAGATTGAAGAAGCCTTTATTAAGAGGAAAAATGTACATAATTCCAAGATTATATCATTTTCGTAAAAAAAAATTATAAAAAGTTTTGTTTGGTGTGTGGCGACTTACGGTTCAGAAATTTGGATGCTGCTAAAGGGAAGGGAAAAGACATGTTCCCTTCGAAGTGTGGTGCTAGTCCCAAGCCCTACAAATATCTTGGAACTAGTAAAGTAATAGGACGAAGTCCAGAGGGGAATAGAAGACTGCATTCTTTATATATGATCAACAAAAAACCAAATATCTGGTAAAATTATTCATCCTAATGCATCTCATCGGTTAAAAAAGTACGGGGTTAGAAGGTATGATAGGAAGAAAACGATCACGAAGAGTTTTGTAGAACGACATCAAATGCATCGTCCATGTTACCAAAACTAACAGCTGGCTTGGGAGAGGAATTTATTGGAGGATCTTGGTATCCACCGACGGTTGGGTTAAGGAGAGAAGAAGATCTAACCCTAAGAAATATAGCTTTAAATCGTGGTGATAGGTATTTCATTATCAGTGTGATAAATTATAAGATATTTTCAGAAGATTTTAGAATTAGACGATCATGATAAATCTGATATTAAGTGTTTGTCAAGTTCTTGGTCGATGCACAGCCTTTTGAATCAAGATACAACTTCCTGTGATGTTACAGATGTAGCTGTAATTATGAGGATGTAGAAAACAAGTTCGTCTATTCTAAAAGTATGTAGAATTCCGTAATGGATTATTGCATTTGCCCGTAACTGTAAAAATGACCTTTGAATGTAACCTTCAATATTTTTGTGTATATATATATATATTTTTTTTTAAGCCCTTTTTTATGAAATGGTTTTTAAAAAAACAAATATTATATTCATTTTTATATATGTTGCCCGTTGCAAGTTAAATATGGCGTTTTATATGAACGTAAACATTACTCGCGTTCTTAGGTCTGCAACTGTTCTGTTATTTTATTTTTGTTAATTTGTACTGATGGAGTTGTGTTAGAATATGCATGGAATCGCAAGAAAGTATGAAAGTGTATGTAGGAATAGTTGTGTCTGACAAAAATATACGACTCGCTTGCTATAAAGTAAACTTTATAAGCTCGTGTTTTATTCAGTTTGATATTTATAATACACAGTCATGTATATGGGGATAAGTGCATTGTAAGAGTAGTTCTTAGCATTATCCAGTAACTCTGTTCTGTTGTGTAAGGCATCTCGATTTTCCTCTTTTTTTGATATAATATTATTTTGCCTTAAAACTATTAAGTGTTTAGGTTAATCTCGTTTAGATTTTATTGCTGTATTTGGGTTAAACCGCATCTGTATTTAAACATTATCTTGTTTTTAGTTGCTACAAAATAATTGCAAAAAATAACTGCAAAATAACATCAATGAATTTTCATCTTGAATTGTGTGTTTTTCTATTTTTGTTGTTGTCTTCAGTCATTTGACTGGTTTGATGCAGCTCTCCAAGATTCCCTATCTAGTGCTAGTCGTTTCATCTCAGTATACCCCCTACATCCTACATCCCTAACAATTTGTTTTACATATTCCAAACGTGGCCTGCCTACACAATTTTTTCCTTCTACCTGTCCTTCCAATATTAAAGCGACTATTCCAGGATGCCTTAGTGTGTGGCCTATAAGTCTGTCTCTTCTTTTAACTATATTTTTCCAAATGCTTCTTTCTTCATCTATTTGCCGCAATACCTCTTCATTTGTCACTTTATCC
This sequence comes from Lycorma delicatula, assembly GCF_047948215.1. NCBI lineage: Eukaryota > Metazoa > Arthropoda > Insecta > Hemiptera > Fulgoridae > Lycorma > Lycorma delicatula. The sequence continues at coordinate 70,372,377 of NC_134460.1, forward strand.
ACCCATCTGATTTTTAACATTCTCCTATAGCACCACATTTCAAAAGCTTCTAATCTTTTCTTCTCAGATACTCCGATTGTCCAAGCTTCACTTCCATATAAAGCGACACTCCAAACATATACTTTCAAAAATTTTTCCTGACATGTTTTTCTATATAATCTACAATTACATAGCTTCTGATTTAAATATTTTTTAATCAAGGCATTACTTTATTTTAATTTGTTAATATGAATATATTCATTATCACATTATCTTCTAAATTAAACTGTGGTTTACTTGGCATTTCTCCCGCCACCATCCCATTCGGTCGCCCTAAAGCATACGACCAAATGTCATGTGCCACAAACGGCTATTGAGCCTCGAAACATTTTAGCGACCAGTATCCTAAATAGCTCCTAGAGCTTACTTAACAGCGTGAGCGGAATAAGCGCGGTGCCATACATCACCGGCCTACGTGTCCCAACCGCTCACTTGTCATGTATTTGCTAAAATGGGTAGGCGCACCCCGTCAACTACTAAAAATATATATGACATCCATAAATTAAAATTAATTTCGTCTAGACAGCAATTCGCTGCTACGCTTAGGTTGCTGAATGCAAGCAAGTACCTGTCCACCATATAAAAGCGCTTGGAGCCTTAATTGGCTGGTGGTCAGCCATATATATCTCTAGGTTAGCTTCCCACATCAGTGCGGTAGGAGTCTTTTCCCGTTAGCTAAACTGCTGATGTCGTTTGAACAAATCAACCGCATCAAGGAACTCTCAAACGGTCCGACAATGTGGCACTCGCCGCTTGTGAGTGGCCAATTTTCCCATTGATTTCTAAGTTCCAGGGTGGCCCGGTCTCTGGCCACCTCAAGAGCAGGGCAGTCTAACATCAGGTGTTGATTTGACTGGACCTTCCCACAGATGCACATCTCATCGGCTGCCAGGCGGAACTGAAACAGATATTGGTTTAAATTAACATGGTTGGCTAATTTAACCCTTAAAAACGAGTTTGAGGCATACCATCCCCCCAGATCCTGCATAAATTTATACAAGGATATTTCCTTAGTCGTGGTGTGCCATTCCAGCTGCCGTGTATCCATCGCGAGGCCAGGAGGCGGGAGATGGGCAACTGAACGAATTTAGATCCGGTGCATTGTGATCGCCGTTCTGCTCCGGTACTGGCCCGACTCGAAACCGCATCCCAAATACCTCGGCTTCCCGACTTCTTCGCAATTTCCACATGGCTGTCCGAACTATCATCACTAAATCGATCGGGAGAGCCTTTCTCAATACGGTGGTAGCGTCGTAGGAGGTTGTTTTAAAAACACCAGTGCATAGAATTAAGGCTCTGCACTGGAGCCTGAATTATCTTCTAAACCTTAAGATGCATTTGACATATTTTCATGTTTTTTCTAGATCAGAGTACACTTCAGTTATGTAGGGATGATTATCCATCCCTCCCGAAATCTCTCAGGTTTAATGGGGGTTTTATTATTTGCTGGGGATATATATTTACCCTGGATTAGAGTAGCATATTCTTAAAACAGCTTACCAGAGGCGATACTTGGGCTTCCATTACGTCATCCCATGCCGTGCCATCCACCAGAACGTGTGATTTGTACATACATACCGACTGAACATATAAACCGGGCATCCTGATATAAAGTTATTTCCATGTTATACTTTTACATCCTGTACAGTCGATGACATAGTGGAAAAGTATACTAATCGGATCAAATTTTACTTCTCGGGATCTTTCCATGTTTCATGACACAATACAATCTTAGCATTGAAAAATTCCGGAAGGATGTATTAACACGTGTTGTATGTATATTGACCTGTGTTTTTTTTACTTGATATCTCCAGATCTGGACCGATTTTGATGAAATTTGGCACGTTGATTTCCGCATATTAGGCATTATTGATCCTTTATTATTTTAATTATAATTGGTCAATGGATCAGAGACCTTAAAAGGACCTCTTTTGTCCCATACCTCAAAGTTTTACTCGAAAGTTATTTTAAGACATAATTAAATACCTCTTAGGTAGCTAAGATAATTTTATCCCCGGATTTCAATTACAGAGTGGCGCAGAAAAATGTTAAATAATTAGAAAAAATGAAGTAAAGTTACTAAACCTTATTTGATTTTTAAAATATGTTCTACAAGAGAGGAAATTTCAGTATATTACTTTTTAAAAATTACTTCGCTTAAGTGCTGACAATTTTTGCGTACGCATTCAGTAAGTCGATTCTGAAAATTTTACATAGCGCGGCGCAATGTGCTTTCCAGGATTTTGGCGATTTCCTCTTCAATGTGTGTATTGAGCTGGGCAACGTTTCTTGGTGTAGTCTGGCACACAACGCTCTTCAGATGACCCCATAGAAAGAAATAGCAGAGTGAAAGGTCTGGAAACCGGAGCGGTCAAGCTATGTTACAGACCTTGAAATTATGCGATCCCGAAAAAAATGTCTCACCGCTGCCGTAGACTGTCCGGCAGTGTGTGAGGTAGCTCCGCCCTGTTGAAACCAGGTTTGCTGAAGGTCAAGATTTGAAAGAGCGTAAAATGTTTTTAGCATGTCGACATAACGTTGAGCCGTCACAGTGACGGCAGAGCCTTCTTCATTTTCAAAGAATTAAAGACCTATCATCCCACCACACGAAACCGCACACCATACAGTAAGTTTAGCACTACGTAACGGACGCTAGTGAAGCTGAGCAGAGTTTGTTCCCAGTAATGGAAGTTTTGCTTATTCACGTATCCACTTGACGGAAATTCAATAGGCTTCATCTAACATCCAAATATTTTCAATGAAGTTAGTTGAAGATTTTCAATGATCGTTAGGTTTCAGTTCTTCGACAGTTTGAATCTTGTAAAGATGAAATTTCAGGTTATGGAGTATTTGCACGCTCCGACGCCCGAGCTCAAATGACGAGGTAATTTTCCGCACCGAACGACGAGGACCCTGTACCATTACAGCTTTCTCCGCCATCAATGTTTTCTGCCGTACGTACAGACGGTAACCACTAGATTTATTTTGCAAAGCCGAACCAGTCTCTTTAAAATTACGAACCCAAGTTTTTACTGCGTGTGAAGAAGGTATACTTGACCGCGAGGCGGGATCTCATTGTGTCGCCGAAACACCCTGTGCAACTGTCACCATGTCGGTAAAACGCCCTTACGGCAACCACATTCTCTACACCATTTCACTGTTCCATTACAACTAAATGGTTGTTACTGCTGTACATTTTAACATCCTTCCTCCACTTATGGTACATCTACAGGATAACATCAAATTCAAAATTTCCAGTTTCTCTGCGTCACCTGTTGTATGATGAAGGCAAAGTCCTCATTATAGCCAGTCTCAAACTCTTAGCCGACGTTTTTCAGATCTCTTTCTTATATTAGGATTTTTTTTAAATTTATCCCATGCTTCTTTTATCACAAGATTATCCGATTCTTATGTACATTTTCTTCATCTATGTCGTTGATATGATTATTTTCTACAATTCTTTTTATGAATTTTCCATTTTCATGACGTATTTCCATATTTATCCGCTTGTAGATTTAATTAAACTTACAAAAAAGTAAACCTATTCTACATCGTGCTTATATCATCTGTTGATTCGAAAAGTTTTCCTATTTTTATACGATACAGATAGTCTTAAATTTCTTAGGATTACGCTCGCGTCTTTGTAGTTTTTGACACTAATTGTTCATTTTATATTTGTCCTATAATAAGACAGTCAGTAGTATATGCTAATTTTGTTGCTGTTTAACGGTTCTTATATTTACAACTGTTGTAATTAAGTTAAACTTTGTGACCAAAATGAATCATCATATTCAGTTCTTTAATTTTTCTCTTAGGGGATTAGCAAATTGAACGTTGATTTAGTTGTCGGTTGTAATCTTACCTCATGTCTGTAATTTAAAACGCTACTTTCTAAGATTTAGGTGTTATAGATGTATTAGGATGTAAAGAATGTAGTTTACTGTTCTGTCCAGATTTCCCTAGTTGCTTTTTTTTTTTATGAAACCTGTTTGAAGCAATTTTTTTATCAACGTCTGTTATATAAATATAAAAACCCTAGTAGGTTCATTCATATTATTATTTTTTCTTAACTTCCCGATTACTTAGTAATCGTTAACTTAATATTGTTTATCATTGAAAATAAAATATTTTTAATTTTATTTTATTTCTTACAGGATTAAAATCCTATAAATAAAATTTTATTTCTTATATTAAAATATTTTCTATTTTATTTTATGTGTAATTTTTATTTTATTACTATAATTTTATTTTAATATCCTCTCTTTTATTTATTGTTTCTCTTATTTGTTTCAGGTATGCATTTTAAACAACTTAACTTCAGTCAGCGTTAATTTGTAAGTAATGATATTTTAATTTTAAAAAACTGAAGAGAAAATAATTAGTTCGTTTTAATTTCAGCTTAAACGTAATGAATCGTTGAAATTTTATGATGATTACAGTTAATAGTAATAGATTTTAGTTTTCATTTTGTAAAACATTGGTTGTTGAATTTACCCCACGAATTAGATTGCTTTTAACCGTTATGTTGTTTCGTCCAATCGATCATATCTCTGCGACTGTCAGTGCCACTTAATGCAAATGTTAAATTCAACCTAATGTTGTTCTTCTTTTAGTAACAATAAACTATCAAAACGTGTTTATTTTTGTTATAAAGATGTTTCATTAATAATTATTATTTCTAATAGTTTTTTATTTAAAAAAAAAAAAACAAAAAAAAACTATAATTAAGTTGGAAGAGGTCTTATGATGGAAAAATTTGTAGCATAATCTTTTAGGGATGAGTTGATTGACCACGCATTAGAGTATTTTCTGATTAGATAACTTTGTAATACTGAGATGCATAGATACAATTGTAAAGAGAAATATTAAAGTATAAGATTTTCAACTGAAGATGAAAGATATAGTAAATACGTTTTACGTAGAACTGAAAGGTGCTAAGAATATCATCAAACATATTAAATGATTTTTGATCCAAAAAATGAATGACAACGAATTTTCATGAGTTTCTGTTAACGCATATTAATTTTGGTTGAAGGGTTAACATTGTATTATAGTGAATTATTTGTTTGTTGTGTATCCGTATTTATTACTTTTGGTTTAAAATATTTGAATTTCACCATCCGGATTTTTTTTACCGAATTTAAATTAATAAAATAGTGAAGATTGAAACAGAAGTTAAGTATTATTAGTAAGTTTTTTATTTTTAACAATTTTCCTCCGATTTTAAAAGTGCAGAACTATTTATTACATTGTACATAATAATTTATTTCAACTCATCCCAACTTATGTCGCAAATGTAATATAAATCATTCTGGAAATAATTCATTCATTGGGATTAAAATCGTGAAAATGAGCCTTTTTTTGGCAGTTTGCTAAAATATTAATATTTCTCTTCCCTTTCCATCTTTATTCATTTCTTTTATAGATTTTGTTCTACAAGTTTCTCATATTTAGAAAATTTAATATGTTTATTTCCAGGAAAACTCATTTTAAAGTTATTTTCTGTTATAATAATATTTAAATTTAAGATAATTACAAGCAATGAAGTATGTACGATTTTGTATTGGTGTCAATTATTATTTAATATTACAGAATAATAACTACAAATATTTACAAAAAATGAATATTTCAAAATTTTAACATTAGCATATTTAATTAAGAAAAAAGTCTCTTTTTAATTATATGCAATTTTTTTCACCGATTTCATCTTCCACTTCAAAAGCGTGGCTGATTCTTAAAAGAAAAAAAAATTGCTTCCTATTTAGATCATTAATTTAGCTGCTTCTTTCTTGCAGCGTCGAACCATAAATGTATTTTCTCAATTAAATCCGATTTAGGTGACATCTTTAACTATCTGCGATTCTTTCTTTTTTTCTCTACATTGCCAATTCTTTCCTTCTGTTCTGTCTTAAATCTCCTTCCGCCTTGTTACAAAACCTAAATTCACCAACCGTCCTTCTTTTCTTCCACTTGGCCTATCAATAGCACATGCGACTCCTTTCGGCGAAGGGAATAAATTGCTGCCTCCAATAACTAGGATTTCCATCAGGCGCATTCGTGTCAGACCGAAAAGGTCTAGCAGTATAGGGAGAAAGACGCAAATACTTTACCATTCCCCAAGTATAACCAAAGTAATGGTACTTCAATTTCATTTATAAGGATCGGTACGCAATTCACAATTCCGTCCACAAACAAAACTAATATATAACCGCCATTAAGTATAAAACAAATACTCGCCTAATATTTGGAAAACCTATCATTAAGAGATTGTTATCTAGGCGATGAATAGCCGGATATGTTTCCGGTTACATATCCTTACGTTCCGATTCACGTAGTGGAGTCGTTTTAAAGACACGCCTCAACATGTTTTCATTTTCCCTCCTATTAGTAAAGATTTGACGAACCAAACACAACGGCCTTATTGAAACGGCAACGGTCGCAAAATAAAATGGAAACGGGAAAATCTTCGTTTTAAAACAATTAGAAGTTGCAGGTGAAAAACGGCTACGGTAAAATTACTTCGAGATAATGTCAACGTTGTAATAACATTCAGTGCAACACCTTACGGATCCCAAAATGTTTTGGCCGTGCATTCTAAATAATTTTGTTTTATTAGAATAATTTTTAATAAAACTTTCATAAATGTTTCAAAATAGGTGGCGAATTCACGAAGATATAACTAACTACAAGACTAAACGAATATTTGTATAGAATTACAGTCGCAAAGAAACTAACAACGACCTTGCAAGACACAATAAATGTTTTTTTTTTTCTGCAACCGTTGATCGAATTCTTCTTCGTTTTTGCCGTATTTGCTGATCAAGTGTTCAAACGATTCCGATGTTAGTCTTTGAGTGAGCTTCACCATCTAAATCTGTTCCGATTCCATTCTGATTTGTACATTCCTAATTTTTGTTTTAAATATCAATAAAAATTACTTCAGGCTATACAATATGTCATTACATTATTACAATTCGAAACTGTAACATCTATCTACGCAATCGTTTTGTTTAAAAATTATCCACTGACTTTAACTGTTAAACTAACAACGGGACGATCAAAGGAAGTTCCTCTTCAAATTTCTAAAAAAAGAATCATCGAAATCGATCCATCTAATATTTAAAAGTATGCTTTAGGCGTTGTTTTGTATATTTGTTGTATATATATATATTCGCTTTCTATTTATAGGCTTTTTAAGGTTTACGATATGTATTATTTTCGAACCGAAGTTTACGATATGTAATTTTCGAATTATGTAATGCGAATAATCTTATCTCGTGAAACACTGAATACTCAACAACTTCTCGTTTGGATTTTGAAAACTGTTAGGTTAGTTTGTTTGACAGCAATAAATTTACCGGAGATGGATCACCAGCTTAGTCTTGTCTGTCATGGTGGTTTCTCATTTTCCCCTCTTGCTCACTTTACCGCCTTCCCACTTTGAGGACGTTAACTGGATTATGATTTACAGGATTTAGAACGAATCTTCCAAATTTTTCTGTGATGATAAATTTTATTTTATTTGTTCCGGCTTAAGTTTTCTTAATTAATATTATTTATTAATTAATATAATATATTAATTTTATAATTAATTAATTTATAATATAATAATTAATTCTTAATACTAATATAATTTTAATAAAAGCTCTGAACGTTTTTGTAATTGTTTAATTTAGATGATGCAATCATATAATCGTGACTAATTATTGTTGTGCACTTATTATTCTCGCTTTCTGATGTAATTTCAGTTAAATAATAAAATAAATATGATTGATTTTGTAGTTTTTCACGCATTAAATGCGATTCTCTTTAGTACCTCAGATATTTTTTTCGTATAAATTTTTCAACGAAAGTAGGCATCAGTGAAGTAGAAAAGACATGTAAAGTTGGTGGAAGTAAAAACAACATTCTTTACGATGTTTATGTTCCGTAGGAATGATAAAACTTGGGAAAACTTTTATAAACTATGAAATTCCCACTTCGCAGTATACAGTCCATCAGTCGCATGCGATTGCAAACGAGACGATCGTATAGCATAATGTGTGAATAATGTGATCGTTTTCTATTAATCTGATGCGGTAAAAATTTGATTAAAATTCTAAAAAGATTTTAAGTATCATAACAGTTACGTTTGTAGGTGACGTGATACGAGTTAAAATGACGTACCCGTTTTCAAGAATAAAAAGCCCCACGTCAGGTTTTCTCGGCTTCTCTTCTAAAAAGTGAAGTGAATTTCCGTTACCGTCTTCATCGAGCAGTATATACTGTTAGGTAACTGCATGCCGAACAAGTCTATCGAAACGAACGTGTTAAATTAGCTCTTCAAGTAACATCTTCGCTTTGTTCACCGCGTAGGGTGACTATATAGTGAACATCCTGACTTTCGTAGAAAGCAGTCCTGGTACTTCTTATATTTCAAGTACTTTACACGCATTACAGCTATAAGAGAGATTGGGGCAAGTCGTATAAAGCGACGAATTAATGTTGCTTTTGTTGTAAAAGGGCGGTGGGCTGTGTATACATTACTTTACTGTTTAGTGTAAAAGAAAGATACGGTAATTAATTGTTTGATTCGTTTGATAGAATTAAGGTCACAAATCACCAATCCCTTTAAAGTAACGTTCATAGATTTTTCTTTGTAATCGTAATTAGTTTGCGGTGTTATTTGTAGCTTTTTTAAATCTATATAAGCTGAAATTAATCTCCCTTTTTTGTGGCATTGATTGGGCATTAGACGTCAGGATGCGGTAAAATTACTCCCAACATTTGCAGCGATTTATGAGAATCAATTTGTTTAACATGATTTCGGCTGTAGTTTAAAATTATCTTAACATTTTATCATTAATTTTGTTATTATGACAATTTATAAAAGGCTTCAATTGAATTAACCTGAATTACTTTAAAGTTTAAGAAAAAATTTATAAGGTCAGAGAAGGTAAAATCATTATTTTAAAAGAAGTATAAAAAATTTGGCATATATTTTCTTTAAAAAAAAAAAAAATCTTGAAAGGTAAATTATGCCCCCGTATTGGTGCCGAAAAATATGAAAAAAATTAATCTTTCCAGACGCTCCAAGTAGCAGAAAGAAAATTATTATATAAAAACAAATTATATAAATGATACAAGCAGTTCGATTAGGAACGTTGCTCATGTAGAATTTAGTTGCCAATTGTGCGGTCTTAAGCTCCATCTACGATGTACTACGTTGTGTCGTTCGGTTGTCGTGTATCTACAAGGGATTGAATACAATGCAGACGTATTCAAACCATTTATGCAGTATCATTCGATAATTTTGTCGTTGTGGTTTACAGGGCTATCCTCTTACTCGTAGTAACCAGTTAAGAGGGCTACAATATATGAACAGGACGATAGATTGGTAATTTATTTTCATACTTAAAATGTTTTAATTTTTTCCAATGTATTATTTTTTATTAAATCTTATAGGAAAATAAAACAGGAGTTGTCTGTTTATGAGGTAAAGAAGACGGAGTGTATTTTAGGATGCGTCCTCTGAACATTACAAGAATAGGATAATTGAAATAAATAGATAAATTAATAAATAAGTAAGTAAATAGATAAATTTATTCGAGGTGGGGCACTACTGCCGATCTTTCGGCTTGTGATCACCCGACCGCATTGCATAGATATGTAAAACAACAGACGATAACCACAAATTTGCAATCGAACGACGTAATGTAGTGAATAAATGTGTCTATAAAACATCGGCTCAGATAGATAGCTTGTGGTTTTAATCTGAGCGACCTTCAATAACGGTTCTTACAGTGTGTATGTATCTAGAAAGGGAAGCTTAACGAAACAGTAGAATGTACACAGCGCTTTATAAAAGTGTGGGTGGCATTATGAATGTTGAATTAAAAGATAAGTGGGGTAAAGATAAGAAAGTCGGATTGCATCAGACTAGTCGAGTCAAGATGACGACTATACTATGACCTATACGTTTTGATTTGTAATTTTAAAAGCTTACGTACGTGGCTTAGCATTTAAGTCACGTAAGTGAAGAGCGGTAAATATGAAATTCGCTATTTCAGCGGAACAGTAATAGAAAACTGATGAATATTAGTTTTTCTGATTATTTGTTATAATTTTTATTTTTTAAAGCGATAAAACTTTTTTGTTGCTTTATTTAAAGATTTCATTATGAAAAGACAGGAGCCGAAAAATATTTATTAAATTGTGATTGTGTTTTTATCATCATAAAGTACTAGTATAAAACTCGATCGAGAGGAGTTGTGTGTAATAATTTTGTTTCTGCATCATGTATGTTGTAATAGTACACTGATACGCGTTTGCTGTTGGTGTGAAATAAAGAAAGTGAATTTTTATTCATATTCGGCGTATTTTTGATTAAAGCACCTATGTATGTTTATTGCTGTTTTATTTGATTTTGTGTAAAAACTAAATCAAATAAAAAAACATTTAAAACATGTCTAATGTAATAATATAATACGAGTAACATCAGTTATTTTGATAACGATTTTACGTCACATACTCTTACGTATATTGGGTTATTACCATTTTTATTGTTCGGTACTTAATGCTGTTTGTTTCGTCAAACTGATAATTTACCATCTTAAGTATTGTATGTCTTTTATTGTTATATTTTTCTAGAATTCTTTTTCATAAAATAATCCATTTTAGATTTGTCATAGAATGTTCTTCAAACTTTTAAGGGATTATATTTTAATGCCACTTGAACTTTTAAATTTTAGATTATTAAAATTAAGAAATAATTTAACTTTATTAACAATTTTGATGAAATAAGCTTTGTTATTACTGTTGTTATCATTCGAATTAAGATCACGAGATTTCAATCGAGTTATACTAGTTCAAGTTGGTATTTATAATTTACATTAAAAGTAATTTTTTTGTTTATTTAAAGGAAAACATAATTATCTTTTTTTGTAATATTTTAAATATTAATAACAATTACGCAAAAATATTGTATCTGTAATTTATTTATACAAATGAGCTTTGTTGTAAAGGGTAAGAGGGAAAATAAAATTATGGGTTTTTTTAATGAACTTTTTGGAGAGAAGTGGTGTTACTTTCGATCACACGGTTGGATTCTGGTGGAGGGGGGGGTTGTAATTGAATTTACGTTTAAAGTATGAGGAGGTCGAAAATACCATTAATTTAAAATGCATTTCTTTATATACTAGTGCGCGTGCGCGCGTATATATATATATATATATATATATATATATATATCTTACCCTACTAAAGGGCATTTGCATGTGTGTGCGTCCCCGTTAGATGAGAACCTGCGTATTTGATCGAATATACTGCCCGTCAAAAAATCATAAGATTTTTTCTTAAATGCTTATAAACAAAAAATAACAGTAGTAATAATTATAAAATAAATTAGTATATTTTACTACTGTAATTCATTCATTCAATATCGTAGCAGATCTTAAAACACTACTATTTTCGTTACAAACAAATCGATACTGAAAATATTTAACTAAGGGTGCTTAACTGAACGATGAACCCTTTTTTCGCTTATCCTTGATCAATTTTCATCATTAAAAGAGAAAAAAATTTATACAAGAGGTAATCAGTGTTGGACATTCCGAGACGCCGCCATTCCGAGATAATAATGTCATTCCGAGACGCCGCCCGCGAGGGTATAGCTACGGAGGAATCTCGTAAGCACTCCGTGCAGCTAGTATATATATATATATATATATATAGGCCTTGTATAAAATTTGTGGCTCGAAAATCTCCCAAAACTACTAGACTAGTTTCATTGAAATTTAGAAAACCTGTATTAGTGTACCTGAAGTTTTGCACGTGAATATTTGATGAAAATTGGCAGTCTTTCTTGAGTTACGCTCGGTCTAAGGTCGAAAAAGATGTTGAGTTTATGTTAACTCTTTATTGGTGTATTTTTCTTATGCGCATATGCGAGTCACAGTGGTGAGAGAGTTATGCTTGTGTGCAGGGTCTACCAGTTATTTTTAATTATTTCATCAAGTTACGGTTATAATGATTTTTTTATAAACAGAAAATATATTTTGATATTAAAAAAAAAATTGTCTTCTTTTAGTATACTTTGTAATTTGTATTTTGTATATTTCTTACCCAAAAAATTATACAAAATATATTTTACAAAATAAAATAATGAATTGTCGTGTCTTCTTCTCTAGAACTGCGCAATTTTTTTTTTTTTAATTCAAGACAGAATGTAGTTTCATATTACGGTTTTTCTTTCGATTGCAATTTACGCTTTTATTGGGTAGGTGGTTATTAAAAATATAACGCGATTATGGTTATAATATCAAATTTTATTTTAAATATGTATTTTAATGTGTTTTTAATCAAGGTATTTATAAAATAAAATTTAAGACTGAGTGATTGTGGACAATTAATTGTGAAATATGGGATTAAATATCAATGATTTTTTAAAAATTATTTTACATTAGTGTGATATTCATTTTTATTCCAATAAAAATGAATTATGAATTATGTTACATTACGTTAATTAAAAAAAAAAATCAATTATTGTAAATGTTTTAATAATACGGAAATAATAATGAAATAATAAAAAATAATTATATTATAACATAATAAATTATGTTATAATTAAATACGGAACGGTTTGTTTGTAAAAAATGTAAATGGACTGCTGCGATTATTTATATCAAATTAATCGGTTTTTGACTTGAGTATACGTATTACGACTAATAATTTAAATTCTTTTATGATATGAAGTCTGTTTAAATAAATAGAGCAATCTTTCTGTAAAAAAAGACACATTTTTATAGTCATTGTACATTTTTTTGTAGTTTTTTTAATTTGAATTTGGAAATAAACCTTATTTCCTTTCTGGGTATTGTTTGTTTAAAACTGGTGGTTAGTAATATTAAAGTATAATCTTATGTGGTGGATTAAACGTACAAGATTAGTAAATTAAAGATTCATTACATACTCTGTGTCATTGAATTAGATTTGAATTAGTAAAAATGGATTGACGATGTTAACAAAACGGCAATTTACTTACATATTTTAATAACAATAATACGAGTAATAATAATCTTTATTGTTTCTATAATAGTAATAATTATAGAATGATATACATTTTTCAAGGTAGTGTGTTATGCTGGATTAGTAATTTTTAATTTTATCAGTGAATAGCATTTTTTTGTTACTATATTTGCGAGGACATCAAAATAATGATCAATGTACATTAATTTTGTATTACGTATTTGACTTTGTTATTTTTGTTTGATGACATTGATTGTTTGTTATTGTTATTAAAATAATTTGTCGAATAGCCCGATCATTGTGTTTGACGAGTGAGGATATTTTTATTGTGCATTTAATAAATTAAAAGTTAATTTTTATTTAAGTAAATCGTTTTAATTTATTTATGTTGGAATAAATTTATTTGTGATTGATATTGGAATACTTTTGTTTGATATTAGTTGTGTTGCCTGATAATTGTACATTCTTTTAATTTAAAAAGATATATTTGAATGTAAATGAATTTTTATAAGTTTAATTCAAATAACGAAACTGGAAAAACCCCCAATTATCATGAAATTGATCTAAAAATTAGTTATTCTTTCTCTGTACAAAAAAAAAAATAATTTTATGTGTATACGTATTTTTAATCTTAATCCAAAACCTGTTCCATTTATTTACAAAGAGAGATAACCACTAAATTGTTAAATTGTCGGTTGACAGCATATTACAGCCTTGCTTTTTTAAAGTATTATAAAACTTATTAGCTATAACATTAGTGACATTGTTAGAAAGTGTGTTATGTTTTATTTATTTATTTTTTAGTTTTGATTGACCTATTTACAGAAAGATTGACTACAAAAGAATCTTATGAAGGATTTGTGTTTCATGATGTAGTAAAGTAATTGGAATAATTAAAGAAAATTGCTGCTATTTTTATGAACTAGAAATTATTTGATGTAGTTCTTAACTATTCTCGCTTGCTTAACTCTCGACTTCGTTCAATAGTTGAAATAAAAAAAAAATTTCAAAGAAGTACCGATTGATGTGGATTTATTGCGAATACAAATACATATTTATATGAGCATTACGTAAACAAACGTCGTAGAAGGAATGCCCTAATAATTATTTATTATTAATTTCTTGATTCAAGACTTGGTTCGGTTTGGAATGAGTTATCAGAAACTGACCTCTGAAAATAGGGCCGAAGAATTTAAAAAGAATAAATTTACACATTGTTGAATAAAACCTTTTTCTTTTTTTTTAAAAAAAAAAGATGAGGCTATCATTAAGACATTTGTATTTTTATGTAACCTTTAGATTACTGTATTTGTAGTTATGTACAAATTAGGGAGAAAACTTAATATTTTCGTAAATTTTGTTTTCAAATCTAAAAAACAGTGCTGCACAAGATTATTCTGTTATTTACATTAATTAACATTTTCAATATTTTACTCAGTTTTGTCATGGGAAATTATAGTAAATTATATTTGAAATTCACTCTGGTAATCTGTAATACGTGGATAGGTGTATTAAATGTGGACTACCAGTTGTTAGCGCTGATATTTTTTTTTTTTTACTCAGCAACACTACATTATTGCCTATCGTACAAATACAGAAAATTGCCCACGTATGGTAAATCAGCTCCACACAGGTTCGTATCGTTCATTTCATGCCAACTTCTCGTTATTATAAAAAGGTAATGATTAATTTTATTCACAGCATCTTACTAGATGATTACTTGTAATGAACTTTGTTTATTTAAATTCATTACTTTCTAGTTTTTTCATGTTGTTAACAATTTAGAAAAGTAGTGTTTATTTATAATAACAACAAAATTTTAAGTTATTATTGAGATTATTTATTGAAGAAAATATGTTTTCTTCTTATGATATTTTCTTTATTTTTCATATTATTATGGTAATTTCCTTTTTATCATATTTTCTTATAGAGGAAAAATGTTTATTTTCTTCTTCGAGACCTAAATAGACAAACGAAGATAATTTGTTGGGAAAATGTGCTTATTGGTTTAGTATTGTATACATGGCTGAAATTTTGTTTGTACAAAGACAACAACGTTGCGTGCTACTTTGTTGAACGGTGTATTTTCTCTCCTGTCTCCTGTGTTAAGTTAGTTAACCGACAACTACGCTTCCAGATGTCTGTAGTTATAAAATTTTCTATGCTTTATAATAGAAAATATAATAAATCTTTATTTGAATAAAAGCAGGCGGAGGACTTTTCAACGAACTTTCATATAATTGTTATGTATCTTTATACGTAAATATACATGTGATACTTTGTCAGTATTGTAAATTTTTATTTATATTTAAGAAAAAGTGTGAATTTCCTAACGGATAATCTTTGAATTACAAATTTATTTTACGGCTTAACTTTTAAAATAATGCGCTGTAAGTAGTAAATTTTAAATTCTAAATAAAATAGATTTATTTTGCTGAATTTCAATAAAAAGAAATCTCATGTATCATCATTTTTAGATATTATATCTAAAAAATTATGTCGATTGGTTTAAGATGAAAATTTCTTCGAGGGCGATCCAAACAGTAATGAGACTACAGCTGTAGTTCGAAAAAACGTTAATTCTAAATGTTCCTTTACATGTTTATTTTCGAAATAGTCTCCCACAATGCTTTCTGCGTTTGATCCGCTTTTCAAATAAAATCCAGGTCATCTTTCGAAAGCTCTTTGCATTTCGTCACAGCTTTTTTGACCTTTGCTCTTTCGATTCTTTTACCTCTTGGAACAGCCAGAAGTTGGTGGAACTGAGCTGTACAGTGGGTGTTTTAACAGTTTTAGTTTTTTCTATTCAAAAATTCCTAGACTCTCTGATCGACATGGAGGTCGCATTATCGTGATGCTACAAAGTTCTTCGATTTTTTCCAGGGCGTTTTTTTTTCTTAAGTGAATCAGCATGATCTTCATCACATTAATGTATCAGAGAAAATTTGCAGTCGTCCCTGCAAGTACCTGATGTTGGTATATGAATCCTTCGTGATAAAAAAAGTGATCACATGACTAAATGATCACGCACCTGTCCTGCGTGCAGTTTTTCTTTTTACGGAGGCGGTTAAGAATTTCACTTCCATCGGGAGCTTTGTTGTGTCATCTGAAGTTCATAATGGAACATCAAGACCGGTCAACGTTACTACATTATGCAAAAAGTGTGTTTCTTTCTTGTGTTAAGCCAACAATTCTTCGCAAACGAATATGAGGTATTCAGTTTTTTTTTCCTTTTAGTCTCCGGGAATTACCGTTCAGGTAATACTTCAGAGGATAGTGAGGATGATGTATGAGTGTAAATAAAGTGTAAGCTTGTACAGTCTCAGGTCGACCATTCCTGAGATTTGTGGTTAATTGAAACCCAACTACCAAAGAATACCGGTGTCCACTATCCATTGTTCAAATCCGTATAAAAGTAACTGCCTTTACTAGGACGAACGCTGGAACTCTTGACTTCCAAATCGGCTGATTCGGAAGACGCGTTCACCACTAAACCAACTCGGTGGGTTGAGGTACTTTAGTCAGATGTTAAGAGCCGCAGAACCCAACAATATTCATATGCATCCGCTAGCGTAAAATATTGTATGCACTACTATTAGAGGTGGGTAGCAGTTCCCCCGACTGTCGCACACCAATACGACGATCTTTTTGAACGATGAGGCTCGCTGTGTTAATCGACGCACACGGTAACCCGCTCTTGCCATGTCTTCCACGATCTCTCGTCCGGCCAAAAGTGTGTCTTCCCGACTGAAACATTTTGTATGTAACACACATACACTTAATCTTCATTGAATATTTCTTTTATCAACATTTCGTACTTTTTGGAAGCTATTTACTTTTTTAACTGACAAAACTGAGTCGCGAAACGTCGATCGTTATTTTTCATATGGTAGGTAATTACCCAACACGCTTTACGCGAACGATCACGGACACCCACCGATTACAACAATCAATTTCAAATCGACACGGGAAGTAGACAATGCATCTGGGTAATTGTACGAATTTAGAACTGTCACTTAGCGCGCTTTAAATTAGCATTATTATTAAGTTATTATTAGCATTAGCATTAAGTTTAAAATATTTAATAGGACACTATTTTTAATATGGTGTTTTGTAATATAATTTACCTTTTGAAGCACCACGCCGATTTCGTTGGACATTATGAAAATATCGTACCCTTAAGATGATTTTTGCTAAAAACAGAAACGCGCAATATATATTTGTGCATTTCTGCTGAAATCGCCTATCTGTCTGTTTTATACACTTGTAAGGACGCGAGACATAATTTACAATTCGGATTTTTTATAGCCTTTAGTTATACGACTGTGCAACATTTATAGTTTGAACTTAGGTGGTTTAAACCTACCCGCAGGGTTGATCTAGTGGTGAACGCGTCTTTGCAAATCAGTTGATTTGGAAGTCAGAGTTCCAGCGTTCAAGTTCTAATAAAGACAGTTATTTTTATACGGATTTGAATACTAGTTCGTGGATACCGGTGATCTTTGGTGGTTGAGTTTCAACTAACCACACCTCAGAAATGGTCGACGAGAGACTGTACAAGACTCCACTTCTTTCGCTCATACATGTCATCCTCATTCATCTTCTGAAGTAATACCCGATGGCAATTCCCGGGGGCTGAACAGGAAAAAGGAAGATGGTATAAACTACATTTTTAATTTTTGAATCCCTCAAATACCAAAAGACTGTTAATTGTTTTACTTTTATAAAAGCTTGAACTGAATACCCTCTCCCCACTTCCTCACATCCACCTTCTACTCCCCCTCTTCTCATCATCGCCCCTAACTTTGTGTGTGTCCGCACTTATTAATATTTTTTTTGCTGTGTAGTTTTATCTTGTTTTCCATTATAGTTATTCAATATAACTATTGTTATCGCATATTATATCATATACCTCATACCTAGTACAGAAAATACGTAATTCAATTGCGTGTTCCACATGTCAGCATAAATTTAATAATAGTTCTATTAAAAACTGTAGTTTCCGATGTATTAATGATTTTTAGAATTAGGTCATCATGGATAATAAACAGGTTTTTTTAAAGTTTAGTGTCTTTTTCTAGTATATTATATACATAAATGTTACTTTGATTTGATAAAGATTGGGATAGTGAAATAACCTCGCATTCAGTTCAATAGATACTATATTGAATGTAAGAACATCCCCCCCAAAAGCTACTAAAAAAACTACTAAATTATATAAGGTTTCTCTAGTACAGAAGTAATTAATGTGCTGTTTCTAATAAAATATTTTTCACCTGACGTGAAAAATCCATGGGAGTTCATGGCATGGCGTTTTCAAATTATAATAAAATGGAAAATCAAGGAAAAAAGAGAAAAACCTTTTTTTTAGTTTTTGTAATTAAGTGGCAAAACACTTACTATTCAACATATACTCAGATTAAAGAATGAATTTTTTTTACATTTATTCTTTACTAAAGATCGAATAATAAATCAAGCGAATTAAATTCCTTTCAAAAAATAGAATCGTATTTTGTTGAGTGAAACTCTTCGGTTTCCTAATGTAACTGTACCGTCGGTTACAAAGATTGTGCGTAAATAATATTAGGTGAATTCCAACAAATTTTTTCTGAGGGAAATCTTAAGATTGATAAATTCCACAGTAAATCACGTGAATTCCTTCAGCAGTTATAATTGAGAGCGACACAATAATTATTTGATTTGTTTGGTTTAATTTAGAATAAAGTTCGTTTTAGACACGGCAATCAATACCGTAGAAGTTAATTTAAGTAAGTATATAATTAACAAGTCTAGAAACTATAAGAGGTAAACGAAATCGAATGTGGAACGTTTAACGTCCATATTGAGGCTAATTTTAAATTCGCCGATCAATATTTGATTGCCAGTCCAGTCTGCAAAAAACAGGAAGGTAATTTTGTTTGATTTCTTTTTTTTTAACAGTAACAAAAAGTAAATAACGCACAGCGAAGAAAATGTGTTATTTACAGAGCAAATAAAAGGAATATTTTTCTGTAATCTAACGTCTAGAAAAAGAAAACCGAATGGATTAAAAAAGATTTTTCAAACAAATAAGTAAAGTCTGTCGCTTAGAAATAATAATGAAGCTTCCTAATGAGAATTAGATTACCAGATCTGCCATTACAAAAATATATACGGTTCTTTTACAGTTTTTTTCTCTCTTAGTAACTGTGTAGACATTTTTAGGAAAGTTGTTTTAGTTTACAGCTTTATGTTTTAACGATTAACAACATTTTTTTATTCTATATGTCCAATTTTCTGCTCTCTTTTTGTCGTTATCTCTGGATGGTTGCGTGAATATGTTATCCGTAATAATTACGACATATGTACAATAATGTATTTATTAAAATATATTCGGCTATTTCCCATTGTATTTGGTAGCACATAGTTAAAATTTCATATATTTTATTTTAAAATTATGTAATCTTAACTGTTTTTTTTATATTAGAACCATTATTGTTGAGTCGACGCGACGCTCAATTTATAACGTTTTAATCAATATATTAAAAAAGAAAGAAAAGTATTTCAATCTAGTAGAGTTACAATCTACAATAAGTTGTGATAATTGCTGAGTTATTGTAAAATAAGCATATAAAAAAAAAATATATATATATATATATATATATATATATATATATATATATTGTTCTTATGAGGGGGTGATCGATCCATCAACAAAGCCCATATTCTAGTAAAAAACTACCTTACATATAGGAGATAGTGTTTTCTGCAAAGAAGAACTATTGAAAATGAAAAAAAGAAAAGATAATTACTTATTTCAATATTCATAAACTTATTCCCTTAAAAAGTCATTCATACCGATTCATCCGTTAGAATTAAAGGGGGTGCAGACAAAGGATAAACGTAGTGAATAAAAATGAAACGCGCTTACCGCTTCTTTCGAGTTTTTGAGAGTAAAAATAACATAGAATAAAACAATGAAAATTATTTTAAAATATTTAAAACGAAAAATTATAAAATAAAAGTTTCGGGTTAAAAATTCACGATCGATATCATATCAGTACTTCTTTAGTTCAGATTTTTTACGCGTGTTCCATCAACAAAACCAACTGTATAAACTAGAATAATTATGAAGCGATGTAAGTGTCGATTTAAATATGCACGGCTTTGACGAAAGAATCAGATTTTCGTAGTTGATGGCGTTAATATTTAGAAAGAATGTCAAACCAAAGAACACTCATAAAGATTCATTTTCGTATTCCTCAAGGAAAAGGGGAACTTGGACGACCTCGTAGAAGATGGCAGTATTGCAAAGAATATCGATTGCGGTAGTTGTACGGTGTATTTTTTAATGATTTTTTAAAATATTTGCATGTTTGATGTGGCTTAATAAGAATAACTTTCTAGTTTTCCGTGTTTTCTTTTTAGTATTATTATTGAAGGAAAATAAAAACATACTTAAATGTTTAACGTTTTTTCTAGTCTTATTTCCTGCTTATTAATATCATAATTTACAGACTACTAGATTTTCATAACTGTTTGTGCTTTTAGGGTTGTTAATCATTCTGTTTTTATGGGAATTTATTAATAAAATAATAGAGTCAACGTAGTACTTATTATAATTATAATAGAGGACTTGTTTGTCTTTTGCTGTTGCTGTACTATGTTATATAGAAAACAAGACAGTCCTCTCATTAGGTT
This sequence comes from Lycorma delicatula, assembly GCF_047948215.1. NCBI lineage: Eukaryota > Metazoa > Arthropoda > Insecta > Hemiptera > Fulgoridae > Lycorma > Lycorma delicatula. The sequence goes on from NC_134460.1 coordinate 70,393,101, forward strand.
ATTGAGGGTGTGGCCTTCTGGGTGTAACAGATAAAATGACAGTATTGTAATTACGTTGCTGTTAATATATTTTAGATCACTAAATTGTCTGGGTGTTACAGTTAAGACTAGACGGGCTCGGGCGTTGTGGACATTAATTAACTTCAAGTTTTAATTGCCTATTTTTAACCGGTGGTGAAGGTTTTTTTATTCATATTCGCGTAACTTTTGTATAATGGACGGTTTACTCGGTTCAGTTTATTTAATAAAAAGAATGCATGTGCTAATGAAATTACTGTTTATTTACAACATTTTCCGGGTTATTTTGTTTTTATAGGCATATCTTTATGTTAGATCTGTAAATTTTCCTCACACTGGGGAATTGATTATTATTATCTTAATTATGTGTTAGTATAAATTTTGCCTCGGGTTAGGTTGTGTAAATAACATTTGTACCAATTAGGTATGATATCTATTTTGTTGTCAGCCACTCAGCCGTTTTTATCAACATACTTCGTTTTTTCCTAATCAGTATTATTCTGTTTATTTTATCATATTTTTTACATATGTTAAAAAAGAAACTGACAACACAGTTGTAGGCCTTTCCCGTCATGCGGCTGTTTATAAATATAATATATATTTATAAATAAAATATAATTTATATATTGACATTGAAAATATCCTACGTTATAATTACAAGATAATATTGGCTTGAAGTTAAAACCGCAAATTTGAAATCTGTTATTATTAAAAAAAAAGCTTCTGTTTCAACAACTTTAATATTAAAATCGTTCTCAATGCCCTTGAAAATGTATAAATTGATACCTCATACGACCATATTTGTTACTTTTTGTGCGAATCCCAAAGTGAGATTCAAAGTTCAATTTTATACATTTTTTTTTTTAAATAGTTTTGATAACAATAAAGAAGAAAATTTAAAAAAAAACATGACATTTGGTTGGGTCCGGCCGCTTCGTGGGGTTTGAGTCTTCCAATTTAGTACAGATAAAGATAGCCACCGGATTAGTCTAGTGGTAAACACGTCTTCGCAAATCATCTGATTTCGAAGTCGGGAGTTCCAACGTTGAAATCCTACTAAAAGTAGATACTTTTATACGGATTTGAATACACTGGATCGTGGATACCGGTGTTCTTTGGTGTTTGGGTTTCAATTAATCACACATCTCAGAAATGTCGACCTGAGACTGTACAAGACTACATTTCACTTACACTCATACATATCATCCTCTGAAGTAATATCTGACGGTGAATCCCGGAGGCTAAACAGGAAAAAAATTAGTAAGGATTATATATGTAATTAGTCGATAATAGAAGAAACCACAATGAAAAAACAACCATCTTAGTGACCACAACAAAGCTTCAAACTTTAGTGCATTTTTTGGGATGGGGTGCGATTTTGCAAAGTTTTTTTGCAAATATCGTTATTTTTTAATCGTATAACAAATGTATCTAAGAAAAATATGAATTAATCTCGAGATACTGAGGAGGGTGACCTTACTCTACAGCCTCACCCCTTCATCTTTTAAGTTGAAAATTTAATTGCACCAATGTAATAATATATAAAGTAATCTGACCAAGCCAAACTTGGTCAGATTAGCTATCTAGACGGGAAAGCAAAAATAAGATTATTTTATTCCAAACCTGATTTCTTCATGATTTTTTATGTCTGTTTTTCCTTATGTACCGAATTAATTTTCTTCGTTAGGTTTTTTGATAATATGATTTTAAGAATTAGCTGAGAATGGTCTCTGAAAGTCCTCTGTTTAGCGGTTGACGCGTAAAGTTTGGATCACCTTGTCAAAAACGGTTAGTTTTTTGTAGATTGTTTGGTTCAACACAATTAAATTCGATGATGTACTAACATTTGTAATTTCTAATTATTTTTAATTGTAATATTGTTCTTCATGCAAGAAAAAGCTCTAATGTATTAGTTACTGCTTTCTCGAAATACATTTTTGTGCGTGTAACCAGTATAGAAATTTAGTTGGTCTTTTTTTTATTTTATACAGGAATTCCTCTTGGAATATCTTGGTTTTTCCACAAATCATTACTGAAAGAAGTTTTAAACAAAATTCATTTACGGTCTACATTGAAGATATGAAAAACATCATTTATTATTAAAATGTTATAGCTGAATGGAAATATATGCTGAAAAGTCATTCTGATATTTTAACGGAAAGTTTTTAGGAAATTACTTGGAAAACTTAGCAAATAACAAAAATATTGAATCTTACTTTCACGTTCTTTTAGTTTACGCCTTATTCTAGTTAATTGAGCTAAAGTAGTGGTGCATTAGTTGGTGGAAACTTTATTTTCATACGGGCGTTTTTTCTTTTTTTTAGAACTCCCAATGTTATTAATAAAAATAATTTTTTTTAACAAAATATATCAGAAAAAGCAGTTTTATTAACGCTACACTGAAAGTTTATATTCGATTCTTAAAATTTACATTTTCAGCCTCAAATTAATAAAAGAGTCCGTCCAAAAGTAATTTACGTTGCTTATGATATCGTTAAAGAAATTTTTATATATTTATTTATGTAAAACTTGATTATTTTTTATCAGTTTAAACAAGTGTATTTTTTTTTTTTTAATTTGTGTAGATAGGTTCATAATTTTTTTTGTAAATTAACTCACAAGGTTTTACGTAAGCTGTTGTTATTCTTTCCTCCAGTTAAATAGGCCCACCGTACTTGTACGAAAGCTATCACATTTTCACGTATGATTTTACAATGTGGTTTATATCTTTTGTTTATTTAGATTAATAAACTTTTAATTGGAAATTTTGTGTAGATAAAATGAATTGTTATTAAATATGTTGATTTAATTAAAATGAATATTTCAACAAATTTTTATTAAGTAAATTAAAGGATTGATATAAAATTAAGTCGTATAACTGTGCGTTTTTATCTAATATTTGTGTTTCATTGTCACACAAATAACTCTAAAAGATATACATTTATTTGTTGCTTTATACGATCTCCTATTGTTTTTTTAAAAATGATTATGTTTATAAATAACTCTTGGGTTAGAAGAGGTACCAGACAGAACTTTCCCTTAAAATAATGATGTTTACTGTATAGTCAGTTCTGTGATAAACAAGAGTGCTGTTTGTTCGACTGAATATAAACTGTATTTTTTGGGTTTGGCATCAATATATAATATTCGGCATAGTGAAGATTTCTTTCTTAGGATTTTCCTTCAATTGGTTTTCTCTCTCACCGTATTCATAAGTACGTGAATTAAAATGTTTAGTTTATATAATTTTAATAATCCGATATTAAATTAAAACAATAGATTTTTTTTTTGTTTAAAAATATTTTCAACTACTCTTTTCGTTTTATAATGCGTGCGTTGCAGGAGCACGTGTTGGATGCATTGTAGTACTAGGAAGATTAAATCATATTTAGTCGCGCGTTAATTAATTAACTGGCACCGAGACTCACTTGAATGATAAAAGTGAGGACAATTAAATTTTCTGTGATAGATCGATAGCTGTGATCTGTGAAAGATCGAGCTAAGTCATTTAAAAGGATTGTTTCTTGAAATGTGAACCTGGCGTGCAGTAGTAATATGCTTTATAGATTGCTAGCATAGTAATTCTTGCCCTGCGATTCAGTCGATGTTATTGGTGGCTGTATTTTTAAGTGGGGGAAAATACGTAATTAGAATGTAGCCTGAAGTAAAGATAGATTTTATTGAATTTTGTACGTTCATTTTATTTTTCAATATATATCTTTTTTATAATACTACAATTTAATATTTCAGTTAAAGTTTATATATATATGTAGAATATCAATATGATTTTTACAAGTAAATGTTGAAATATGGAGTGATTGTATGTGTTGATTGTTTATAATGTTGTACGTATGTTTGCCCGCAGCAAAAGTTTTCTTGTAATACAAATATTAGTACAGTCGCTAATCATGTTGTTCATGGGATTTATAAACCCATCGGATTGTATTTTTTGATGGTATAATGATGTAAAGTTTTCAAATTTATTTAAAACGTTTGTTTGAATTCAGTAATAAACTTGCCTAGGATTTAAATTTGGTCTAGTTTTTCGTTAAGATTTATTATTTTATACTATTCATTCTTAAAGTGGGCGATAACACATCCCCTTGTGGGCGCTGGAGGCCTTCAGGGAGGGGGTGGTAGAAGGCCCACAGAAAATTGGGGGCGTTCAGGTGGTCTAGGAAGGCGATGGCTGATTAAAAAAAGACAAAAATTATGTTTCCCTGATATTTCAAACTAAAATTAAATATCTACTACATTAGTACAAAAAATTAAAGGACTCCTGTATTTTATAATAAAAAATTATTGAATTCAAATTACTTTAACTTTGCAATCAAGAGGCTTAGAGAGACGAATAAAAAAAATTAAAGCTTGAATAATCTACTTTTTGACAGTATACTTCAAATTCCAAAAATCAAATTAAAAAAAAATCGGTGAGAAGAAAAGTTTAAAAAAAAGGTTTTCGTGTTTGATCGAGCGCATGGAGGAAACGAAATTTTTTCAGTAAACTACATTAAAATCGTTTAAAAGCTTAAGACTTTAATTTTAATTAATTTTAATTTTTTTTTGTATGTCTACGATTTTTTTGAATCGAAATATTCCACTTTAGCGAGAAACGGCCACTTTTGTCTTTACTGCTGCATATCTCCCGATCTAGGCAACGTATTGATGCAAATAAATATGGAAATTAAAGATTTTTTTAATCCTGTTTTTAAGAGCACATCTTAAAAACAGCATTTGGAATTCTTTTTAACAGATGGTAAGTTTAAAAATTTGGGGGGGCGCTAGAAAATATTTGATTCTCAATATGGGTCGAAAGATTTGAGAATTAATGTTTTATACGATTTTTTTTTTTCTAAATTATCATCAAGTTAAAATGTTTATTAAAATTCTACTTTACATTCTTAATAAAACACAAAAAAATCGTTTAGATTTTCTTTAATTTTCTTAGAAAGGATTTTTATCTTGTTTGCTGTTAACGAAATGTCATTTTGCACGCATAGTACTATATTTTTCTTAGTACTTCGGATTACCTGTTCGGTAGGCTCACTACCTTATGTTTGTTGCTCACTATTATACCATGGCGAAACCGTTCCACTGTATTGATTCCCTCACTCGCTCGTTCGTTTCCTCCCTCACTCTTTTGTGATTTACCTCTCCACTTTTTACCCTAAATCTTCCCTTCGAACGGTCAATTTCAGTAAATTTTATATATTCTGTTGCTCCAGTTCTATTTAAATTTTTATATTATTAGCGTTTATTTAGTATAGTAGTTGAAGTTTCTTTCTCTGAATAGTGCAGTGCTTTTTTATTGAAGTTAACTTTTAATGGTTGAACATAATATATTTCCTCTGGTAAATAAATCTAACTTACGACACTTTTAAAAACAAATAAATACACTTAAAACTGCAAGTTAATTCTTTAAAATTATAACTAATTAATCAACTTAGGCTGTCATACACATGTGTGTGTATATATATATATATATATATATATAAAAGAGAATGTCCTGACTGATTCACTATTCATAATCAATGTACAACCAAAATTATTATGGATAGAAACTTGAAATTTTCAAGGTACCTTCGTATCTTTAAGTAGGTGTGCATTAAGGAAGAAGGATTTTACAAAATTTTGATTTTAAGCGGTTCAAATCGATAAAAAACTACATTTCGTGTTAACAGCGCTATCTGTTGGACGTAAAAGCAACGTACGCTATACTAAATATTTTATGATTCCATTGCAATGTTTCCGATATATGTGTCCGCTATAGACTAAAAAACTACTGGACCGAATTACGCGCGGGGAAAAAGGGAGAAAGGGAAAAATTGGAAAAGGGATATAGGGTAAAATCGAAAAAGGTAAAAGAGAAGAAGGGGAAAACGGGAAAAAACAAAAAAAGAGGAAGGGGATTAAAAAAATTAATATTAAATTAAATTTAAAATAAATAAATAATTAAATTCAAATGGAATTGAAAAAGTAGAATATATAAAGCAAATAATTGAAGATGTCAGATGCAAAAAAATTGGTTGAGATAAAAAGCGTAGGTAAAACATGGAAATGAAGTAATTCATTACATCTGTCAAATAAGTAATATTAATATATCGTGTGCGCGCGCAGAGCGACAGAATTAGTGTGTGAGTGCTCCAGAAGAATGCCATTAAATTTTACAGCTGTATTTCTTTGTTTAAAATAATGAAAAAAGTTCTTAATAAATGTGTGCGGAAAAGGCTATGTTTTTAAATTAGGAATAACAAAGAATTTTACCATGATTTCTGCTTAGCGGCAAAATAAACCCATACCGAAGTTCATTGAAAATCGGGGAAGAAGGATGAAAGGGAAAAATCGGAAAAGGGAAGTAGGGAAAAACGAAAAGGGAAGAAGGGGGAAATGGAAAAAAGAAAGTGGAAAACGGGGAAAAGGAAATGGAAAGAGGAAGGTGAACGAGAACTGGGGGAAGAGGAATGGGAAAGGGAAGTAAGGGAAATAGAAACGGGAGAAAACTGAAAGGGAGAGCGAAGCGAGTCATGACCCCCTGATCGTGACGGGAAGTGCATAGAGCACGGTCGAAGCCGCGATGGGGATGCTAGATTTGGGATTGTAATAAATTTTTTGTTTATCTTTATTGAACTTTTATATTCAACTATTTTAATTCATTCATAAAATGGATTGGTCTAACAAATATTGTTCAATTTTCTTACCTTTTTTTTGTTTTCCAAAAACAAAAAAAGTTTTGGGCAACAATTCATTGTTTATCTTAATTCTTTCAGTATTCTGTATAAAAATTTTTATTTACCGTTTTATCAGGATTTAATGAAAATCTAAATATAATATTGTTGATTAAATATTTTTTATTTATAAAGTTTGCTATTAAAAAAGCATTGCAAGTGAAGCTGCATCTATATTGTGGGCGAAGTCGCGACGGGGTGCGCTAGTACATACATACATACACACGCTGTATAAAAAATTCATTTATGGGAGAGCGAGACTTTCATTAATTTTCACAGCATTTTACCTTTCACAGCACCTAAAACATTAAACATTTTTATTTATATTATTAAATAATATTTAAACATTATTTAATCTGTGTTCAACTACGTCCAGCCTTAATTATCTTATAATATTGTCACGCTGAAATATAATGTGTTTCAGTTTAAATTATTGAAGCTTAGTTTTTTTTTGGGGCTATTGCTGTGAGTTGCAAACTAGTTTTAATGATGAAAACTTAAGGTAGTTTCTGAAAATCACACAAAGTACAACGTTTTTCGCCTGCTTTTTCGATAGTCTCTTTCAATGTTCCAAAAGCTCGACAGAGTTTATAAAAAAATTTCTTTATACTCGTATGTACAAAAAAATTTGTAATTTTTATAACGGTTTGTAAAAGTTAGAATTTCAATATAAATTCGCGGAAATGTCGTTCGTCTTTTAGAAGAGAATACTGCTGTTGTTTCAAGTTGGCGAAGAATACAATACAGTTCATCTGGTTGATTTCACCTTATTTTATATGAGAATCTGACTTACTAAAAATTTAAATAGCAGGTTTTTACAATGACACTATATTTAAACAGACCGCCGAATTGAAAAAGAATTTGCTTACTTAACCATCAGATTATACGTTACTATGTTTTATAAATATAAGTGTTACAGTATTTAATTAGTTATACTTAAAAATTTTTAATTTATTTTCTCATTTTATGATTTGTAAAAAATATAACGGTAAAATTAGCATAAAATTATGGTGTAATAAGAAACTAATTAGGAGTACAACGAATCTTTGGAAAATGCCTTTTTTTTTTTAATAACCCAGAAACTATAAATCCTAGGTAATCTAAAAAAAATTCTGAAAACTTATAAATAAAATTACCGACAAAAGCTTTTTTGAGCGATTTTATACGGCCAAAATTGACGGAGTTACAGACAGCCCTTATCATCCTTACCCGTTTCTATCACAGTTAAGGGGGAGGGTTTACTTAAAAATGTATCAGTAGTTATTGTGGATCAATTTACGACGAAATTAACAAAAAAATAAAATACCGTTTTACATTTTGCGTCCGGAAATTTTATAGCTTTTATACAGTTTTTCAAAATAAATCTGGAATAATGAGTTATTGTAACTTGTACTGATTTTACCACATTCAATTTCGTGTTGTTAGGTAGTTATTAGGCAAGAGTAATTACCAAAAATATTAACTATTAATATTAAAGCATTAAATGTGTTTTTGGTGTTGTGTCTTACCAGTGATTTATATGTAATCAAATTTTTTATTTTCATTACCTCATTTTTACAGTTGATGTTTCATTTTATGTCCAATTTAAAGGATTTGATGACGTTAATACTTGAATGACGTAATTTTTTATGTTACTGTTTCACATAAAATTAACGATTAATGCAATAAATAATACAGCTCTACAAAAGGTAATAGATTAAATCGGTTTAATCCTATTTTATGTTGAAAATTTCTCATTTTGATTTCTAATTTAATGACTTTTTTAATGTATATGATTGTCATTTAAAATTATTGATTTTTTATCCATGTAATCTAATCATCGCATATTTTATGCAAAACTAACGTCAGTTTTATTTTCTTATTTGTACTTTTTATTCTAGTTTATCGATTTCAATAGTAATTAATAGTTTTTAGAAAGAATTAGATTGATTGTATTTTAACAAGTCGTAAAAGAGTTCTTTAAATGAGAAAATAAAACATTCAGATAAAGAGGTTCGTTTAATCTGTGGATTCTGTTTTTTTTTTTTATTTTTTTATTAACGGATTGAAGTAGTGGTAATTAAAAACTCTAATTACTGAAATAAAGAATAAACTTGCTTATTTAGATTATATTATTTACTACGTGTAGTATGTATGGAAAAACTGTTTTAACTGTGTACTTGCATTTGCATTTTTATTTTGTAGTACAGTCATTTTTAATGCTCCTAAGTATTTAATGAAGTTATCTTGTTTTGTTTTGCGATTATTTTTTTTTTTAGTTAAAATGCTGATGTACTCTGACTTTGTTATTTGTTTTTAGACTTTAATTTAATCTGGGCTTGAAGTTAGATTAATCCCCCTTCCTGATGAAGTTTTTCATAGCGAGATCGATTCAGCGTTTGCTACCACTTTCCCTTAAGTTTAATTTATATTAGTCGTATTATATCTTTGTCGATGAGTATGAAGTTGAATAATTTGGCTTCGTATTTATGTAAAACGTGTACGGTAATATTATGTATTTTGTATTACCTTTTCGCTTCCCTCAAATGTTTCATTTATATGAATTTAAAACTTAAATTTTTTAATAATTCTATTGTGTGCTAATAATATCTTGAGTGAAATATTTCAGGGTTTCCTAAGTCCCATTTCGATGAATTTTTAAAAAGTAGCGGCGAGGGTAACTGATTCACTTGCATTTAATATCTCCGCACTGCTTTTTAACGTAAATACTTAAAATTTGGTAGGAAGCTTTTATATATGGGACAACGGTACGATTAAATTTAAAAAAAACCAAATCGGTGGGGAAATAAAACGTTTTGAATACCTTATCTCGATAAACGAAATAAATTTTTTCCGCGTTTTTTAAAAATATTTTGCCTCTTCCATATTAATAGTAAAACATGTTTCATTAAACACACCTACTCCGAAATATTTAAATTAGCTATATGAATTCCAATCAGCTAGTTTTTATTTATTAAGTTTTAATTTAATAGTGACTTATTGGTGTAGAATACAGTGCTTCAAAATGAATATCGGAGTTTTAAAGCTATGTAATATTTCTCAAGTTTCACATATCGATTGATATACAGGAAATGAAAGATTAGCGCAAACAGTTTTAGCTGTGCGCAAGCTCCTAAACTGTTTCCTGTACCTTCCGCTTGAAAGCGCTAGTAGCAAAGATGGCGATCCCCCCCCCCACAGAAAGTGTTTTGCAGTTTGCAAAATGTGAATCCAATTGCCGTTCAATGTGCGTTCCATTTGAAAAGTACCGTTGTGATTCCCCGAGTGACAATAACATTCGTAGATGGTATAAACAATTTGAAGTTATTTGTATAGCGAAGAGTACAGGACGACCGAGTTTGTCCGAAGACTGTTGAACGTGTAAGAGAGTCTTTTGTCCGTAGTCCTAGGAAATCCGTTAGGAAGGCTACCAGCGAATTAGCGATTCCAGTGACGTCTGTGTGAAGGGTTTTAAGGAAACGCTCCGTATTGTTTAGAGTTGTTACATGCTCTTAAAGCCTACAGATTATGGTTTGGGTGCTACCTTCGCAAATGAAACGATGCACCGTGATAAAGAACTTCTTTATCGTCTCGTAGTCGGTGACGAATCAATGTTTCGTGTTAATCGAACAGTAAACACTCATAATGTGCATATCTGGGGATCAGAAAATACTTATGAAGTATTGTAGTGTGTACTTTCCAAAACCGAATGTTTTTTGTGCCGTATCCTGAAGGCAAGTTTACGGGTCTCTTCTTTCGCGAAAGCAATTTCTTTTTTTTTATATGCTACAACTATGGCTCTTTCCTCAACTGCAATACGAACCACAGAACTGTATTTGGCAATAAAATGGTGCGCCTTCTCACGAGTATAACGCTGTACGTTGAATGTAATTCTTCTCGACTGCTGGATCGGTCGCGGGAGACCAGATGACAGGGTTTGTTTGCCGTGGCCTCCACATTCGCCCGACCTGACCCCGTGCGTTTTTTTTTTCTTTGCGGGTTTATAAAGGATATAGTGTATGTGCCACCGTTAACGGCTGACCTACCCGATTTGAGACTGTATTAAAGCAGCTGTCGTATCAATTATTCCAAAGTTTCTTATTAAAGTACGGATTGAACTTTCTTATCGGCTGGGTGTATGCCGTGTGATGAATGGCGCTTACATTGAACACTAACAGGAAAAACTGTTTGAGTTGCATTGTCATTTCTTGTATAATTTATCAGTGTAAGAAAAACTTTACATCATTTTAAAAATCCCGATATTCATTTTGAAACACACGGTATAATTTTTTGATGATGAAATCTTAATTTGATGAATATCTCAAAAGAAGTGGAGAAGGTAACGAATTCAGTTATTCGTTTTACCATGGAACTCTTTAACATACAATCTTGACTTCTCTACGTGATTTTTCTGCATATATGTATGGAGAGGATGATGCTCATAAATTTTTAATTTAAAAATAATTTAGCGATTTAAAGATAAAACTTGGTTGTTTTATCTTTTGAAACTATGCAGTTTCTTTATTACAGATATTTTTTTTTTTAAGAAACGTTGAAGAATAACGTACTCTTTTTTTCTATTCTGTATTATAATTTGAATTTACTCACGCGTAAAATTGACAAAAAATATTTCCTACCGATTGCAGCAATACGTTTTCATTATAGTCATCAAATTTAGGCGTTATTAAACTAAATCATTTTTAAAGTAATGAATGACTGTTTCAGTCAGAAATTATTTATTTAATCTTTTAAAAAGTCGGTAATTTCCTTTTGATACGCCAAATAAGAATATATATATATATATACAGTTATAAAGGTAACCGTTATTACTCTGGGGACAAAGTTTATTTTATAATTAAATTTTCAAAATTTGAAATATATAACATTAGATACAAGACAAGGGAGTCCGACCTATCATTTCTTTACGAAAGTACATTGACGTACTGATGCGAAATATCCAATCTCATTTTTATTTACAAATATTTCTTCTCTCTTCAGTTTTTACTTCTATCTAAAGATTAGTTGGCATTTATGCTATTCTCTATTTTAGTTTATATTTTATTTTAGTAATATTTTTCAGCGAGTGAAAAATATTTATTTTTATTTTAACAAGCCACCATGATTTGATCTCGATTTATTATACTTTTAGGCTTCTCCTTTATAATAGAAACTGTATTATTTCACTAAAATTGTGATATTGACGTGAGTTTTTGGAGTTGTCAATTTCCCAGTCAATAAATATTCATATTCTTGTTATTATTTCTCAGGCTTGAATTGATGAAATAAAATTTTATTTTCATGTAAATTTACTTTTACAAAATGTCATCTCAAACCAGTCCCAACTTTTGTAGTTTGTTTAGTCTAACCAGAATAGAATAAATAATTAAAATGAACAATTTTTGCAGTTATAACTTAGATTATGTTTGTATTTAAATGTATACATCTCCGTAAATTATACTTTTAGAAGTAAGTTATTTAGTAGTCAGAGGTTACGGATTGTAATTACCAAAGTTAGATTGCGTAGCTTAAACGATCTTATTAGCAAAGTTGTCGGGTTGCTCCGATTCGATTTGGTTGTAATCGACTAAAACAGTAGTTACTGATAGTCATGGAGAGATTGTTAGTATGAATACTTTGATTATTTTATTATTGATTACTTTTAAAATAAGTAATACAATTTTCCTTTATATGAACTATTTTCAGTAGAATGCATAATTTACTTGCTTTCTTTTTTTATAGACACGTCCATTTTGAAAAAAATAAAACTTTCAATTTCTCTAAAACGGTACGGCTTTGATAAAATGTTATTTACATTTTATTTTTATTGTATAACGTATTTTTTCTCACGTAAATGATTTCATAAAAATATTCAAAAACTTTCTAGGAAATATTCATGCCAGGCTTTCTAGGAAAACTGAGGTGTTTCAGGTTATCTTCTTCAGATTAATGCTTTTTAATGTGTCAAGCCTACCAGAATATAGATAAAATTCATTACTGTTAGTGTTCTCTTTGTTCACTGTAGGTTATGGTTGTACGATGAACACTATTACGCTCAGTAAAAACGTTTTTATCAGCGCTGTGTATGTCTGTTGTTTTATGTAAGTTTTAAATTATAACGAAGCCTGGTACACAAATTACAAAGTAATTTATCCGTCTATGTAAAACGACGGTTTTACATTCACTGACCGCATATTACAGGAAAGATATTTTTTTCATATTCGTTTTAAAATAATAAATAAACATACCCCGCTTTCTACATATATATTTAGCATCTGCTGAAATGCTTACTAAATTCTTGAAAAATAATTTATTATTTTAAAATGTTCACATGTACGGTGGCTGTTTTAGAAATATTGATGGTATAAATTTAATTTGATGCACAATGTCGTTTTCTTTCTCCGGAAAAAACTAATGAAAATCGGTCTGAAGGAAATTGATACGTGATAATACATACCCTAACGTTCATTAGCATACTCGGACGAGAATCGTTTGATATTATTCCAGACAAATAATGTTTATTGAAATTTTTTAATTCCTTCACCTTTTCGCTCCCACTTATTCCAGTGATTTTTGATCCCTCTGTTACCATCAGAAAAGTCGAATTATCGCAAATTGAGTTATTTCATGATTACTTCATCGTTTGATGGGATTTTCCAGCAAACATTTTTATTGTTTTTCATTTTTAGATTCATGAAAGAGTTGGCTCTAAATTTGGAAAATATGACGAATGGAAGAAATTCATAGCATGATTCATGTTGTATTATTTTTCAGATTGCTGCTATGTGAGAGGATGGGTGTTCTGATGAAAAATAAACAGGTTTTTTTTTTCTTTATCAAATTACGTTCGTTTTTCTTGATTCGTATCTCAAACGAATTGCTGTAATATACTCGCTGTAAAATATTCGAACCGCTGTAATATAATCTCTGTGTAATATATCGCTGTAATAAACAACCAATGAAATGGTTGTTTTTTTCATTTTTCAAGATAATCAGTTAATATTTTCTCTTGTGTATCCCACCCCTCCAAAAAAAACTATCATAATCATTCCGGAGTATACAACAGTATTTGACCTCTTTGGAGAACTTACGGCAGTCTTTTGTTTCGACTATTTCATTCCTGGTGAGGAGCTATTTGTTTCACGTTTCTTCATTCACAGTTGTAAATCGAAGCGGAAATCAGTTCGGGTTAGGTTTTAACAACTTCAAACAATAATGGCTAGAAGTGTGGAAGCGGTAGTGGCCCACGATTGCGTATATTGATCGTTCTTTAGCAACACGGCAATCATCTGATATCTATTTCATATGGTAATATTCATGTAAGATATGCACTTTTTTTTCCAGTTGAGATATTTACAATATCAGCGGTGTTTTTTAACTTTATTCGATATTCCACAATATCATGAATTTCTTCAATTATTTCTGATGTTTACCTCATTTGGATGAGCGTCGAATTTTACGCCCATTTTAACGCATTTCGCCCCTTTATATGAGGGTTATATTTTGTTTGACCTTTTGTGCATATATAACAATTTAATTCATTACGGTAAAGCGGACGGTTAATCTTTGTAATGCAGGAAAAACGGTTGCTCTGATATAGAATATTGATTCGTTAACCCTTTTAAAAATAAATATTTAATTTTTCGATAAAATAAAAACCAAAAATTGTTTAATTCGAGTGACTGTAACAAATAAACCGTTGAACTGTGTCAAGCAATTTTGATTGTAATTATATAAAGGTTCGTATTCTTCAACAATGAATTTATTGTTAATCATTTGTAGCAATGTCATGTAGTCATAAAATACTTATTGTATGTACAGACTCCCTTAGATTATCCGAGAAAGACTTAGAAAATTTACCATTAAAAAGAAATTGCTAATTTTTGTTCGTCCAAGTGTAGTAATAGTTATTAACTACAATATATTTTCGTGGATAATGAGCGCAAATATTTGTAAAAATTCTATTCCTTACGGTGCTCCGGTCGGATAAAAGGGTGGTTGCTTTAGTTGAATTTAAGCAAACTAAATAAATAGTTTCGTGTAATTAATTATATGTACTCGTAAAATTGAAGTAACTTAATTTTTGTGCAATTATTTTACATAAGTGCTTCTTAATATATAAATATTGTATTTATAAGTGCCGGAGTTCTAGGTCGGATAATTGATTTTTGCGAAATTTCCTTTGTTTTCTATATATATATATATATATATTTTTTTTTTTTTGTTGAAGATAAAAAAGTTTAGATTCCAGAGGTCAAATATATTGTATACGCTATGGAACGTTTTCTTTTATTTTTGAATGAAATTTTATTGTGACAGGTAGAACGTATGAGATGCCCGTGGTAGGTAGAAAATTGGAATATACTATGTGCTTGCTAGAAGGTACATTGTGTTACGAGGCGTGACGCGCGAGTCACGCTTGATTCACACTACGGCCATTCTAACTCGATCGAGTCGACGAGATCGTGCAGATGGCTGTGGAAAAGGAAAACAGTACATGCATATTGTATAAAGAACTGGATGGAAGGGTTTTGGAGAGAAATGGAGAGAAGTTTTTTAGCTTTAAGTAATGATGATGTTTGCACTACAGCGTTGCAAGTACTATTGTGTTTTGTTATTCTGCACTCCGAAATGAAATTCGTATTTTTATTCTTTTATTAATAATAATATTATGCTTTGTTCATAAGTGTAATGTCATTTTTTTAATATATAATTT
Organism: Lycorma delicatula; assembly: GCF_047948215.1. Taxonomy (NCBI): domain Eukaryota; kingdom Metazoa; phylum Arthropoda; class Insecta; order Hemiptera; family Fulgoridae; genus Lycorma; species Lycorma delicatula. The sequence continues at coordinate 70,408,536 of NC_134460.1, forward strand.
TTCTTCTTAAAGTATTAAACTTGTTTACTTCAGTCGTGTAAAGGTGATATTTTATGTAAATTTTATCATCCGAATAGGTGGTGTAGGTTTTAAATTGCATATGGTATGAATTATTATAATTTATTTAAAATTAGTAATGATTAATGTATTTAAAATTTTACATTTTTTTGCTTTTTAGTTGATTATTTTGTTATTTATTTCTCGTCCTTGTCTATGATTGATTTAATAAATTTTTTCTGTTACGTTAATTTTTTGCATTTTCAATTACGGTTAATTAAATTTTTTGTTCTTTTAATCTCATAATTTCCTGATTTTTTTTCGTTTTTCTTTACAAAATCAATCAAACTTGAACATCTAAGATACTCTATGCGGTATTACTGTTTCACCGACCGTAACACTTGATTCTTTGTTCCGTTAAGAGGATGCATCATATTTCTCCATAAAATAGTTATTGTTGCATAACTGCATGTCCTTCTATCGGTAACTTTCGAACCGCGTTTGGGTAAAAATAATTTTATGATGGTTTTGAAAAGAAAGTACTTCTTGTTAGCGTAAAACGATCGTGATAGTTGTTTTATCATCGGTAAGTTAATAACCGGTTTAAATGCCTTTTCCATTCCTTCTTTCTTTAAACAAATTTACTATAATTTATAATCAAAATTACGAAGGTCGTTCAATAATAATTAAAATGGTAAAAGAGAGAAAAATGATAAATTGAAGATAAATGACAAAAGAGAGAAATGGTGACAACGGAAAAACTGTTAATAGAATTAATTGAATCCGTCTGACATTCAAGTTGGCGGCACCCCTTACATAGAAAATATCAGCTGTTTGAAAAGAATTTCTATTATTATAGCCTTCATTTTTTATTTCAAAATGTCAGCTTCCCTTGAATCGTGTACCGTGAAAAGCCAGTAAACTGTTGTAATGAGATTTTTATTCTCTTAAGGCGTAAAACCGGCCGAAATTCACTAACGGATGTTAAAATAGTTTGATAAAATGCGTATTAACAATGTAGATTTTTAATTGGTTTACCCATTTAAATCGGGCAAAACAAGTTTCATCGTAGCGGAAGATAGGTGAAAGTTACGACGCTTTGCGAAGTCGCAAGGACCTTATTCGCAAGGACAGACGCATAAAAATTTGGGGAATCTCTGAATTTCGTAGTGCGAGTATCAAACCGATCATTTCATTACGCATGATAAACTGAATTACCTCAAAACGTTTTCAAGGGAGGTTCTGAGACAGTCGATTGAAAATCGTAAACGGAATCTTGTACGGAACTTAAACGAAGGTTTTTAGCAGAAGGTAATGGTAATGGTTTTTTAAAACCCATAACAATTTACGATACTAACCTGGATTCATCATTTTGAGCCGTCATCCAAACGATAATATGGAATGAAAATATCCAAGTTAGCTCACCAGGAAAAGATTCAAAACCGATTCGGTGTCAACCGGTAAAGATTTTGAAAAACAGTGTTTTGAGATTAATAAAGGCCTAAATACTTTTGTGACATGCCAAAAAATAAAGTGAAACCCGCAATATGGAGGAAACATCCCGGTTCTTTCTCAAAAGGCGTAATTCTTTTGCGTGAAATTTCTGCTCCTTTTCGCTGAAAAGAGACACGGGAACTTATTCAAAAGTCGGATCGGGAGATATTCCTGCATCCGATCTCGCACTACCAGATTTTTTTTGGTCGGCCTTCTAAAACAGTTTTACGTGGTATCAAGTGTCGACAATAATGAGCGGTCAAGAATGCGGTATAAGAATGGCTCGGAGACCAAGGTGAACAATTCTTTACTTCTGGAAAAAGAAAGCTCGCGGAGAGATGGGACATGTTCCTTAATGAAGCCGAGGATTATATTGAAATTAATATTGGTCTCATTGTCGTTGAATTAATTTTAAATTTTCTACAGTTTTCTGTTTAATTATTGAACAACCCTCGTATCTGTGAAATGTATTCCACCTTTTTGTTCCTCTACAGTTTTTACCTTGTACGTACCGCTGAAGTCATTAAAACTGATATTTTAACTTGGGCCTATCAGTGTAGTTCGTCGTCTCATTGCAAGATTCATCTAAAAATCTATTCTTTCTTATCCATCTTAAAATCTTGTCATTTCGAATTTTATCGACCTACTTAATTTTCAACACTTCTTTTAAAAATTTATTTTAAAGCCCTCCTTTTCTTTCTATGTTCATATTTCCTTATCATATAGCGCCATACCAAAACAAATATTTTCAAGAATTACTTGGTTTTTAATTCTAACCGCACGCTAAATTCTCAATTCAATTCTTAATTTGATTCAGACGACTTGTACGATATCCTTGCTTATACCATTCTCACTTTTGTTGTCTTATTAGTGCATTCTTTCGTATTTTTCCAACCTAATGCAAAAATCCTACTATTTGTTTAATATTAAGTTTCTCTGATTAATATTTAAAAAATTCCCCGTTCTCTTTTCTCTCATATTTCAATTAATTTTGTTTCAATCGTATTTATTCCAAATCAGAAATGTATAATTAATATTTATTAACATTTTATCATACGCACGTGAAGAAAATAGTATATATTTTATTACTTTGGATTAGAAATTACGGAACCATGTATGAATGTAAGTAAAGTGTAGTTTTGTACAATCTCAGGTCGACCATTTCTGAGATGTGTGGTTAATTGAAACCCAACCACCAAAGATCACCGGTATCAACGATCTTGTATTCAAATCCGTATAAAAGTAACTGCCTTTACTAGGATTTGAACGCTGGAACTCTCGACTACTAAATCAGCTAATTTGCGAAGACGCGTTGAGCACTAGACCAACCCGGTTGGTTACTCGTAAGAATATTGAACGTATAAAAGCTAACGTACTCCAAGAACTCCTTCAGCAAGACGACTTGTACACAAATATTTTGAGTAATTGCAATTTTCCTATATCCTTCATTTAAATATTGCTTTTTCGTATTAAAAACACAATCCAGATAGTTTTATAACGGATTTGTCATGCGGGTTTAATAATTTTCTAATTTATAATCGTAAATAATCCAAATAAATCCAACGCTACTAGATCTGTTATTGAAGAACGAAGGGGGCTAATTTTCATTTCTCATGGTTAATAATAAAATTCTAGTTCTTGTCTGATAAAAATCTCCCCACGAAGAAGTACAGCATTGAAAGTTATTTGTTGTGTTGTCACAGCAGGCGGTGTTATCGGTCCTTAATCATTTTTCGAATTATAGTGAGGAACATTCAGTCAGTGTTACTGCGGAACGATGCGTCATGATGCGGTTCTGAAGAGTGCTCACTACCTTGACCATAACTGGTTTCAACAAGATGGTGCTGTCTCATACCATAGATAAAGCGTGGCAGTTAAGCTACCTGAATATTTGTCATCTGGAATTCAGTTTATTTACAAAAAAAATTATGTTCTTGTTTTATAACAAAAGACAAAGTTCTTCGTGGAAGTTATTATCAAATAAATAGATTATATTAAGTTTAAAAAAAATTACGTGATTTCTTAAATTTGATTCTGTCTTAAATAGTCGACTCCCGCGCTTCACGCTGCTAATGGAAAACTTTTTTCCTGAACGTTTAGTTTAGTTTTATTATTTATGAAGTTAATATCATTGATATTAGTACGTATTTGTAGTAAAATTTTTATATCTTTAATTAGTAGTTTTTACGGATCAAGTGTTTTTCTGTGGGAACTTTTATTACATGATTTTATAACATGATTTTATTGAAAATCATGTTAAAACTACGAAATATTGTATGACCCTCTTTTTAAATATTCTATCACAGTAAAAAGTATGCAATATAAGTTATAACGGTACTAAGAACTGTTATGTGGACATAGTATGGACACGGTGTCTATGTGCCCGAAGGTCACTTGAAAGCAGTTCGTTTAAAGGTCACTCAATGTGTTAGAAATTTGATGCCCCCTCTTTTTTTTTTTAGTTGTTCGAACGTGATTTCATCGATGCATAACCGGTGTTTACTTGTAAATGGAAGCGGAAAAGTTATTTTTAATTGTTATAAAAATTTATTTGTTTTATTTTGTGAATAATCGTGGTAGCAAGTTATTTTTATTAAATATTATCTAGTCTCTACTTATCTTTTGTATTATTCTCTTCGTATAAAGGATAAAACAAATTCAAGGAAGAACTTTAAGGTTTCTTGAATGAAGGTTTTATTCCTTAAGCAAATATTTCTTATTTATATCTTTTCAGTTGTTTTTGTATATCATATTTTTTGAGAAAAGGGAATGATTAAATTCATTTGTCGTTAACAACTTAAGGAATTTCTCTTATTTATTTTATCTAATAGGAATTTATCTAATTTTCTTTATCCTGAGAACAATTTCATTTGCTTTGAGCGTAGTTTCATTAAAACATTAAAGAAACTTCGACTTGATCTTAACAAAGTTTTAGTTAAAAAAGGATTGTTACTTTTTGGTGTAAGATGAAATGATGTTAAATCCTGCTGTTCATTAATTGTTTAATTTATAAAATGATACAGTATAAATTAATTTGATTTTTTAAAAATATATTTTGTAATCGTTTATTTTTCTTGACATCGTTGTAATTTTTTTTTTTGAGTCGTCATTTATTTGACCGGTTTGATGCACTTCTCCATACTTTTCTGTTTTGTGCTACTGTTAGCACATTAACTACATCCTACTTCTTTAATTATCTGTTGAATATGATCCGTGATTCTCGGCTTCTTTGGCTTTTTATTTCCACGCATTCTTTCTATCACCAAATTAACTAAAATTGGATGTCTTAATATATGTTCACTGATTTCCTTTGTCTCTTTTTTAAACGTTTCTGCCACAGATTTTTCTTTTGTCATTTAGTGTTTAGATGTATTTAGGCTTCTTCATTTTAAATTTTATTGACGCCACCTTAATTTTGAACGCACTCCTGGAAAACCCTATTCGAAAGACCTCTATTCTTTTCCTTTCCGTCTAATCTCTTTTACTAACGTAAATAACTGTATTTGAATAATTTCAAGTACAGAAATCAAGTACCGCCCGTTGTAATTTTATTTCCTAAAAAAAAAATTCTTGAATGTATTGTGTTTCTCTGTTTTAATATTTAATTCATTATCCTGTTTTTCTGTTGTATTTCATTGCCTTTGATTTTGCCGTATTTATTTTCTGACGTAGCTATAAATTCATGTAGTTCAGTATTTCTTCTAATGTGTCATTAGATTTAAGTATTATACCATATAACTTACTTTTTTCTGAAATTTTTGAAAATGTTCAAAAATCATTTATATACATTGAAAATCATAAACTAACTGCATACTAGATGTTAAACAGTTATCATTAATATATACATTAATATTTTATTTATTAATTTATATAAAAATAAAATAACTATTGATAAAAAAGAAAATGCTTGCGTAAATCTTTGGTTTATTTTTAATTATAATTATTGTTTTCCAATTTTTTAATTTTGTTCTAATTATTTGTTAATTTTAATTTTAAAAAAATTATAAAACTATTTATCAGTCGGAATGCGCATCTAGTTTTATATTTAAACAAGTAATTTTTTTGTGTAGTTTTTTTTAAGCATTCTTAGTTAACGATTCGATTCAATAACCGTTTAGTGTAGCTGTTTCTTTGTATAGTGAATCTCATCACTATTTTACAGAAATATTCTTGGATTAAAAAGTAAAATTCATTCGAGATAATATACAATTTATGTTGCGATTGAATAACTGATCTCGTTACATTCACTTTAGATTGTTAATTATTTAGAATTGCGGCGAAAATTCATTTTGGTACGCTGGCTTCCCAGTATTTTGGGTAATAATGTAATTGAAATTCATGAATTTTACACTACAAAGTCCACTCCTCCTTTCGATGTGTGTGTGTGCGTGCGCGCGGGTGGCTGGATGGATGGTTGTTTGCGCACTTACATTTACAGTATTGGTTATTTGTTTTATACATCTTTTATTTTCGTTTTTATTGTGTTGGATAGATGCTTTTCACCCATCTTGGTTTTATTTTATTATTTGTCTCTTTTTTACAGCCTCCTAGTGTTCTTTCTTTTGTACGCCGCTGGTTGTGAAATTCGTTTTGCGTTTCTGTATTAAAATTCTTGGTTTGTATAAATGTTTGTATAAAATCGTACAGTTTTTCTGTTGTGTCTGAAACAGACGCAATAGTATATTGTTTCAAAACAATGTACGGTTTCGTTGCTTTATCGATTAACTTGTGTTCTGAATAATTTGACTCGTACTTACATTTTTACTTTATTTTTCTTATATTTACTTAAATGTTGTCGTTTTCTCGCAAGAAATATTAGGAAGCATAAAAGATATACAGAAAATAAAAACCATTACGGGTGTCACTGGAGTATTCGAAGCAACTGACCGAAGATGTTAAGATTAGAAGAGTAGCGTAGTGTAGAAATAATGATTAAGTGAATAAACTATTGAAATTATTTAATAAAGGAAAAGGATAATCACAGATTATGTTAAGATTATTATTATTATTATTATTAATCTTCCGACTTACCTTACACGTCATTTATAAGTATTATCCTCTTTCAACCTTAAAACTTATGATGAAGAGTACATCTGCTAATCAGTTTAAATTTATAATTAAAATTATTTAAAACTGATGAAACTAATCTTACAGAAACTGGATTAATGAAACTGATCTTCCTCTTGTTCTTTCTTCTTGGTATAAACATCATCTTTTCTTTGGACGAGTAATTTTTTAGGAATAGGTTTACATCTGTAGAATTATATTGATAAAACATAAGTTGGCTTCAAAAAAGGAGGTTCTCAATTCGACCTCTTTGTGTTTTACAATTTTTTTTTCAAGGCCATTGCATTCATTTGAGGTATTAAATTTTTATTTTGTAGAGGAAGTTCCTGAGGTAGTCCTGTAGAGTAAGTTTCTTCCAGTAACTGAACCGGAAGGTTTTAGAAATAAAAAGTTACACGACCTACATAGAGGTCTTTGTTATCTTTTTTTGTTTGTTGTAAATTTTTTATACATACCTTGAATGGATTCTGATTCTACTATTATTTGCAGACTAAAGTTTAACAAATTTTTTTGAAACTATATTAAAACGATACATACTTTCCTGCATTCCTGACTTAGCCTGCGCTTAGCAGTAGTCGTTTGTTTTCTCTGTATTCTTTTTTTATTTGTATCAAGAAGTAGGTTTCTCACCTTTTCACGCTTCTTAGGAACGGATTTTCATACGGGTAGTATTTTACCTGCCTATATCTGTATAAATAAATAAAAAGGCAGTATTTGTTTTTTGTTTGTCCTAATAACTCAAAAACTAACTGATTTCGCTGAAAATTTCACAATTTATTATTTGTTCTGGGAGTGTTTATATGTTATCAGTTCCATTATATTTAATAATATAATAATTTAATCACAAATAACTGTCTGAGGAAGTCAATATTGATATATGCAACGATCGATATGGACAGTGACAATTGATATAGACGATATCTCTCGATATACGAGGTGTGGCTGATAAATAACGAGACTAATGCTATTACAGAAGAACTGCGCATGCTCCAAATTCGTACGACCAACAGCTGTGTAGCGTGAAGCCTTCTCTTTCGATTGTTTCTATAGACATATATTAGTCTGTCTGTGACCTTTGTTTGGATAATGACTGTTTTTTTTTTGCCGAAAGAATAACGTGTTTTATTAAAACAAAGAATTTTGAAATTTCATATGAAACTTTGAAAAACCGCTGCTGAAACTTATCTTTTATTTAAAAAGGTTTACGGCAATGAATGTTTATCACGTGCGCGGGTTTTTGAGTGGTTTAAGCGTTTCTAAGATGGCCGAGAAGTTTTTGAAGATGATGTTCTCCTGGGTCACCCTTTCACGTCAAAAACAGATAAAAATATTGAAAAAATTGGTAATCCGATCCCATCGGACCGTCGGTTAACTATTCTTGTCTTTTTTCAAGGTCCTTGCCCAACTCCGTGAAAAAATAAGAAAAAAACGGTCCAAATTGTGGAAGATCAAGTCACGGGTTCTTCATCAGGACAACGTACCGGCTCACACTGCATTGTCTGTCATGATATTTCTAGCTAAGTATAACATCCCAGTGTCCGCCTTATTCGCCTGACCTGGCACCATGTGACATATCTGTTCACCAAGGTCAAATTTGCATTAAAAGGAACAAGATTTCAGACCATTGAAGCTGTGAAAGAAAAAGCGGCACGCGTCATGAAAGAGCTCACAGAAGACGACTTTCAGCACTAGTTTGAATAATAGAAAATTCACATGGAGCGTTGTAGGAGTATAGGAGGGGTGTATGATGAAGGGGATAATAAGTAAATACGTATAAAGTTAAAATAAAATATTTTACAGCATTAGTCTCGTAATTTAATAGCCACACTTCGTATACAACATTAAATTTAATAAAGGACTTATATATTATTTATTTATACGTTTTTTTATGATTTATATAGTAGTGAGATTGATGAGGTTTGGATTGTGGTAAACATTATGGCAATAGGAAAGTATTATCGGGTCCACTAAAAACAAAAATTGAATAACTTCTAAAGAAAAACTTATTCAATTTTTCAATTGTTAAATTTAACATTTTATGTAGTAAAACACCAAATCAAGTGTTTCACTTCAAATCATGTTTTATTTTAAATTGTAGACAATTTAATAATTGGACTCTTCTTAAAATTTTGCCAAGTAGATTTTTAATTATTACATTAAAAAATTTCGAAGCCAACTTTGTTTGTTTTTACAGAAAAAACCAACTAAGATCACTCAAATAACATTTATTTTTAGCTTCTTTTCTCTTTGCTTTTCGTTAATCATTTTTCCGATCTGGTTTTGTTTTTTTGCTCATCTGTTCATTCTTTTCCTTTCCTTTTTTCTGCCAAAAGAATTTTCTTATTGTAAATTATTCTTAAAGTTAGATCTATCTAACTTCTTCTTTCTTCTTTCAAAACTATCTTTTGGAGGTCCTCTTTCGTTTGCTTCAGGCGATTTGATTTGTTTTTCACGTTCCACATTTTGTCAATGATTTGTTTATTTAATCTTTTTGGATCCATCCTGATCATACGTCTCAAGAAATTTAATCTTGATTTTTGTAGATTTCCTTCTTAAATTTCAGTCGGTATCCTTCCTCTGTTACCTTTGGACCGTGGATTTTCCGTAGTAAGCTTCTTTCAATCTTGAAAAATTTTTCGAGTCGGTCCAATTTGATATCTGAATGATCGTCTTTGAATATCCATGGATTTTGGCGCAGGAATTTTATTTCTGCTAGCTTACATTATAGTCGCATAATCCATATCTCATTGCCTTATATGAGAAGAATTTACCGACTTTGTCTTGTAAAGCGAAAAACTGTTTTTTTTCCAATGGTAAATTAGTTATCATGTTACATATAAACTGATAGCTGTGATTTTTATTTCTAAGTTACAATGGTGTGAGAAATTTCAACCAATTTATTTACTTTTGGAGATTTTTCTTATTACGTTATTCTGTGACGCACTTTTACTTAAAAACTGTAATTTTTCTTTAAATACCATGATCTTTATCTTTATTAAAAATGAATTTCTAATTTTTATCGAATAAGTAGTTCGTTTTTTCTTTGCCGTACTAGTAAACCAATGTTGAAGATGGATTCTGAGTCGAGCTAGAATTTTTTTGAATTAATTTACTTGTATCTGTGGTTATAATTAGGAGTAACCTTGTAGGAATTAAGTAATAATTCTGTAAAAGATCTGTTTCATTATAATCCTCGTTACGAATAATAATGTTCGTATTATAACATGCGTTACGCTTATACTGTTATATATTAATTAGAGTGTATTGAAACTGTTATTGTTCTCATTATCTCATGCGATATTAACTTTGCTTATCGTATTTATTTGTGTGCTTTCCTGCATGCATTTACTACTTTTTAATTCTTAATTTGTTTATTTTCCTTGGCCGTATTGTTATTTTTTTAATTATTTCGTTTTTATTTAATTAAGATTAGATTTAAAATTAATATAACTAGAAATTATTTTGGTGTAATTATATTTATTAATGAGAAATAATTTTGAATATTATTTATCTGTAATTTTTTTTACAAGACGTTAATTATTATACATCATACAACCATTGTGGAACAGATTTATCGTATTTAAAATTGATAACGTGTATCGAGCTAAATCAACCACATCTTCAATTAGCAACTGTTTATTATTTTCAGATACGTTATCCTCTCGTTTTCTTACCCTATTTTTCTGGAAGTTGTATTATCCGCTAATTGAATATTTTACTCTCTCTCTCTCTCTTTCTTTTTCTCTCCGTTATCTTGACCGTTCCCTCTTGAGCATCTAGCAAAATGCATTCTTCTTTGCTCGTAGACGCACATAGTCTGCTGTTATTATTGTTATTAATGGCGTCCTTAGCGTTTGCATCGTAGTTTTAACATACCATTTATATCTTCCGTTTAGAAGCTTCCTAGTTAGTTGAAAGTTGTTACAATTTTTTTTTTTTAAATATTAAAGTCATAAGTTTAGTAAAGTTTTTTCTAGATTTTTGTTTATTGTAAACCAATTTAATAAAAAAAAGAAGGTAATTAATGTTTTCTTTTCGTAATAACTTGCTGTAGGAATAGAGAAACAAATTCGACTTTTCTTAATTAAATAGTAATATATACAATTCTTAAGAGTAAGGATAGGCATCTTATCAGTAGACTACCCTTTCACATTTGGAAATGAAGTTTTTTTTATTCGCACACCGGAATGAATAACCAGGTTTGAAATTATGTTAAAATTGATCCTTTGTGATCCTGGATCCTGCACCATGGCACAGAATAGCTTCATAACAATTACTGTTCTGCGACAATGTTTGCCACCGACTCGTGCCACGAGTGCGTTTCGCTCAAGCCCCGTGGTAAGTCTGCTGGTGGGGATTGGTGAGCCATCTCTTTCGAGTAGGCGGAAGCAAATGATATACTCCTATGTGGTTCGGATTAAGGCGCAACCAACTCGTCCAACCTTTGATGCGGTATTCTCCAACCAACATGTTAATCGATACCAGAAACAGCCGAGATCTACTGCTCCGCTAAATATCAGAGCTGAGCGACTTTTTTCAGCTCTAAATATACAATTACTTCCAGTCTTTACTGTTGTTCCATGTTATTATCTCCTTTGGAGGCTTTTTCTCTTTAATTACCGCTTTCATCTTTGTCAGTATAATAAAAAGTATACGAATCCCGTTATTTTGCGAAACAAATTTTATATTATTATAAATAGTATGAATCCTGATATTACAGTGTTTATACGGATTGCTCTAAAAACGTTAGTTCTTTTGGCTGTGCTTTTGTGGTAGGCAACAGAACAACGTACATGTTTGGCTTCCACAGCATTGCTGTTTTTTTTTGTTGCGGAGCTGTTTGCTATTAATAAGGCCCTAAATAGAATTAACCCAACATTTCGACACGTACTTGTTTGCTCGGATTCCATGTCTGAGATTCAGTGTGTTATTTCGCAAATGACTAGAAATAATACAACAGTGAGCTTCGGCTGGATCCCCAGCCACATAGAAATTTCAGGCAAGGAGCGCGCAGATAGTTCGGCACAAGAGGGTTGTTTTCAGCATCGTTTTACCAGTTGCCTTGCTTCTATCGATCTTTTCTATTTTCTATTCGTGCCAATTGCTGTAAAGCAGATAGTTATTTTATTATTTGAATTGATATATATATATATAATGTGATGTATGTTTGTTTATTACAACACATATGTTGTGATGATAACGCGGAACCGTTTTCGCCCACAAAAAAAAAGAGTTGCGAGTTAAATTGTGTACCCCTAATTTTACAACTTTATGGTTATTTTTAATTTTTTCTGAATTCACAGTTTGTTTTTATTTAGTTTATACTGACATGATGCCAGATTGTTCTACGCCAATTCGATTGACGTTAATGTTTTTAAAGTAATTAAGAAGTTATTTTTATTGGGTTACACAATTCTATGTAGTCTAATTGGCAGAAAATATTTTTTTTAATTCCTTACAGGGGAATTTCAGCTTTTGGATCGTTGTGGGTCGTATTTTATAGGCTGCTATTTAATTAGTGATCTAATAGAATCCGCACATATATTATTAAGCAAACACATACTGATTTTGTTTTTTATATGTTTAATATTGTTATTTTATTGTGAAATATTATTTTATGGTATTAAGATATAGAATTATATGTTTGACGGACTGTTACGTTTTCATTTTAGCGTGTATATTTCTACTTATAACAATATAAAGTTGATAAAATATAATTCCTTGGAATTCAGGTCATTATTGATCGACATATTAAAAATCGGCGTAGTGTAAGAATTAGAAATCTTATTTTTAAATATTCCACTGTATATTTTGTACGAAAGCGTGGAGAAAATTAATATTTCTTAATTTGAAAAAGTTTTATAACCGTTGTAATTATTATTTCTTTAATAATGTTTAAGAGTAGGCCTTATATAAACTTGAAGTGGGTTAAACGGAATATAGTCCTTGCAAGATTAAAACGGATAAAGGGATTAGTTTTAGTTTATATTTTGAATTTATTGGAAAGGAAGGTTATAACCCTGATATTAATGGAAGGTCATGAACTTTTATCCGCATCTGTTGGTTAAATTAATCGAGGCGTTATACTCGTAATACTACATGGAAAATTAATTACCTTGTTTTGCCTTTATTAAAAGTTATTATACATTTTTTAAAAACATTTAATTTAATTTGTCATTAGAATGCTGTTCTGCATTAAATCCAGCTTTAATTGTAGTTTAATAACGAAAAACTAGATTTTGTGGACTGTTGCGTAAAGCTGTATGTTAAATAAATGTTGGTTTACCTTTTAAAATTTTCTCGTTAGTGGGCATCTCTTTTTAGAGTAGGAGCATTCGATTCAAAACATGTATATAGGGACAAAAGTTTCCCGTCGATCAGACCAGGTGGAAAAGATCCCTGAGTGCCACAGTTAACATAATAAAATTCGAGACCCTCAGTACCATTCCGACATCTGTTGAAATTTGAAATATCCGGGTGCATCTAGTAAAATGGCCCGCTCTATATCGATTTAAACGTGTTGTAGTCCCGTTTTTCGGTTGTAACTAGATAAATATTGAATTTATCAAATCTTTTCAATCGTATTTTGTAGAACGGATAACTTTACACAAAACAATTCTGGTAAATTTTCATAAGATCATAAATAAACGTGAGTATGAGTTGTTGCATCAAAAACAGAAAAAATCTCGTTTTTTATTTTAAGCAATTAAGTTTTTTTTAAACTTTTAAAAATTAATGAAATCGAAGGCTAAAACTCAATAAAGTACGTATTTCTGGATAACTTTACCAAGTTTAAATAAAAATTTGTTTTTGTTAACTTTTTACAAACATTTATTTGTCTTGCTATTTTCATTTATATTACTGTTTGGTGCGCACTGACGCATTTTACAAAAGTACGCTCACAAAACTCATTTAAAAATTCAAATTTATAAACGGATATTACCATCTAAAAGCAATTAGTTTTTCCTAACTGTTGTTTAATCTCGTAAAGTGTTAGTAAATTATGAGTAGTTTTCTTCTTGTACTTAGTGAAAGTCCCAAAATAGGATTATTGAAATATAATGATTTTAAATTATTAATATTTAAATAACAACAATGTATTTTGCTACCTAACTTATTACATTCATAAATAATCATTTTATTCCCATAGTTATTTTTCGATTTTTTGAATGTAGTTTTTATTTGCAGGCGTTTGATAAACAAATTTGAAAATACTTCCACCTGACAACATTATATATGTTATTCCTAAATGTAGAAAATTCTTTTAAATTTACCAAAAGTTATTCCTTTACCCATCATTTATCGATGACATTCTGATTTTTCGCCTTATCTATCGTAGATCAAAAGTTATAGGTACTTTTGTTTATCGCGCGCGCGCGTGTTGAAACGGTACCGCCGGCTATCTCATATCTCTGCGTACAGGCGGTATATAGAGCGCTATTGTTTATTTCGCTAGCTCGTTTATTTTTGATCTGATCGTGATGTGTTCCTAAACTACTTTTGTGTATAAAATTTCTTTTCTACATTTTTGACAAGAATGTTTTTATTTGTAAAATCAATATTTGACGACCTACAGCCAAAATGTCGCAGTTTACTCCCATTATAGTCCTTAATGTGTAATTTTGTGTAAATTTTCAAAATTTTGTTTAATTTTTTATATCCTTTATTGATATTCATCAAAATAAATGGGAGATTCTTCTAATAATTTGATACGGTTTTTTTTTATTCCTTGTGTCTAAGGTGGTAACCTCTCTGGGTGTTCGTCTTAAAAAACTAAAAAAAAAAAACGCATTATAATAATAATATTTTAGGTTAAAATATTAGTAATCATATATTATTACTACAACTATTGTAATATGTTTCTGCCCTGTCAAGTTCACGGACAGTTCCAGCTGTGAATTTTATGTAGCGTGAAAATCACCGATTTTTCATAGTGTTTAATTCAGCTCATACATATAAGCTGAATTCAGATTTTTCTCCGTTAAAATATTTAAAAAAATATGTATTGCATTTAGCCGACCTTGAGAATAACGGTATAAAAATACATTTTTTATTACGTATAAAAATGTTTTCCAGTTCTCCCACATCTTCTTGTTGGATTAAAAGGTTTTACTCGTTAGTTCAACAATTAAGCTTATTGTTCTGCTACTGGGTAGGTTCACTAGCAGTCGCTCTTTAGATCGTATCAAAAATGCATTGTCTGTAGGGATCCCACAACTTCAGCACGGACCTAGCCTGGTCTAACTCAAACAAAATACGATAGAAGGGTTCACAAGGATTAGGATTTTGAAATATGAGTCTCACGGAGGAACTGCGGAATGAGATAAGCTATTTTACGTAGAGAAAGGGCCAATATTTTTAAGTCACTCCCCCAGCCTTATCTGCTCATCTCATTCCTGTCTTTGAACGCTGACTAAAATTGTATACTTTCGTTAAACATTGTGCATTATTTACAAGTTCAAAATATATCTGCGTTATAATTATATTCAATCACTATTTCTATTTAAAATCGTTATAAATTAAATTATATATTACTCTGTTATGTAATTATGCAACGAAGTAGTTTCGCATTATAGTAACGCGTTTGCCTCATTTCAAAAGAATGAATAAAAATGACTGTTGTATTATATGTGTTCCTTATTTAATGCCTGACTTATAATTTAAAATACTCTAAAAGTTCGTAGGATTTAGAAAAAAATACGCTAATGTAGCTTAAAATTCGAATTAGAAGATAAAAATATATGTGAGGTCATCTAATTAGTTCTTCTTTTATGCGGTGTCCACTTTTCACGCTATTTCAACTGTCTAGTAGTCACTTATACACAACTGGGATATTGAAAAAAAATTAAATCAGAAAACATGATTACGATGAAGAAACCACAATTACATTTAAAAAATGCCACTAACATACACGTTCACAAAAACCTGGACATATACATAAATCTCTTTTGCATGGTAATCTTTGATAGATGTGGTTTAATTCTAGAATAATTAAAATGTGATCTTATTTGTTTCTTTTTGCTAAAAGGGAAATCTCTATTGAATTAATAATGTATCCTCATATTACTGTCCCTGTGCACGTGTTTAATGTGGCCGGCCCAGCTTAGAGGATGTATTTCAGGCTTCCACGGTAACTGGCAAAAATCCCATCTGCATTCCTCAGAAAATCGGTGCATTTTTACTTTGGCAGGACCAACACATTAATTTTGTGTTGATTAACTTACAACTAACTACACTACTAACTTAACTTACGACTAATAGTTGCCTTTCCTGTAGAAATTTAAAGGCTATCCAAACACGCAAATTGCTAAAGGAAAAGTCTTCACGGGATTTTTATGGCGTTAGAATTGTCCATCTGAATTATCATAGAAATATCGTAGAAATAATAATTTAGAGTCGACTGATTTCTTTAAAGTTAATTGTATATTTTCTGGGAATTGCTTGTTATTTTTGACACACGAAGTATTCTTTCATTACTTCGCCTCAATAGAAAAACATTTTTAAAGGAAACTTAAAACACTTTGTCACAAAAGAAAGAAATTCCCACCGAGTTATCGTTTAAAAATAAAATATTACTACATAAATAGATAAAATAAATAAGCGATACGATAATGAGCGGGATATCCGCCAGTGATTATCGTTTTTGAGCTTTATTGGTCTTAATAAAGAAAAAGAAACACTTTTATTTTAAAACTCACAATAGTAATCTTATCGTAGCCACGATAGGGAAATAAGTACTACAGGTTAGTAACAACTACAATACGGTATTTCCTTTCATATTTACTTTAAGATCCTTTTATTTTCTTCACAGCTCCTCTCAAAAGCTTTCAGAATTTAGCTTGTTCAAAAAATTCCTTAATATTTAAATGTTAACTGAATTGTGTAATAAGTAAGTAAATTGAAATTTAGTGTGTATGAGTGAGGTATGTATAGTGTATGCATATAATATATACACTACACGTACCTCACTACACACATATATATATATATATACGCGCGCACACACACGCACGCACGCACTACAGTGGTCAATGTTTTCAGTTCTTCCACTACTGTATAACTGATGTATGCGGAAGTTAGATTTTTATAGTAGTTAAACTTGACCGTTGTTTTAACTTTCGAGTTGGCACTACAAATAAGCACTGATATTTAACATTTGGTATGAAATATTATTATGCTAGTGTATCTTTTTTTTATACTACTACTGTATTTTTTTTCATATTGTTGATTGCTTGTAATCATCTAGTTATTGTTTTCTAACAGATAAAAATTAAATTGAATTTAATTTGTCCTAAAAAGAAAAACAAACGTAGTACTAGTACATACTTAATATCATTAATACTCAGAATATTTGAATAAACTGCGAATGCGATTGCCATAAGCTGTCGTATAGTAAATTAGTGCTGTCAGCTACTCGCGCCTTAGTTCTTGACGTGTAGCTTGTAGCCCTTCTACGTTTATTTGTTTGATCTTCTGTCTCGCCAGTTCTGGATGCTATTTGAAGTTCAGCTTATGGGTTTTTTGTAAACCCATATGTTTCCCTATAAAAAAAATAAAAGGATCTCAGTTCTGTGCAAGTAGATCGACTATTCGTTATTTTATTTTGTTTCCTTTTGGAAAAGTACCAATTCATTCTAATGTAAGAAAAAAAAATTGATCCAAAAAAATTAGTTGCACGTCAAAAAAGCACTACAGTAAAAAAATAT
The DNA here is from genome assembly GCF_047948215.1 of Lycorma delicatula. Lineage (NCBI taxonomy): Eukaryota > Metazoa > Arthropoda > Insecta > Hemiptera > Fulgoridae > Lycorma > Lycorma delicatula. The sequence goes on from NC_134460.1 coordinate 70,425,800, forward strand.
ATACCGTAAACTGTGACTCGCTAAATAAGCGGATATGAAAAATACACCAATACACAGTCAACATAATCTGAAATGTTTTTCGATTTTAAAGTGATCGTGACCATCAAGTAAAGTGACTCAAGAACCATTCTACCAATATTCATCAAATTTCACATGCACAACTTCAGATACTCTATTACAGCATATGTAAATTTTAATGAAATTGATCTAGTAGTTTGGAGATTTTTGAGCTACAAAATTTTGTACGTACGCCTACATATATATATATTTTTACTATAATATAAATAATATGAATATTCTATAAACTGTAACGAATGATAAACTGCAGTAGTAACCATTTAATTAGAATTAATACAGAATTAAATAGGTCACACGATATGATAAATTTAGATTTATCCCAAAGGTAACTGTACCTATACCGTACCATATCAGCATTATCCATCCATAAATTTTTGCAATACTAAACTGCAATCATTTATTGGAATTCCTTATATATATATATATAAGGAAATCCGGCGATTTTAAATTAATGGTGAATTGTTATTCGATTCGTGTTAATAAAGCGCTGTTTATAGGTTAAACAATGTTTGGAAACCAAAGTAATTGTTAAAAATAATAAGTGCAAAATGATAACAAACCTGTCCATGTTACCAGTTAAACAGATAATTAAGGGAAATTTAATTTCCAGACTTCTGTATTTTGGCCGTTAGGGTTTAGAGGTTAAGTTAACGTTGCTCTCTCAAGAATTGTTAACCCGAAAATCATTAAATTCTATACGAAGCTTATCCGGAAAGTAAGTACTGTTTTGTTATTAAAAAATACATGCAACAGAAACGTTCAACATGATAGGTTTTTTAATTAATGTAATAGCACGCCTTAAACTACCTTTATACATAATTTTCACCATTATTAAGGCACTTTTCATATCTTGTATTCACTTTTTCATTCCTTCCTCAAAGAACGGGCCGCTAGTTGAAGATAACCACTGCTTACAGCATTTTTCACGTCGGCATCGTCGCCGAAGCGCAGACCGGAAGGGATCGCTTAAGATGGAAAAACAGTGGTAGTTACTCGACACCAAGTCAAGATTATAAAATGGACGCTTCGATTGCTCTCGGTAAAATTTTTTAATCTTTAACTAGACTTTGAATTTCACCGGAAAGATGCGGACGAACTTTGCCGTGAAACAACAAAACCCTATGACTGAGCATGCCTCTCCTCTTGTTTTGGATTACACGGTCCAATTTTTTGAGAGTATCGCAAAAAAAACGAAGCATTAATAGTCTTAGTTTCCGGCAAGAAGTCAACCAACAAAACTTCTCCCTTATTCTAGAAGACAGTGTACATGATTTTATCACAAAATCAGTGTACATAATTTTTCGTCTTGAAATTACGATTTTGAGCTTGAGATTTTTCGGATGTCGTCATTCCGTAGACTACTGTTTGAATTCTGCGGTGATGTGAAAGAACCCAATTACCAGTTACTAGTTTGCTCAAAGAATTGTCACTTTCATTTTCGTATCAAGTGAGAAAATACTGAGCATACTAATCGCTTGGTTTTATGAGCCTTCATTACATTTCTGCACCCAAGAACACAGTTTGTAACAACCTAGGTTTTGTGTTTAGGATTTCATTCAGAACTGTTGAAATTCCACGAAACTCAATGCATAACGAAGAAATTGTTAACCGTCAATATTCATTACAGCCAGTCGCGCAACCATCCATCAAACCAAATTAACGACAAAGGGGCATCCACTTGTTTGCTCGTCATGCACATTACTGCATTTCTCATTGAACTGCATCCACTTTCTACCAGCTTTTCATCATAAACCTGCTAATTTGACGATGAATATCAGCTTGTTTGACATTCTCGTATTTAAAAATAGGTAAACTGCCTAACTTTACAATCAGCGGGATCTCGATTGAGTTAAACGTTTTAAACGATGTTTAATAAACTGTAAACAAGCGGCTCTGTTCTTATAACTGGTGTGTCGAAAGATAACAAATGAGTGAATGTGGCGCGGATGCTCAAAGCTGCGATCGCAGCAACTGAATTGGTGTAGAGAAGGAAACTGTAGTTACTATTCGTGTACGCTTTGTATATTCTGAAATATCCTCTTACACATATGTGAATTAGCTATTCACCCGCTCATCTCGATATCCTCTGAACCACGGAACCTAAACGGCTAAAATTTAGTAAGTCGGTTTTTCTGACGTTTTCTAGGTGTTCAAAAAGACAATTTTTGAAAAATTCAAATCCTAAGTTAAATGTGGTTTAAATCCGTCAAGGGGAATTACATATAACCTCAATAGGCTTTGTTGGGCAAGGTTAAAACACGGGTATCAAATCTAATAAAAATCTTGTAATTTTTTTGAGAAAACTAAATCACCGATATAAAGATATACAGACGTTTTCTTGACATTATTATATAACCCTTTTTCCAGATATTGTTTTACCAATATAGAGTTTTCTTTTCAATATTAATATAAGGAAATAATATTGAGTTAAAGCTAAATTAAAAATAATATTTAAGATCTAACAAAACACAGGTTATAATATTGAAACACAGGTTATGTTATAATTTCGATTTGTAATAGTTAAACGATTTTTCTTGAAGGTTTCACTCGGAGAAGATTACGTGGTTTTGCGGTATATTTATGTCATAAAACTGCGTTAATGTTTGTTTTATGTCATTTTTTCCTAAATAAAACGTCTTTTTTGTAAATTAGAATAAAGCCTTTTTATATGTTTGCTTTTAAATAGGACATTCACATTGTATATTACGGTAACGCGATAAATTTAAAGTGAACAGATGTAATTTTACGATAACAATATAGTAATTATTATTAGGTCGTGCATTAAATTGGCGAGTAAATTAATTTGTCACGAATCACGGACTGTTCAATAAATAAACAAGTAGAAACATGGTTACTAGAAAATAAACAATTTTTTGTTGTTTTATTATTACTGATATTTTTATTATTGTATGTTATAAGCATTTTCGAGAGTGTAAAATATGTTAGCCTAAATAAAAAGTGTAAAAATTTGTTTTTTTTTTTTTCATTAAATTCAATCGTAAAAAATTGAATCCTCTGCGAATGTTCTCTCTCCTAGCCAGACAAATCATCGAGTCAAATATGTAGCCTAATTTCATTTATTGTGAACTAATAGATCCGGCAATGCTACGCTACTTCTAGATTTGAGTATATATATATTAAATGAACACAATTGAAAGTTTGATAAAACATTAACAAAATGAACATTACGAAACTTCACAAAATTTAACCTTTCCCTTTCTTCCGTTTACCCTCCCCATTTTAATTTTCACCGTATTCTATTTCCTCCATTTCCCCCTTCCCTTTCATTCCTCAATTTCTCTTCCCTTATTTCCCTTTACCCCTTCCTCTTTCCCCCTTTCCTTTTTATTTTGTATCCTTTCCCCTTTCCGTTTTCTTTTCCCCTCTATCCCCTTAATTTTTTCCATTGTTCCCTTCTTTCCTTTTTACCTTCTTCCCTTTTCCGATTTTCCCTTTCTCTTTCTCCCTTTTCCCCCGCGCGTAAATTGGTTCAGTAGTTTTTTAGTCTATAGCGGACAAAGATATCGGACACATTGAAATGGAATCGTAAAATATTTAGTATAGCGTGTGTTGCTTTTACGTCCAACAGATAGCGCTGCTTTAAAAAAAAAAAAAAAACATGTTACCTGTCACAGGTGTAATATTTTAGGTATGTAAATAGTAGGCATATAAAAACATGCGCATTCGAATGCAACGTTGTATCAAAATTTCATAGCAATCTGTGAAGAACTTTCAGAGATTTAAGATTTTGAACAAACGAACATTTACATTTCTATTTATATAGATGTTAAGTGTCATAAACGTATGGTTGCAAACGACTTTATACGACTCATTCCGGAAAATCATAACCATTATCAAGAATTATAGGAATCTATAACAGGATTAATAGGAAAAGTGAGGATTGAAATGTTTTCCCGTCTTCTCCACTGAGCGTATACGGTCCTCTATCACCATATTTATTGATATGTAGGTAGTATTCAGTCCTAAAAGTAACATGTATGTTTACTCTGTTCCCGATTTTGATTGGGCGTATAATAAACATCATTATTCTCAGAGAAAGTAACTCTTTAATTGGTGTTTTTGTACTTACAGTGCTTTACATGCGTCACTGAGCCAAGCGGGTGACATTAGGCACTCTTGTCAAATTCCTTATAAATATATTTTGTCGACCGTTCATCAATCGTATCAAACCGTTTTATATAATTGAACCATTAAAATAAATTTTAATGGTGTTTTTTTTTAAATAAACGAAATCCTTTATTTTATAAAATAATTTGATAAAATTACCGGTTCACTTTGTTTTAATGATTTCTTTAAATCAAGAAAAATGAATTGGGTTTCGAGCGCAAGTCTCTTTTCATTAATCTTTACAAAAGACATTTTCAATTCAGCAACGCGATTTTTCAGGAACCTTATTGTCCACCTAACGCCGTGAATGTAATTTAAAATATCTTATAGCATAAAGCACACACTAATGAAGTAAGTATCTCATTAATTATTACAAATTTAATGGAGAGAAAAATCAGCATTCCCGATTCTACACCAAAACTTGTTTAAACAGTGCAAGAACCGATTTCTAAGGGAAATAGGACATTCATTGGTGATACGTAACAGTAAATTTTACCGGTTGAGGAAGGCACTTTACTATTTACTCTGTGCTATGGTACTTATATTTAATAAGTTGTGGTGACACATATATATTCTGATTGTGGTATAAAGAAGTGTATTAAAGATAAATTTTACTGAAGTTCACAATTTAACTATGATTGGGTAAAAATAAATATTGTTAATGAACGTATATTTATACTTGAAAGTAAATCGGAAGGATTTTTAACACGCGTTTTCAGTTAGTACAGAACTTATTCTTAATTATCTTGCTTCCATGACGAAAACCCTCTACATTTTTTAAGTTAAAAAGTTAAAGCGGTGATTTAAATTAAAAATAAGAATTGTTTACTAATGTCAAGTTGATAGTATTATTATTATAAATGTATTTCCATGGTAAATGTAACTACATAAATAAATATTAATATTTTTGTTTGAAGCTTTGTATAATAATGAAATTTTAACTAAATAGGATATTTTTTTTTTTATTTATGACAAGAAATTTATATGAGACTCTAATTTTTAAAATAACGTTAATTTTCTAGCTGAAGTGTAACATATAATCTCTTTTACTATATAATATTAGATTTTTTACTGTTTATTAAAAGCGTAATTTTTCAAAAATATACTGCGACATTAAAAATAAAATTTGAAAAGATAAAAAAAGTCGGATACAACTGATGATTGGTACCGGTAATGTTCCACTCACCAGTTGAATTCGATTCAATGGAAAAAAAAACTGTAATTCCCTTATGATTTTTCAATTAAATCCACTAACACATTGTTTATATATCTGCATTAATTGAAAATGGAAATTAACTTTTTAAAACTCATAAGCGTATTTCTTAACTTCTGGCAGGTCAATTGATGATCGATATCTTTGAAGTTCCGCTCACCAATTAAATTCGATCTGACGGAAAAACACTAATTTTTGTTGTTGTTCTCTTCGAATATGTTAATAATTTTGTATTTATTTGCACCATTCAATGGAGTCTGTAATAAATAATTTTTTGATATAAAGTAATTTATATACTTTTTAAGGTAATTTGTAAATTTTCTGTACATCATTGATGTATTTCTGTTTGTTTTTAAAAATGGTCGTACGAAAACATTTGTTAAGAATTGTCTGTTTTTATTTAACTAGCAAATTATTTAGTCGCTAACCGTTCATGTTACTGATCTCAGATTATTAAATAATGAATTCATCTTTATTGATTAAAAAAGGTTTTTCCCTTTGTTTTTCTTAAGAAATATGAGTAATAGTGTTTATTTATATTTCGTAATATATATGTTTAATTTTATTTACGTCATTTGTTTGTGAATATTACATTATTTTTTACGCATTATTTAATGAAATTTTCTTACCGTTTTACATTTTAATATTAATTTTAAATAACAGCTGTTCGTATTATAAATACGATGAAAATTTTATACTAATCTGTTATTTAAATTATTATATAATAATGAGAAACGCTCAAGAACGTTTAACAAAATATGTGCATCTATTGATAGATGTACAATGAAAATAAAATTATTTAAAAATAAAAATAATTAAAAAAGTAAAACGGGAAGAAAAAAATTAACAAACAAACGAAGCGCAAAAAATTACTTGTGAATAGTCAAAATAAAAAGAAAAACGTTTATAATTAAAAAATGGTTAATATGTTTTTATTATACCTGTATATCGTAGCGTCCAAATTAAATAATTATAATAACAATAAAATAAAAAATTCCTACAGTAATTAAAATCAGGTGGAATCTTTGTTGTATTTTTATATAAATTTTATTATTGTAATGCCATAATAATCAGATATACGATAATATTTTTTTACTATTTGTGGTCTGTGATATATTATTTTTATTTAGATACTTGTGCCGTTAATACTTGCGGTGTTCTGACTATAAATCCTGTTTTAATATTACTTTTGGCTTGTAGTATTACATTTTTTAACATCTATGCTATTAAAAAATATGTCTTTCTTATATCGTGTTTCTGCTTTACGTTGTTCTTAATGATTCATATATTTACTTCTTAATATTTGAAGGATAGTGTATATTTCTTGTAAAAAAAAAGTAAATAGACAGTAATGAGAGGAGAGAAAAAAGAAACCTTAAATTGATGGAAAGCAATGACGACATAGAAGTGAAAGTGAGGTTGTGTAGTATGATTTCCCTCGCCTACTGGTTGCAGATGTTCCCTTCTTTGTTATTTACGGAAGTATTCATTATACATTTTTAATTGGTCACCAACGTAGAAATGCGTGAAGGAGTTTTTTTAACGTTGTTGTTAGTTGTGTGTATATACGTATTGTATTAAACTCTGAACTAAACTGATGTATTTACTTTGATAAATATTGACCCGTTCAAATTTTTCTGGTAGCCTATTTGACTTACCTCTTATTATTTATTAGTAAATATATATTATTATTATTAGTTTAATTTTTAAACAAAAGAATAAACCTCTATTTTTAGAGTATCTTTGTTAATTCTTATTAGCAACAGTAATATGTCTGTCTGTTAGAAGTACGAGAGATTACCTCTAAAGTAAAAACCGTTTCATTGTAAAAAAATTTATTCTGAAAATTTTACAAATATTTTTAATCTACATGCTTTATACTACTTCTCTATATAATTGCCAGATGAATTAAGACATTTATCGTAGCGATAAACCAGCTTCAATATACCTTCATCGTATTCTTCTGCCGCCAGCCCATCCCCCTGATTTAACAGCATTTTTATGTTCATTCTCACCGCCGAATTGCTTACCACTCAAAAATTCTTTCAATTCCCCAAACAAATGGTAATCAGAAGGAGCTAAGTCCGGACTATATGGCAGATGATGGTAAATTTCCCATCCGAATGTTCTCAGTAAATCACTTGTCGGACCCGCAACATGTGGACGTGCATTATCGTGCAGCAGGAAGACGCCGTCGTCAGTTGTCCACGTCGCCGATTTTGAATGGCGCGTCGTAACTTAGGTAGAGTTTCGCAGTAAGTTTTTCCATTTATAGTCGTTCCACGTGGCATGAAATCAATCAGCAGTATCCCAAAAGACTGCCCATCAGTTTGCATCCAAATGGCTGTGGCTTGACGTTTATCGATCTGGTTGGTGATTGAGGATGACGCCATTCATTTGACTGCCGTTTTCTCTCTGGCGTGTAATTCGAAATCCATGTTTCATCGCCGGTAAAAATCGAATTAAGGAACTCATCACCTTTTTCTGTGTAGCGCATCAAAAATTCCAAAGCAGATCCCATTCAGATTTTTTTGTGACGTTCCGTTAAGACGTGCGGTGCACAACGTCCACAAAACTTTCTGAACCCTAAATGGTAATGAACAATGCGACCGATAACAGCTCTTGAAACATCAGGAAAATGAAGGGCCAGGTCGGAAATCGTTTAGCGACTATCTTTACTGATTCATCATCGACGCGTTTCAACAAGTCCTCGGTGATTATCGAGGGCCTCCCTGAACGTTCTTGCAAACTAATTTTGTTATTTCTAGACCTTTCACACCATTTTCGGATGTTTCTTTCATTCATTACAGTATCACCGTCCACAGCAATCAACTGCCTATAAATTTCAGCCGGCTTAATGCTGGATGGTTTAAAAAACGTAGTATGACTTTACGTATTTCACAATCGGCGACAACATCGATTTTCCTATTCATTTTATAACGTAATAACTCACACGTAATCAAACATACTACAACGCGACAACTTACAGACAACAATGCAGTGTATTCATTACTAGCGTGTCCATAAAAACGATACAGGTTCGCCAACCTTAAGGAGAGAAATTTCCCAGTGGTTTTTACTTTAGATATCCCTCGTAGTTACTCTACAAGTACTGGGCTTAAAAATTTTAAGATTTTGTTGGGTTTACGTAAATCTTCCATCTTATATTTTTTCTCAGTTGAAGAATCACTTCTAGAGAAACTAAACAGTGTAACAGTCTTCTCCAGACGTGATTCCCCGTCATTGAAGGCAACTGAAGACCTTTCGGTCTAGTAGGAATGTTCCTGATTGGACGCTTGTTTTTGGAAGTTCTAATAGCAGTAGTCTCTTCGCGGAGGGAATTGCATGTGTTATCTGTAGGCTAATAGTTGTCAACAGCGCCCTTACTGCGTATTGGTTTGACGCCTTTGGATTTGACTGTAGCCGTAGCAGCGTGTTGGTTTGTCTAAGCAAACTGTAATAAATTAGTTTCATTTGTTTTTATTTTTGTTTTGTTTTTGAAAAGTAATATATTTTTCATTTAATACAAATAATTAAATTAAATTACGAATAAAACAATTATAATTACGTGTAGCACTAACCACCGTAATTTGATTTACTTTATGTAATATTAAACAATGCTACCTTCTTTTTAGTATGTTAATTTAAAGTTAGTGTTTACTTATTGTAAACAATTTACGACCGCACAGATTACGTAATTGATTAATTAATATTTAATTTTGACGTTATAGCTTAGTCTGTTATAGTGAAATAAAGTTCGTTGTCTGTTAATTAAAATATTAAATTGAATATATTTTATTAAATTTTCATGCAAAAGTTCCTTTGAAATCGACAAGAGTCTATGAATTTCGATGATTTGAAAGACTTATTTTTTTAATTAATTGTGTATAATCAATTTATGTTATAAAATCTAAAGTAGTCTCATTTTATTATTGTTTGTTTTATTTAATACAGTTGTTGATTCTTGCTCGTAGAGCGGCTGACACTGAATTACTTCTCCGGTAAGGGAGGGGATTTTATCGTCGAGCAGGAGCTGTAAAGAAACCCCTCCAGAGTAAATAAAGGTTTTATGTTCCTTCCTTCTTACTTTCTCGTGGGGATCCTTCCTTGTTTTTATATCGGCCGCCTGCCTATTTCTGTTGGCAATATTATTTTCTTTCATAGCTATTGCCTTTAAGACGCGTTCAGAAATTTATTTATTCATTTTGACTTAAAAATAATAATTTTAAAAGTTTTGGACCTGTTGTATATAAAATACGTACGTAAATGCAGTCTTTGAAGTAAAAATATTAAACGATTATATAAAATCGAAACTATTTATTTCATTGAAGTAGTACGTTTGAATTAAAATAACATCAGCTGTATAGTTTTTGTCAATTATATAATTTTAAATTCTTTTCTACGTAATAAAAAATTAAAATTTTTTATAAATTATCGTTCACGCTTATTGTACTAAGAAACTTATAAAATCAGCATTTTTTTTAATAAGAGAAAAAAAATAAAAGTATGAAAATCAAACACAAGTTTTGACGTTTAGGGAATCCCTGTTGAAAGCTTATTGCTCTTAAAAATATATAAACCACCCCGAATCCAATTTCCCAACACAATTTAATGCAAACTTCGTAGATAGGTTGAATAGATAAAACTTATCTCAAGAAAAATAAAGATAGTATGAACCGATCAACGAGATAACCCACCCACGAAAAAATTAAGGTTGACATGTTCTAATTAAAACATTTTTGCAAAATAGTTTTTAAAAATTTTAAATTCAAAAAGGATATTTTTTATATGTATTTATAGTAGTGTCTTTCTATGATTATGTAACAGTGGAAAGGCCACCCAGGTTTAGGTTTTAAATAAAATTTTTGTAAATGAATCTTGTTTTCCAATTTAAAAGTATTTAAAATAATTATTTCGATTTGATTTTTCCCTTTATGAATTTAAAGTAGAATGTAATAATAATTATTATAGGGTAATTAATTAGCTTCTAAGTGATGAAGTCGCCGGCCTCCGTGGTGCGAGTGGTAGCGATCTCGGCCTTTCATCCGGAGGTTCCGGGTTCGAATCCCGGTCAGGCATGGCATGACACACGCTACAAATCATTCATCTCGTCCTGTGAAGCAATACCTAACAGTGGTCCCGGAGATTAAAAAAAAAGTGATGAAGTCTGAGTTTTATTAATAGTTTTAATTATCCAGCGAAATTTGATAAAAATATACATTAATTATGCTTATTTCTTATTAACCAATTTTGCTCATGTCATTTCATAACATAAAACGTGGGAAAAATATTTTGTCATAAATATGTTATACAAATTGTTACATACTATACTTCAGGCCTATTGTATGTAAATTAGATAGGTTAAAGGAATTAGTTTTAATAAATTATTATAGAAGTCGTTTTATATGTTGTTGCGGTGAGTTTGAACCTTAATAAGCTCGCTAGCATCATGAAATACGGTAATAATGTAGTAGTCATATTTTATTAACCATTTTGTTTTTTAGCGAAAAATTTTCATTAATTCCCTTACCTTAAAAAAACTGACGAAAAACTAAAAAACGTTTTCTGTTTATTCTTTAACGTAAACTGTCTATGGCGATGTGAAATGCTAAAAAGAATTTAAAAAAAAATATGATGTCTTTTTTTAGCTCATTAATAAATTAATATTTTCTTACGATTATTATAAAGAATAATAATTATAATAATTATTACCAAACAATTAATGTGTTCGTTTTTATGAGGTGAATAAGAACATTTTTTACTTCCGAAGTAAAGGAAGTATAGTGATTGCGAACAATTTCGGTTTTCAGATTTCAACGGAAGTATCCATTTTAACCATCCCTGAATCCATTTTGACTAGTTTTGGCGTGGCGTATGTACGTATCTCTCATCAACTATGCTGCTTTCAACTCAAAAACGATTAGCCGTAGGATGTTGAAATTTTGGATTTAGAACTGTTGTAACATGTACTTGTGCACCTCTCCTTTTGATTGCAATCGACTGCACCAAAAGTGTTCAAAAAAGTCCAAAATCCCCAAAAATTTGGATTTTGGAGTTTTTATTAACTGCAGTAACAAACCCACATTGAGAAAGTTTCAAGATATATCCTAGAAAATAAGCGTTCTAGAATAATTGTAATATTTTATTGATAACTGGGTAGCGCAGCTGCCTAACAGTAACTAACACGGCAGTAACCTTGGTCCTGGTATGACGAGACGCATGTTTGCTCGCATCTGCTCGCTGTCCGCCAGCGAGCAGATGAGCGTTTTGTGTTTTATTGTCGACTGTCATTCTGTTGTAGGCCTCAGTCAGTACTGGGATGGTGTTGTTCCTCTGTTAGTACGTAATTATTTTCTTGTCGGTTTAGTTGTCAACGTGTGGTTTTTTTTTATTAAGTGTTTGTGATTACAAGTGCAAGTGCATTACTGCTGTGATGGATTTGCCAAAGAAGTTAGGCGTAGGTGTAACAACTAGAAAGGATTTCGAATGCTCTATATTTGGCCACCCGCGAGACTTGTTAAATAACAAGCTACCAACACATGAAGATGTTCTCCGATGCTGTTTTCAAAGATATTTAACTTGGGTGTTGAAACAAACAAGAGTGTGTCCTTTTCAAAAGTAGTCGTAACAGTTGGACACAAAATTAAATGTTTGTTTGACAAAGCTTCCATCCCAACTGTGACATAATACAGAGTGGTTCTTATTGTTAAGGCTTAGTATGAATCGTATTGTAAGCTGAGAAAATAATATAGTCGTGACAAAAACAAACTGACATTCAAACTGAGACTTGACGAATTCAAAAAGAAGGGTTCCTCTTTTTGAATCGCTGCATGTAAATGTCGTAAGTATTGCTAACGACTGTACTTGCAAGAGAACTCCAGATGCATATGTGCGTCCAATAAGAATTAACTGCATATGTGAAAAAGAAAAAATCCTGCCCTGGAGTTACGATTTGTGTACTTGCAGAGAAAATACGGCATTGGGAAAATCGGGTCTGGATGTGAAATAAACAAAAATAATTACTGATAGAAACAAGCGGAAATAGAGAGAAAACGATCTGAATTCTCAGACAATCTGACGAGATCAGACAATCTGACGACAGTGACCAAGAGCTACAGTATTGTCAAGATCAGCCATGCCTATCTTTTCGTACAAATCAAAACATAAAGCCTTAGTGATGGAAAAACTAGTAACGTTTCAACTAAGGAGTAAATGTGAAAAAGTGAAGGAAATAAACTATACAATTTGTAAATGTTTCAAAATTGTAAATAACACACCCTAATCATTTGATGGTTGGTTGGGTAGGGTGTGGGTAAAACCGAAGTGCAGCCACCTCCCCGTAACCACCGAGTTGGTCTAGCGGTTAACGACTCTACCCAAATCAGCTGATTTGGAAGTTGAGAGTTTCAGCGTTCAAGTCCTGGTAAAGTCAGTTATTTTTACACGGATTTGAATACTAGATCGTGGATACCATACCGGTGTTCTTTGATGGTTGGATTTCAATTAACCGCACATCTCAAGAATGGTCGAGCTCAGATTGTATAAGAATTCACTTAATTTACACTCATACATATCCTCATTCATCTTCTGAAGTAATATCTGAGCGGTAATTCCCGGAGGCTAAACAGGAAAAGAAAGAAGAAGCCACCTCCCCGTCGTGAGTTCTGGGTCGATTTGTGTAGCAAAATGAGCGAAGAGCTGCACACATAATGTAATTTGAAAAATACCGCAAAATTAATTATTAGAACTCTCTTTCATTCAGCTGCGCGACCAAAAATAATTACGAGTAAAAAAATTAAATTTTACTGAAGCAGGTTTATGTTCTTAGCACTTAACTGTGTATACAAATATATCACTTTTATAATTTTAAAATCATATATAAAATTCGCGCGAAGAAGCGCGACTAGGACTAAGGCCAATGTAGCATTAGTCAATTTTTAATGCGGCTGCGCGACCAGTTAGTATTAAAATATCAGGATTATTTTACTATACTCGTTTTGTAAGCAGTAACACTTCTAGGTAAACTGTAGCGTCACTACTAGATTTATTATAAAAACGTAATAAAATGTAAAACTTTGAAATTTCGCTAAAATCGCCAATTCAACACATTTTAGACGGCGATGCGCGACCAAAAGATATCAAATAAATGTAATTTATATTACATATTTAAGTTATTTTAACATACTTGGAGAAAACTTTACGCAATATAGGTCTGTAGTCATACCATCCTTACATACAAAAAATATTGGAAATTTATGGTTTTATATAAATATTGGAAATTTATCGGCAATGCGCGACCGGAAAAAATTTAATTTTTTTAATATTTTTTCTTGTCTATACTAACGGCAACTTTTACGCTCTATAGTATTCCGAAATAAAAAAAAAATGTTTTCGAACCACCCTACTATACATAGATCGAATTGCAGAAAATATTTAATCACATTTTCATTAACAAAAATCATTTTTCCAGATATTATTGGTGTAGAATAATACAGTTATGAATGAACGAATTTATAATAATACAAATTGATTTATTACTGTTGAATATAGAAATCCTATTTAATCATTCATGTTGTAAACGTTTCATTGAAGGTAATCAATTAACCTTTTAACAGTTGGAACTTTCGATTTGTATCGTTTGACTTTGCCTTCTAAATAGTCTGGTTATTTAAGAAATAAAGGAAATATTTGGTCAGTTCGTCTATTTAGATTTCTCGGATCTCATTAGAGTTTTAGTTTTTATATTTAACCGCGTATTCGCACACAAACTTTTATAGTATTTTTAAAGGAATTATTTTTTGATATTGCAAATCTCCATATCTTTTTCATTTCTCTCATATTTTTTTTATTTGATGGTTCCTTAACCGGTTTAAGGCGGCAAAATTTTATTCATAACTAGAATATTTATACACTTTGTTGCATCCTTGCCTTTTACCCTGAAAGTTGTCGATTCGAATCTTGTACAAACTTGGCGTTTTTCACATTAAAAAATTCATCTTTATCATGAAAAAAAATATCGTTTAGCATGAGTGTCAAGCTACGAGCTCGTAGTAGCCGAAGGGAAGAATAAATATTATGGAATAGGAATTAATTCGATTTTATAAATAATTATTTTCGAAAAACTCATTTAACGGTCCCTCGTTGAAAAATCGCAAGATTTTTTTAAATTTATTTTGCACCAATCTTGAAGTAGCCTATAATGAGTCCACGATTTCGATTTTTTAAAGTTATTTGAGAAGTTTTTTTACTTCCTTGTACGAAGTAAATGAAGTATTGTGATCGCGAAAATGTCGGTTTTCAGATTTCAACGGAAATATCCATTCTGACCATCCCTGAATGCATTTTGGTTTTTTTTTTTGCTGTTTAGCTTCCGGGAATTACCATTCAGATATTACTTCAGAGGATGATATGTACGAGTGTTAATTAAGTGTAGTCTTGTACAGTCTCAGTTCGACCATTCCTGAGATATGTGGTTGAATCCCAACCATCAAAGAACACCGGTATCCACGATCTAGTATTCTAATCGGTATAAAAGTAAGTGCCTTTACTAGGATTTGGACTCTGGAAATCTTGACTTCCAAATCAGCTAATTTGGGAAGACGCGTTCACCACTAGATCAACCCGGTGGGTGAATCCATTTTGACTAGTTTCGGGGTGACATCTGTACGTACGTATCTCGCATAATTTAAAAACTTTTAGCCGTATGATGATGAAATTTTGTATCTAGGACTGTTGTAACATCTAGTTGTGCATCTCTCCTTTTGATTGCAATCGACTGGACCAAAGGTGTTCAAAAAAAGCCCAAAATTAAAAAAATCTGGATTTTGGACATTTTCTTAACTGCAGTAATAAGCCCTCATTGAGAGCTTTTCAACGATTTATCATAAGTGGTACTTATTTTCATTGGTCCCAGAGTTATAGCAAAATAAAATTTTAATTAATAAAATATTTGGATCTTACAAGGGGGAAGGCACATCGTTCGAATCAGATCATCTCCTTTTTTTTATTATTATTATTTTTTTGTAATTTAAATATATTGATTTATTAATAATTATTAACCTCTGATAGTAAGTTTTAATGAAATCGAATTTTATGTACTTTTCATTTAAAAAAATGTCTATATGCAATTTGATGTACGCCTGTTCAATGAAGTCATGTGATGTCCACATCAAATTTTTTATAATACTGTTTTTGTCACAGATATTGAAAAATAAAACATGTTATTGCTATTATTTTAACCAAATATCACGAGAAACTCTTGTTTTGTTTAAAACCTGGTAAATTGTTTAATTCGTTTAGTTAAATGTATTATTTTTTTATTGTTCCATGGAATAAAAATACTCGAAGAATTAATTTTTTTATTGCGTTTGTTGACGCCTCATTTCTTTTTATTTCATAAATTTAATCTTTTATTTTTTTCTGATCGGTCTATCGATTAATCTTTTTAATTAAAAAAGATATGTTTATATAACGATCTCAGTTTTTGTAACGTTATGCGTTTTTATTGTTTTGTTAATTTTGTTGTCACGATATGGAAAATTAGTATTCTGATTAAGGTAGTAAAAAGATAACCCTAATTATTTACAATTATTGGAAGTCTTAACATCTTCGTTCTGTTTATAATTAGCGAGTATTTTTTGTTTTAAATTATTCAACCGGCTTAATGATTTTCATTCTTTCTTTTTTTATAAAAATATTAACATGTATACTACCTACATCCTCGGTTTTCGTTCTGTATAATCCTATTTTTTCTTGCTCTAAGTTGTTAGAAAAACTTTCTTTACGTCTCTCTAATACCAAATTAAGTAAATTTTTATATATCCGAATACTGCTCACAACATATGTATTGTGAGCAGTAATTTTTAAAAGATTCAGCCGATCGTTTAACACATGTAGTCCTCATATCATCATGAGTTGCTTCAATATATTCCGAGGATAATTGCCGCATACCTGTTACATTTTTCTGACTGTATGTTATGCGGCAATGCGTCGTAGATGTTTGTTTCGTCACAGAATTGATGTTAGTTTGGGTGACAATGTGGCTGAATTAAGAAACTTTTCATAATCCCGGAGTCATCCTTTTTTGCTTTCCATTTTCAGGTCTACATTCCTTCCATTTTGCCGTTGCCTACTTATGTGTTTCATAACAAAACGCTATATTCCATATAGATATTTTCAAAAGTTTCTTTCTAATTCTTTTGGTCGATATTTGATGCTAGTCGATTTCTTTTCTGTATGAAATTCTCTATGCTTATCATGTTTTTCATGTCTGCATTATTCGTCCATCCTTTATAATTTTACTTTAAATAATAGAAATGTACAATTTCTGTTATTAATTTCCTTTTCTTATATAATTGCTCCTTACTCCCTTCTTTCATATCCGATGTTGTTTATTGTTTTTAAATTGAGTTTCTCTTAGAAGTAAATCCATGCCATAAAAATTTTTAGTATCTATTAAAGGACAGTGTTACCGGTGGATCTGATCATTTTTCAAGAATTGGACAAATATAATGACTATTTTTTTGTAATTTTTAGTATGGTACTTTTTTAAACCATTAGTATTCTTTTTAAAACTTTTTTCATTTTTCTACTTAAGTATGGAACATTTAACTGGAGGATGAGTAGTTATCTGGCACAAAGTTTTAGTGATAGCTGTCACTTTGTCACTGCCTGACAAATAGATCTATTATAAAATTGGTGTCTGAATTTAAACGGAGGGAAAATTTATGACAATAAAATTATTAAATAAAGACAAATAAATTGATTACTTTCAGCGAAATCTGTTGTTCGATATTTGTGAAATTTGATAATGGAAGACCTTAAATGAACTGTACATAATTTAATAGTTTTTACAAATCATAAACAGATCGTTATTGGATGATAATTTTGTAATATATATATATATAATTTTATATAAATTTTCTAGTTTATAATGAATGTTTTTGAAAATATTACTTGAATTTAATACAGCCTGTATATTGAAAAATTAAAACTGTCGGAATGATGAAGGTTATTTTATAAATTTACATCCACGTATATTCTCTAATAATAAATTCGGTGAACACATGAGTATAAAATTAATGCGCACGTTACAGTTTGTACGTCAGCCTTAAAACAGGCAGAATATATGACAAGTATTCCCAGTAGATCGTAATATTTCACCATATTTTACAGTCGCTTTAGAATGGGGGTTGTGCTGCCGTTGTTGGTAGCTGTAACTCTTGTGTACCTTTAGACTGACAGTAAAGGACTTTTTCAATAAAACTTCTTCAGTTTATGGCGAGTGGTTTTTTTTTTCTTATAGGTTGCGTAGTAAACTTTTCTGGATCTCCCGTTATTATTGATGTAAAAGGTGTAATTCATTTCGATACCGACAAGGTTGTCTTTGTTTATTTAATTCTTACGTTCGTGCGGTAGTAAAAGTTTGAAGTGTACACATTATTTTTTAAATATAAGAAGTATAGTACTCTCCTCCTGTTATATTAGTATTAACATATAGTTATCTGATATAAAAAGACTGTTCGTCTTATATTTTTATTTTATTAATTATAAAAATGTATTCCCTAAAATTTATACAATTAAAAAAAAATTGTTTGTCTTTTATTATTACATGGGTACAAATTAAAAATCTGTCCATAGTATTGCTTAACTTTATTAGAGATTTCAATTAAGCTTCAAATTTAACTTCCCTTCCAGTTTTAACATTTTAAATTATTTATTACCTTTATAACTAACTTTACTCGTTTTACTTCGTTGTACGAATTAAAGGAAGTACTGTGATGGCGAAAAATTTAGGTTTTCAGATTTCAACGGAAATATCCATTTTGACCATCCCTGAATCCGTTTTGACTAGTTTCGGCGTAACATCTGTCCGTACTTACGTATGTATGTATGCATCTGGCATAACTCAAAACGGTTTATGTTGAAATTTTGGATTTAGGATTGTTGTAACATCTAGTTGTGCCCCTCTCCTTCTGATTGCAATCGATTTGACCAAAAATGTCCAAAAAATCCCAAATCCAAAAGATTTGGATTTTGGACTTTTCTTAACTGCAGTAATAAGCCCTCATTGAGAGCGTTTCAACAATATATCGTTAAGTGGTACTTATTTTCATCGGTTTTAGAGTTAAAGCGAAATAAAATTTTAACTAATGAAATATTTGGATATTACAAGGGGAAGGAATATCGGTTCGAATCTTATTTAATTTCCTTTTTATTTTTTTTTTATTTATTTAAATATATTGATTTATTAATAATTACTAACATCTGATTGTAAAAAAATTTACAATAAATATTCAATAATAGCAATAAAATGAAATATGATAAGATCAGAAGTTATTAGTGAAATAAAATTTTATGTACTTTTAAAAATGTGTATATGTAATTTAATAGGCGTACAAGGAAATCATTTGATGTCCACATCAGATTTATTTAAAGGATAAATAATTTCTATAATTAGTAAATAATTAACTCAAATTTACTTCTGTGCTGATGTGTTCGGCTTAATTTATTGTGAACTTAATCGTTTTAATAGCAAACCGTCAAATGACTTGTATTACAGGCCAGTATATTTAATCGATTTTAAATATTGACATGAGGTAATCATATTATCATGTGTTTATTCGTTGTAGTAGTAATGTTTTATTATTCCTTTCTGTTTCAGATATACAGACACCTGAGATGGTATACAAATCCATCAGAGCAACGTTGGATAATACGTATATTATTTATTGTACCTATTTATGGATTGCATTCATGGGTTAGTCTGCTGTTTTTCAACAGTGAAAATTATTACGTGTATTTCTTTACTGTCAGAGACTGCTATGAAGGTAAGCGGTAAATTTTTTTAACTGTTTTATATCAAATTTTAATCGGTTAAATTAGTTACAATAATTAGATCAAAATTCATTTTATGTTTTTTATTTTTTTTTCACACCTTCAAACTTGCGTTTTTTTTCCTGTGCGAGTAAATAATTCCTGCTTATTCCATCAGTCACAGCTAGTATCTTGGTTACAGTTATTTTATGTTTTTGTTTTGTAGATCTCGCGTTTACATAATTTATCATGTAAGTTTTATTTGTGCACTCGGAAATTGGAGATTATTTAACGCCCGCACGTTCAACTGGCTGAGCACTGGTTGTTGAAAGAGGTTGTACATCCTAGTGTAATGGTTTGTTCAGAGCTCTGTTAACGATCGAAGAAGTTTTGTAAACACCAATGAAAAATGTACTCGGAACCTTATCAAAAACCTTTACAACGGGTTTGGTCATACATTAGAAATATGATGTACTAATTTAAGTTGACAATGCTAGAAAAACTGTTAAAAGTGTTATTAAGTACATGAAATTCGATCAACCGTCATAAGATCTTATGAATCTTTGAGGGGATAGAGGCAACAAAAGAATATTCCTTTAAATTCAGCTCATATAACTCTTGAGAGGTAATTTTTTTTTTTTAATTGAAGAAAAAACTACATATTTTTATTTATTTTTCGATGTAATCTCCAGGTTTTTCTAAACACTTTTCATATCGTGTGACAAGTTTTTCAATTCCACTCTCATAAAAATTTTGTCCGATCTCTTTCAACCATTTAAGGAACCTTCAGTTCATCAGCGAAACGCTCCCCTCACAGGTCTCGCATGAGAGGACCAAACAGGTGGTAGTCGCAGGATGCTAGGTCAGGGCTGTAAGGCGGATGAGACCACAGTTCCCACTTGGATTTTTGCGGTAACAACTTTGTCACATCATTTTTGCATCAAAATGATGATTTCATGTAGATTTAAAATTGAAGTAAAAGTTACAAAAAAAATAATAAATCAGTATCTAGTAACAAATCAAGATATATATTTTGATTCTGATTTCTGATCGGATGGTTTTCTTAAATTAATACAAGTATAATTTATGAACAGCATTTTCTTTAAAATTTTAAAGAAAATGCTTTTCATATTTTACATGAACTTCCTAACATTTTCTGAAATTTTTTTTGAATAAAATTTTGTTCTGCCAATTAAGCTGAAATGTAGTGGCCTGCAATTTGTAGTTTTGAGGTTGTTCATTTTATATCTGTGTAATTTTTCCTTTAAATATTAAAAAAATATTTAAAAAAAAATTAAAGTTTTTTATTTTATTAAATGTATCATATTCAGTTCCAAATAATGATTTCATGTAGATTTTAACATCGGATAAAAAGTTAAAATTAAGAATAAAAAATGTATGGGGCTAAGTCTTAAGTAGGAGTTATTTACATACTTTTATAAAGCGCCAGAATGAATACAATTTAATTTTAACCTAGCTACTATTTTACTAGTAGTGTTGATTTTTACGGTTTAATAAAATATGATTATGGTATATTTGATTATAAAATCGTATCATAGGCGAACACTAATTGTGTAAATTTTATTATATACTTTATAACTGCAGTTCCAAACATTGATCGAATGAACCACAAAATTATTTCCTTCCTCACACCAAATTCTTTCAATCAATGGCAGGATATCTTTAATGCTAGAATTTTTACTGTATTTTTACTTTTTCTATAATTGATACTTTTGTTTTTATTTTTAAATAAAAATAAAAGTTTTTACATAATATATTTTGTATATTCTTTTAGTTAACTTACACATTATGACTGTGATCTTTGTCTAGTTAGGCACAAATTACATTAGTCACCAAAAAAAGGTTTTTTCTTGTATCTGGAATTTTTCGTGGAGATTTTAATTAATTTTGGGGTGCTGAATTCAAAACTGTTAACAGAATTTTTGTATTAGGTCATGTTTTTTTAGATAGATACGATTCAGACTTAGAATTTATTCATCATCCAAATATGGAAAATTTGCAGTGATCTGAAAGCCGTGTTACTTCTTGGTTTACAAAGCGGGTTTACAAAATATTGTTGTTTTCTTTCAGACAAATTGCGTTTATAAGTTAATTTTATTGTTTATATTTTTTGTATTGTGCATTAAGTGTGGTGTATACAAAAAAGTTTTATTGAGTTATATTAGTAATATAGTATTTTTTTTCCAGCATTTGTAATCTACAATTTCTTAAGTTTATGCTATGAATACCTGGGTGGTGAAGGTAATATTATGAGCGAGATACGTGGTAAACCGATAAGGTGAGTTTTTTTGTCACTAACAGTTTATAATAATTGTATAATGTTTTGTTTCATTTTCTATTAAGAATAAACAAATAAATAATGTGTATACATATATATTTGATACACACATTATAAAAATCACTAATAACACTTAAATATGTTGAACTCAAATAACAATAACATGAAAACTAAACAAGATATCAACACTCCAAGAACATTTGGTTACAGAGGATGTTATGTGGAACACAGTGCTGTCTACCACGCATCACTAAATATCTCCGCTTTAAATATCTTTAAAGTGATAATGGTATCGCTTTTTTCATGACTTTTTTATAAACAGGTTTTTCATGATTTTTGAGAGGTTATAACTTTTTCATTAGAACAATCCCACAAGAGACTTTTTATTTGCCATAAACATCTAGAAAAACACTGCAAGTTGTGCAAATTTGAGATTTTTATTGCCAGCCCCATCAGAGTTATTTGAAGCCAATATTTGAATTTAAAAAAAAAAATTATAAAGTTTAGGGGTAAGTATATCACACCTTTAATATTATTGATGGTAACACTACTAACATATACTTAATGTAAAAAAATAATTCATACTGTGCATGACATCCCTGCCTCTTGGAAAAAATTACCAAAAAAGTGAAATTTCTCCATTATTCATATTCATCTTTATTGGGAATTTTCTCATAAAAAGAAGAGATATAGGTAAATAAACTACTGGACCAATCTTTTACCTTGAGAAAATATGATTAAATTGTTTTTTGTTTCATCCAGGACAAATAGTTTTTTAGTTATGATTTTTTCCGTAAACCCTTAATCGCAAAAATAGTGTGTACACCATTTTTGTTACAAAAATGGCCGCCACAGGTAAACTGCTTAAATAAAAAAAATTAAATAAAAAATAATAAATAGTTTTAAGGTCCTGAAACTTGTAGGAAACGAGTGGGTATTTCATTTTTTTTTAAATTGGTCAAGCAACCAGCTTATGTTTTTTTGGGACACTTCAAATGGTTTAACCCTACAGTTAGTTAAAAAGATTTCATTTATAAAAACATAAATATGATATACTCTTATATTTTTATTATTATTATTAATATATTCTTGATAAATCATAATGTGTTTCTGCAAGTAATTCATGTGAATGGTAAGTTTCACCAATACTATTAAGTATGAAGATGATAATTCAACAATGATGTAGTTATTCTATATTGTTATCAGTTTTATTTGTATTCTTTAGTGTGCTGCTATATATAAAGTGAAAGTTATCTTTATGTGTTAACAATAAGATTCTTTCCTATATTTGACTGTAAAATATTCATACTGTTTTATTGTTTATTAAATGAGAAACAAAAATCATTTAACATACAAATGTCAAATGATATTTTTGTTATATATATATATATATTGCATTTTAAGTGTATTATATAGTGTGTCTTTTACTTTTTACATTTCAGTTAATTCTAAATATGATTGATTATAAACATAGACATTTGTTATTTATTATTAAATTCAATTAGTAATTTGGTTAATGCATTTTGAAATTCCACTATTTTGTATGAAACTACTACCACAAAGTATTGATGTATATTTTTTAATGTTAAATATTAAAATATAATTTAAGTAATTAATTATTTATATTATGCAAACAGCCATTTAAATTGTTAAACAATTTCATCTGAGATACATTCATTTAATATATTTTTATTTTTCTCTTTATAAAAAATGGAATTAATAAATAAAAAATATATAATATTAAAAATTATTGGCAAATTAACACTTGACTAAATGCTATAAAACAATTATTTTTAGAATAAGAGTAAAAAATAACAGCTGTAGTTATATTAGATAATTCAATGAAAAACCTTAAAACATTTAGTTTAATACCTCCTAAACCATTGAAACCCCAAACTGTCAAACAGAATTTACAAATGGTTGAAGTGCGACCATATTTGTGTTAATAAGAAATTCACATTTATATTTTATTTATAAGCAGTGGCATTAATTTCTTGGATTCTGAAAAGGTATGCAGTAAGTTATTTCTGATTTGGTTATGTCAAAGTCATATTATCTTTTAAAAATATTATTATGTAAACCTTGCATCCAATTATTTCTGAAATAAAAGCTGCAACCTATCATTTAGCAAAATGGTTATTAAAAAAATTTAGCTAATTACAGAAGCTACCATTTTTCTCTATTAAAAATAATACATGTATAAAGTATAAGATACTGTAATTTTATATATTGGTGAGATTTTTTATTTCTTTTCAATATGATTGCAATATATCCTAGCATTCTCATCAAGGATACAAAAGAAATTTTGAAGGGTACATAGGGTAAATCTACCAATTTACTTGATTGTCTACATTATGTATGAAATGGAATTCATTTTAATTTATCAGGGGCAGCGGAAATGTAATGCATACTTGAACATAACAGAAGAACAAAATGTCATGCTAAGCAACAGATGCCGCAATCTTGTTTCATTTCCTACTAATATTCCAAAACTCAGTGAAGCATGCCCTCTCATTTTCTGTCAGTCGCCATTGTTATGGTGACTAAAATATCATCATAAAATGATGAAATAAGCCCCAAAAGAAGGTGGATGAATTGATCAAAATAACCGTCCCATTACACAACAATGCATTGTCACCTTGATAGGCATATTGAAAGAACAAGTAGGACACATCATTGCACTCTTGAGTTATCATAAAATCTTTTGTAAAGGGTGTCATGGAAATTCACAGAAAAAATAAACAGCAATAAATAAAATGTTGTGCAACAGCTTCTGAAACATTATTATGATGAGGGAGGTGACTTCCTTTTCAGTATGACAGGAAACAAAACCTGATACCTTATGACCCATAAGAAAAATTGCAGTGTGAAATACTGGAACAATAAAAAAATTCTAAACTCAATCCTCTGAAAAAATGTTCTTATTGCTAACTGGAATCCTGGTTGATTGCAAATTCTGCTCATTGTTTTATCTGCTTAATTTTATCAATAGAACACATTGATGCTACACAAGTAATCAAAAGTTAATGATTATAAAAATTAAGAATAATAGTAAAGAATAAAATAAAAATTAGTCTTATATTTTGAAAAAATAGTATGTGTTTGATTCTCAGTTTAGATAGGAACTGTCGTCAGATTCCTTCTAAATAATTTTCTTGTAGATTTTTATTGTTGTTTATTTCTTATATCTTCTTTGCCTTAAGAATGGAGGAATCTTTTGTTGATAATAATATTATTATAGAAATATATTATTTAGTAAATATTTTTTTTAAATGTTAGCTTTTTTAAAAGCTTTTTTTCAGTTAAGTATCTTGATCCTTCACAAGACTGTAATTATTTTATCAAAGGCTGCCTTTCTGCATTAATTACTCCCTCCTTCTGCCCACCTCTTTTTGTTATCGTTCATCTTGTTAACAGCTATTGCTACCCGGGCTCTGTTTTGGTGTCATGCTAACTACTTTTATTAGCTAGAGGAGTAGAATCTTCTATATTGGAATTTAGTGGAGTGGTGACCCCTACTTGTGGGATTGTCCACCAGGATTGTTTTTCCTATCATAGTATTAGGATTGTATAGTAATTAAGTATTTGTTGGTAAGATGTTTTACCAGTAAAAGTTATATTTATTTTTACCAAAATGTAGATCCATATCCCTTAGGTTTTTTTTTACCTTGTTTGCAACAGTAAAAAAAGGTTTTTTTTAAATTGATCTTTTCCAATAACCTTCTAATTTTTAGTCCATTAAAGTTAAAAAATTGATCTGTCAAAATGTTTTACTTAATTATATTTGTCCTTATTGTTTTTTTTTTTCAGGTCAAATTGCATTTATGGTACGTGTTGTCTTGTAGGTAAAACATATACTATAGGATTTCTTAGGTTCTGTAAACAAGCAACCTTACAGTTTTGCCTGGTAAAACCGTTGATGGCATTTGTCATTATAGTATTACAGTCGTTTGGTCACTACCATGATGGTGACTGGAGGTAAGTATCTTTTTTAATTCTAAAACTGTTTTAAATTAAAAAAGTGCAGCTAGTAGTCTTTATTTTATTGCATAATCTGTTAATGGTTTTTTTATGATAAAAATAATTATTTTTGATTGTATATGTAGCTAAAATTGATATATTTATTTTACAGACATTACTGATATTACTCTAATATTGTATTATTATCTGTCATAAATCATAAATGAATACATTTGTTTGAAGATATTTATTTATTCGTTCAACAATTAAATAATTTAAAAACAAATTAAAGAAGACTCTTGACTCCAAAAATAAATAGAAATGTTAGGTTTATTTGTAGTTTGATTATTGTGTTTTCCTAATGTTTCTCAAATTGTAGTTACATTGATTAGGTTGTCAGTAGAGCATGCAAAAAAAATCTGATTACATCTTGATAAATGTTTCCTAATGTAAGTGCTTCATGGTGAATTTTGTTGTGAAATGAATTAAGTCTCCTATAAAATTGGATTCATTGTTCCACCTATTAACCAAATTTGAGTATGTTTATAGATTGAAGGATAGCTTGACCTCCAATGCTACAGTCATCTGTCAAATGCCTAGGTATCGCTAGGGAAGTACACCAGACCGTTCATTAGTAGAGTGTAACAGAGAGTTTGTCCCTTTAGTTCATTTTCCATTAGAAGCATACATACAAGGTCTGTAAATAAAGTAGTGAGACTAGGTTTTTTTTGGTAGCCAAAGTGGCAGCATTGTAAAGTTACTAGTAAACATTTGGTTATGTGAACAACTGATTTATATTAAGTGTTAATATTTTTAGTCTATTACTGCCATGTGAGACATAAACAAACTTTTTGTGAAACGAGTTTTTGTTGTGCGTTCCAAAAATGAGTGATACAAATTATTATCAATGTTGTGCAATCAAACGTTGTGTTTAACTCGGTGAGAATGCTACTGAAACTTTTTCAAAATTGAAAAGAGCATATGAAGATGACGCTCTGTCATAAGCCCAAGTTTTTAGGTGCTTTAAAGCATTTTCAGATGGCTGGGAATCAGTTGCAGACAATCCACGCTCTGGAAGACCATTAACAACAATATTGAGCGAATCAATATCGCCATCGTACCGTATCCTGGTATGATACGACTGGCGATTAACTGCCAGAATGATTGCAGAAGAACTGAATTTGACCCATACCACAGTCCATCAAATTTTGACAAATGAATTGGACATGAAAAAGGTTTGTGCAAAAATGGTCCGAAAAAACCTCACTGTTGAACAGAAAAACAAAAAGGTGGAAGTGTGCCGCGATCTTCTAGGGCAAATTAAAACTGATCATCCTGATTTTCTAAAAAAAATGTTATTACTGGTGATGAATCTTGGATATTTGAGTAAGATCCAGAAACAAAATGCCAGAACAAGGAGTGGCACACTTCAAACTCACCACGTCCCAAAAAAGCAAAAATAAACAAATAAAAACCATGCTAATCTGTTTCTTCAATAGTAATGGCACTGTCCATAAGGAGATTTTGCGTACAGGAAAGACTGTAAATCAATATGTTAACTGAGAAATTCTTGAAAGACTGTGGAAAAGAGTTGCCCACGTGAGACCAGCCATCATCAAAGACAACTGCATCATGACAACGCACCTTGTTACACTGCACTCTCAATTAATGAGTTTTTGGCAAAGAAAAACTTTCCTGTAGTTCCTCAACTATCTTATTCCCTTGACTTGAGTCCCTGCAACTTTTTCCTGTTCCTGACTTTAAAAATGCACCTCAAAGAACACCATTTTGGCACAGTAGAAAACATTAAAAAAATGTAGCCAACCATCTGAAGGATATTCCAGTTTCTAAGTTCCAACACTGTTATGAAGAGTGGAAAAACCATTTGAAGTGCTATGTGGCTTCCCAGGGAACTATTTTAAAGGTGGAGTCCATGTATAATTGGATTGTAAATAAATAGTTTTTCTGAACCAGTCTTATCACTTTATTTACAAACCTCATATATCACCAGTTAATATATTTATTTGTATGGTAAAATGTATACCTTTTAGAGTAAAATGTAAATGTAGAGTTAAAATGTAAGAATTAGTATAACTTCAGAACCTCTTAATTATATGCATATTACTGTTTATAGCCTGATTGAACAATATTAATGAACCAGCTATGACATAATTTGATTGACCATAAACATCACAGTGTTGCTCAGTTGTTTACATTATTTTATCATAGGTGTTTTCTAACGTTTCCTTTAAACTGATTTTATAAATTAATCTCTTAAAAAATATGAATATAGCACCGTGCATTCTATTGTCAATTAGATTTCTCAAATAAAAATCCTCCCTTTAATTTACACAATTCAAATGATCAAATGACCTTAGATGATCAAATTAAACAAATGAATTTTTTAAATGTTTTTTGTGTTCACTAAAAACATTATTACGATGGACGATCAATAAATTAGCAAGACAAATTGATATACAGAAAAATGATTTATTCTGTGACAATGAAATTTACACTACTTTTCAACATAGTCTCCAGTAACTTTTAGAAACCTGTCTCATCATTTTATGAGCTTTCTGATTTCCACAGAATCTTTCGTGTACTGCTTTTTTGACTGCTTCATTGTCATCAAACTTCTTGCCATGTAAAAGGTCTTCGAGTGAGAAAATGGGATGGGGTGAGGTCTGGGCTGTCACTAAAAATTGGGTGTTGTAAGTCCCAGAAGACTATCAACATCGCTTTACTGGCTGATGAGTGAGTTTGAATTTTTTTTTGTGGACAAATCCAGTTGTTTCCACTGAAGATTTGCTGTTTGGGTTCGGGCTCGAAACGGTGCATCCACATTCAAACTTTTCTTTAGCTCAGAACAAATGCGAATCTGGATATCTATGAGCTTGAGTCAACTGTCTCGAACACGTTTTGCGATAATTCAGCATATCATGAATGATTGAATATGCTGTTCCAACACTAATATTACACAGGCTAGCAATTTGGGAAGTTTTGACTCTGCTGTCTTTGTGAATAAGATCATTTATGTGATTTTACAGAACGATAGTCAAAACTTAAACAACTGGTCTTCCAGAGTGCAAGGAACGGAAGGGGTGGTGTAGCGACCTTGACACGCTATGAGGCGGGATCTTCTTCTCTCGGGGGGCAATTGACATGGTCTTCCAGAGTGATGGAGATCAGTCATACTTTTCTGCCCGAATTAAACTGTTCCACCCACTTATGCATGTTACTGCGGTTTAAACACTTTTTGTTATTATCAAAGTATCAAATTCAGCAAGAATATAAATAGACAGGTAGTACGCAAGATCCATGTTTAATTACAACTTAATATTTGATACTGATCCAACATAAATTAAAGTAAAAGAAATGATAATTTAAGGATTCAGTAATTATGTTTTAATTTTAATTTAGAATTTTGCATAAAAGAGTGTTATTAAATGTAATTTCAGCCAAAGTGAGGATGCTTCCTTCAGGAATTGTTTAGCTTGTAAATACAAAATATAAACCCAATTATCTTTATACCTTTCAGATAATTAAAAAAAAAATGAAATATTACTTTTGTATAAATAGTAGAGGTTATATTTATATGTAAACAATTTTTTCAAATAATTTTTTACTTTTGTTTCAGTCCAGATGGTGGTTACCTGTATGTAACAATTATTTATAACATTTCAGTTAGTTTGGCTCTGTATGGACTTTATTTATTTTACTTTGCTACTAAAGATCTCTTGACTCCATTTGAACCTGTGTTGAAGTTCTGCACTATAAAGTCTGTTATTTTCCTTTCATTCTGGCAGGGTAAGAGATACTTAGAGAATATTGTTACTCTTTTTTTGAATTGATATTTTTTGATTGTTAGATTATTCAAGACATACTAAAATAAATTTCTGGTGCACTTTTTATTTAAAGACATTTTTACGCATAAAAATGATGCTTACACAGCTGTAGCAATCTAGAATTGGTTTTGTGCACAATTATTAAGATGGACTGAGCTAATTGAACTGACACTTGGTGAAAATACACATTTTGAAGATCTCTTGTTTGTCTTAAAATGTTCTTATAAACATTTATATAAAATTAAACAAAAGTAATAACTTAATGATAGCAGAATAATAACAGAACTATAATTGAAATGAAATTCATAGTATTCTTTCTGATTGAAATTCATTCAGTCCCTGCTGTGTAACCAGCATTCTGAAATGACTGCAGGCTGGTTTTTAACCTGTCATGTCCCTTTGACAGTACTCTTGTTCATACAGCATTACTAATAAATCTTAAAGCATTATTAGTTTTCGTATTTCTTTAGATCTGAATTCAAAATATATAAGAAATTCAGATTTTACTACAAAAAAATGTAGGTTCGGTGCTGGTAGGAAATTCGTTGCTGAAAATAAAGAGTCTGGAAAGAATGCGAACATGGTATTTACATCTTTCTGATTTGTTTACATTATTATTACTTTCTTGTAACGAAGTATTAGTTGTTTTTCTGTGTTGTGTAGTATTATTTATTATTATTATTCCTTCTTTTTTATCTAAGATACAACTATATTTTTTAATTGAATTTTTATTAGTGTGACTGATATCTATAAATATAAAGATACTACAGGTGTATTAAACACATGCTCTTGCATGCACGCACACACGCGCGCGCAGAGAGAGAGAGATAAAGGTAATATAAACAGAAAAAAAAGGTTTATATATAAATATAGAATTATATACATATAGTTATGTTTTATATTACGGTATATTAACTTGAATGGCAGAGTTAAAGGACAGCTGTTAATGATTAAGTGAGAATGATTAATATGTTTTCTTCTTGTTTGCTCTTGGGGTTGGAAAAACACTAAATTGGTTATTTTTCTTGATGCTAATCTCTAGTTACTGATGTTAAATTGAGATGATTACTGAATTTAATTTAGTGAAATAATTTACTCTTTTCGATACTAATTATTTCAAAAGGAGCATTATTTCATAACTTGTGTTATGATAAAGAGCTATGATAAATTGACACTGCATTTTCATTAAAACTGTCGTTTGAAATTATTTTAATTTTGTTGTTAAGTAATATTCTTTTTTTTTAAAACAGAATAAAACAACTCATTAACTTACTATTTTACTTTATTAAAATGAGATACGTATATGTGGAACATCTATTAAAAAGTCATTGAAAGTCATATATAACATTTCTCAACCCATTTATTGTATTAAGTGCCTTTTTAGGTGACTTAACATGAGTCACTCTGAAAATGACTTACCATCATGAGGTATAAAAGAAACAATCCATGTCAGCCTTACTAGGGAGAGTGGGGATTGAAGTGGTTTTCTGTCATCTTCACTAAACCAAAAAACATTTTTAATCTGTTCGTCATTAGCACTAACTGTGTAATGAACATTGTTATTTTCAGAGAAGGACCTGATTGGTGCCTTTAGTACCTTAAGTGCTTTATATGTATTAGAGTTCATCAATATACCAAATGGGTGATAATGTGTGCACCCTTCTCCAACTCCTAAGTTAATAAATTCACTTTCACTGACCATTTTTTTAGTTTTAGCTATAGGAACGAAATAGGATGCATATTATTTCTGGAAGTGGCTATTTGTCCTTTTCATGAATCATTTGTGTGTTGTGTCACAATGCTTACATCTAATAAGTTGTAACATACATATATATTGTTCTGATTGTAGTATAAAATGTATTAAACAATAAATTTTATGGAGGTTCTCATTTTAAACTATAATTGGGTAAAAACAAGTATTGCAGTTAATGAATTTGACCTTGAAAGTTAATCAGGATTATTAACATACTTTCAGTAAGTACAGAAAGCACGGGCTTTAACTTTCTTGCTCCCTAGAAGAAGATGCTATACATATTTTAAGTTAAAAAGTGGTGTTTCAAATTAAGAATAAAGAATTTTACTTTTAATTGTTTAGTAAAGTAAATATTATTATTTAAAAAAATATATATTTTCCTATTAAATGCATTAATGCAAGTAAATATGAATATTCTTGTTAAGTCATGAGCATAATGAAATGTACTGTCTAAAATGGTTAAAGTTTATGTGGATTTCATCACTTGAGAGAATTTTGATAGTAAAGAGAAAGTGAACAGTTATTTGATGCAAAAATAAAAATAAAATTGATTTTACTTTATTTGCTTCTGTGAAAGTCAGGTCTTATGATGCGAAAGTCTGCATGAA